>NW_016821228.1:941057-987336 GCF_001698545.2 Rhinopithecus bieti | reverse complement strand
AAAAAAAAAAAAAAAAAAAAAAAAAAAAAAAAAAGAGGTCAAGATCTATAAAATATACATAAGTTCCCCAAAACTGACATATTTAACTTTTCTAAAATATGAATTGCCAAAGCACGTGCATTTGCTGTCAGGAACACTCTGAGATCATTTCCCTGCTTCCGGGTACTCTTGTCCTCAGGTGATCTCATGCTGTCCTTTGCCTAAAATACTGCCAGTATCCTGCTATTCTTTGCCCAGCAAAACTTGGTTGCTCTTTCTTTCTTGTTAAACAGGTCAAATTTATCTCCCTAATATTTATGACCTGCTATAGATATATTTCTAGTTATATATTATTTCATAGCAAATCATCTCAAAACCAAATGACTTCAAACAATCCTCTTATTTCGCACAGTTTCTGAGGGTCAGGAATCTAGAAAGTGCTTACTGGGTAGTCCTGGCATGCAACCTTCCATGAGGTCGCAGTCAGAGGGAGGCTGGAGTTGGAATAGTGGAACTGAAACAGCTGGGGGCGAGTGAGGCATCCCTCTCCCTTCATGCGGTATCAGAGCTTCTCCCTGTGGTCCTTCTACCTGTGCTGATTTGCGCTTCTTCCCGGCTTCATAGGCTTGGTACAGTCAGATGGCTTCACGGCTGCTAAGGGCTCCAGTGTGATAGTTCCAGAGAAGCAGGGGGGAAGCCACGTGACCTTTGATAACCTGTGCTTGAAAATAACATAATGTCACTTTCTTTTTTTTTTTTTTTTTGAGACGGAGTCTGGCTCTGTCGCCCAGGCTGGAGTGCAGTGGCCGGATCTCAGCTCACTGCAAGCTCCACCTCCCGGGTTTACGCCATTCTCCTGCCTCAGCCTTCCAGGTAGCTGGGACTACAGGCGCCCACCACCTCGCCCGGCTAGTTTTCTTGTATTTTTTAGTAGATACAGGGTTTCACCATGTTAGCCAGGATGGTCTCGATCTCCTGACCTCGTGATCCGCCCGTCTTGGCCTCCCAAAGTGCTGGGATTACAGGCTTGAGCCACCGCGCCCGGCCATAATGTCACTTTCATTGTACACTTTTGGTAAACCAGTCTCGATGGATCCACAATCGAGAGCAGATGTAGACCTTAGCTCTTGATGGAAGAGGATCAGTGTCACATTATACCTCCACAGGAGCATGAAGAATAGGGGATATTGGTGTGGCCATCTTGGAAAATTCCAGGTGCTTCCCCTAGTAGGACTTTAACCTAATTATTCAACTTAAATCATATGGCTATTTGATTTCTATCTTATGTCCTCATTTCTCCTTTATTTCACCAAATATACCCTTTGATTTCTTTGATTATTGTTTATTAAATAGCCACTTTCTCAGGGTAGGTGGAGTGTATGTCCCTGCTCTGTTGATAGTGAGTGTGGCCTTCTGATTAACTTGGCCAGTTGAAAATTAGGAGATGTGATACAAGCAGAAACTTTGAGTGTGATATGTGATTTGGCTTGAATTTTAAACTAGTGTTCTACCATGAGAAGAGCTTACCCTGGTACTGGATGCTCCTTTAACCTGAGTTCCAGAATGAATAAATATGGAGCTAATCTAAAATCCACAGCCTAGAGCCAACTGCAGATGATAATTGTTTGGATCAGAATCATGCAGTCAAGCCAAGCCCCAATCAGTCAAACCACAGTCAATAAATACTTGTGCTCATAAGCCACTGAGGTTTTGGCAGTATCCTATGTGGCATTATTTTGGCAGTGGATAACTAATACATATCTCTTTGCTTCAGTTGAGCTCTTTTCTTTATTGTATCTTCTAACTTTCCATGCATAGTCTGACCTTTGTTCTGAGTATTGCTGAGTCTTGGAATGCTAGTCTCCATTCTCATCTGCTTTCAATTTTCAAGGCCCACCATATTTTCCTTCTTTATAAGGACTCAGGCCAGCTTGCTAAGTGGTGAGAGACTATGGGGAGAAAACAAACCATTCTAGACCACCTGACAGCCAATTGATCTCAAGCATGCAGAACATAAATGGGATTCGCAGCAACATCTATCCACCCACAGTGGACTACAGATGCTTGAATGGACTCAGCCAACTACAGACTTATGAGCAATAATAAATGATTGCTGTTTCAAGCAACTGTGTTTTACAATGGTTTGTTACCCAGCAAAACCTAACCGATACATGAGTGTTAATAAATACTACTCAAATATATTGAAACACAAGCTCATATTACTTTCTATGGCATATATTTGAATTCATTAACAATGCAAAAACATTTAAAGATGTATACTGTTTGCACAAATTACAGTAACACTGTGCTAAATAAGAAATATGCTATGCTTGGAATTTTCTTTAAGAATAATGAGAAACTCGATGCTTGCCGTGTTTTCTTTGTCTATATATTTAATTGATTACGTACTTTAGACTAGGGGCCTTATAGCATATCCACCATACAAGAGAGAAAATTGAGTATAGGAAACTTCTTTCTCATTACTTTCCTCATTTCCTCTCCCCTCACACGCTGCTCTCTGTAGCAATATCCATCTTCTTGTACATTATTGAATTTTTCATACTGTTTGAAGCTTCAGCACATTTCATGCTGTTTAATTTGCCTGGACCTTGTTTCTATTTTTCTTTGCCTATATAATGCCTACGATGCTTAAAATCTCAGTTGAAATATTACCTTCTCCAGAATGCCTTTCCTACTTCAAATTTGCTTGTAATTCTAATTTTTAGTATACCTACTCTTCCCTGTAAATAAGTCTACATTAGTCTGACTATAGGAGAAACAGTAACATGTACTAGTCTTTGAGAGACAAATCCCATTGTATAGGCAACAACTTCCACTTGTAAGGTAATTTTGTTTGTCTTCTGGGAAAGTCTTGGGTGTGAACAAGCAATCTAACAAGTCTGCAAGATCAAATGCAAAGGTGTGGATGAAACACAGAGTAAAACTGATTCCATTATTTCAGTAACAGAACCACAGGGTTTGCAGACATCACCCAGCACGTCTGATTCGCACCTCATTATCAGTTGTGGATCCTGAGGATTTACCCGCCTGCATGGTAGCAGATAGCTCCTGGAAATTGTCAACTGCCCTTGAACTTCACACAGATACAAATCATCAGCAGCTTTACTAACTTGATTCAGTGAACAAATGACTGAAGAAGGCCTGAAGGAAACGAGTGAGCACACACGTGCACACACACACACACATATATGATATATATACACAGTGACTATACCTCTACAAGCAGTTGTTCTAGAGTTCTTAACACCAACATTTTGGGGAAACAGTCAACACTGGGGTAACAATACTCTTTGATTATTCTAGAAAAGCACTGATTTAGTCCTTTTGACCAAATGTATTGTATTAATAGTATTCCTTTCACTCTCAAAAGTGCCCTAGTTTAGATACTCAATTGTATTGTCACTAAAATCATTCTTTTGATGCAAAATGGATCTTTCTGTATAACACTAGCAGTTCTTCTTCTTCTCCTCCTTCTCCTTCTCCTTCTTCTTCTTGTTTTCATTTTTAAGATGGAGTCTCTTCTTGTCATCCAGGCTGGAGTGCAATGGCACAATCTCAGCTGACTGCAACCTCCACCTCCCAGGTTCAAGTGGTTCTCCTGCCTAAGCCTCCCAAGTAGCTGGGATTACAGGTGCTGGCCACCATGCAAGGCTAATTTTTTTTATATTTTTAGTAGAGATGGAGTTTCACCATATTGGCCAGGCTGGTCTCAAACTCCTGACCTCAGGTGATCCGCCCACCTCAGCCTTCTAAAGTGCTGGGATTACAGGCATGAGCCACTGCATCTGGCCTAGCAGTTCTTTTAAATGTAATATTAGCCAGTCCTTCAAATAATGGGCATTCTTTTTTTGTTTTTACTGTTTTACTACTATTTTTATTGTACTCAATTTATATACAATAATATGTACTAATTTTAAATATACAGTTTGTTGAATTTTGATAATTGTGTTCATACATATGTATACCACTTTAAGATAAAAACAGTTTCATTACTCTCTAAAGTTTCTTCATGCTCCTTTCCAGTGTATTACCTAATTCCTCCAGAAAAGGGTGGATCTGGTTTCTGTCCTCATCATTTCGTTTATCTGTGCTACAAATTCATAAACGTGGATTTTTTTTTTTACTTCAGGTAATGTTTCAGCATTCATAACCACTGTTGACTGTTGTGTATATCAACAGTTTGTACACTTTTATTACTGAGTATGCATATTGCATAATTCATTAACCCATTCAACTAAGGATATCTTGTTGGGTTGTATTCAGTTTGTGTTATTATAAAATAAAGATGGTATGAAGATTTTTGCACATGTCTTTTTGTATCCAAAGTTTTAATTTTTCTTGGGTAAGAAACCGGGAGTAAAATTGCTGTGTCATAAGGTAGGCGTAGGTATAAATTTATTAAAACACTTCTCAACTCTTCCATCTGGGGTACCATTGTACACTTCCAGCCTTAATGTATGGGATTCCCAATTGTTCCACATTTTCACCAACACTTGGTCTTTACAGTCTATTTTTTTTTAGCCATTAGAGCAAGTGAAAGGAGTGACAATAATCTTTTGAATATAAATCACAGTCAAAAGTATTTTCTGAAAATGCAACTTACCATGATCACTGAAAAGAGTGATATTTTGATAAATCCAACTAACTACAAAATAAAGAAAACTGATTTTAAGTTTTCTAATTTATTTTAATGCTTTAAAATATATTTTAAAGACATTATATACCAACACTTGAAAAGAAAAGGATCGCGGGAACATACATATGTTGACTGTAGTTTTCCTTAATTAAATTTTTGCCCCCACTTTTATTTAGAAATCTATTCATATCTATAGTTCCTATTAAGTTCAATACTCAATCATTTCAAGGAGATTTGAGGCTTTTTTCATAGTCAAGTTGAAAATATATGGTACTGATCTTAAAATTCTAAAGTCTGAAGTGTTTTATAACTAGGTCAGAAAAATTAGATTCTTCTTAATTAGCACACTTTAGAGTAACATTATTCATAACACTTATCCAGAGAAAATAGAAAATCAGAAAATCTGAGGCCAAAATGCATGCTAATTTTGTTAAATGGTTATGAGATCACAGATTATTAAAATCTTTTATTTAAAATGAGTTATAGGAGATAAAGATAGCTGAGTAGCAGTTTCTGCCTGAATGCATTCATTTTATTTTAGACATCTGGTTATAATTTTAAGGAACACTTTTAGTAAAGAATATTGAAAAAGAAGTCTTTATACAGTGTTAGACTAAGAAAGAATTATCTAATTCAAGATAGAATTCAGTGTTTGTACTTGCCACCCACATAGTCAGGAAGAAAATGGCATAAAGGTAATTTACCTTTCTGTAATCAGTTCAATGCCTTAGGGTGCAATGTGGAGCAACACAAATTATTCAGTGAAAATCTTTTATAGCTATGGCTGATTATTATCCAAAGATGAGTCTCTATAGTATAACTTTGGGGAAAAATATTCAAGCTTAGCGTCAACCATCAATCACCATATTAGCAGAAATTCATTATCCTGTCAGTCTAAGAGTTTTGGATAAAATGCATTTGATGATTCTTAATGAATAATAACCTCTTTGCTAAGAAAGTAATTAGAAACACAATTTTATATCAAATAGAAAATAAATTTAATGTTTACTTACCAAAGCCACTTTACAATCCTGTTGTCTTCCAAATTTGTTATATAAATATTAGCATAGCACTCACCTAGTTTTACTATCTAAAATAGATATTATTTACAAATTCCATACTTATTGGCAAAAATGTAAATACATAATGATATGTAAAATTCTTATTACTTTAATTTTATCAAGACAAAGGTGACAATGCATTACCTTATGGGTAGCCACACAGAAGTACATATGCTGATTCATTATGCGTTATATAAAAGCTAAATTCCTTAAAGCTCAGATATCACGAAAAATAACTGTAGTAGCATCCATGATTAAGAAGAAAAAATCATAATAAGAAGGTCTTAAAGTACTTTGATAACAAAAGACATAAAATTAATAAAGCAAGTTAAGCATACATTGTACCCCTGTGAAATAGCAACGAAACTCAAAGCAGTCACCTGCTGCTGGACGCACCCATGGAAAAAATCTCGTTGGCTCTGTGACTCCCACTCACCCCATGTCCTTTACTTGAACTCAACCGAGCCACGGTCTCGGTCTTGGAAGTGTTGTGGCATGAATCTCCTCGATCTCTGCCTATTTTCCCTTTTTCTCCACAACTCAGTAATCTCTATCTTTCTATCAAGCTACTGCTATACTTACTTTGTTTCTTTTGTTTAAGGTAAAGTTCAAAATGTATTGAAGTATTTACATATTCATTAGAAAGCTAATATATTATTAGCTTTACTAGTATTTTTATTAGGAGCATTTGTGGTAGTAGATTAGTTACAAAGCTGCATGATTTTAGTGGACCACCTATGACCCTATGTTCAGCATAATCCTCTTATCCTCTTTAATTTTGATCCAATGATTCTGCAGAATATAAGGGGTTTTTTTGTTTTGTTTTGTTTTGTTTCAGAAACACACATATTGTGTTATAACAGATACGTCCACAAGGCACACACATATAATCATTTGCTAGGTACTTCTGCCATTCTCTAACTTAAAAGAGCAAATGGCCTATATCTAAATATTGCTATCCTGATCTACTTCAAGTGTTTGCACACACATGCACACATCCATACAGATACACACACACAAGCTATTTTCTACCAATGAGCATGATGATAGCATAAAACCTCTGAATGCCATAAGACATATTAAGAGGATTTGTTCATCAATTTAGCACTGTGGTAAGCATTTATATAAGTAGATTAGAGCATATTTACAGCTTCAGGAGCTTGCATCCACAGGGCAGGCACAGATAATACTCACAAAACTGTTCAAAGCAATTGCATAAGGCAGTGGAACTTTTGTCACAACAGTTGCCTCATCTAGAAACTATCACAAGAGTTCAGAGGAGGGGAGATCATTGGGGGTCCAAGTACATGCTCAAATCAAGTCAAATCCAATCTAAAGTGACTGAAGAAACTGGAAGAAATAGGAATATATGTCATCTTCCTGAGCATCAATTGTACTCAATGGTAATTTAAAACTTTAATATCTTTGTGAAATATGGCTAGGTGTGGAAGTCAGGTTTCAAATATGTAGGATAACTTATAAGAGCTTCATGTGTGGCAGGACACTTCAGTCCTGGCTGGACCACTCTTTCCACCCTCTATATCCAATACATGGCTTGTCTCTTATTCTATTTTTTTATTAGAAAAAAATGATAAACAGAAAGTTAACAGAGTCTCATACCAAATGCCCACATACAAACTATCCATATTGCATATTTTGCCTTATCTCTTTTAAATCACTTTGGAGAAAATGTAACATAAGGAATGCCTTCTTTGTAGTCCACGACCATATCAAATGCATAACCCTCCTTTCTCCACAGAGATAATGCATCTTCCTAAAGATATCATATACACTTGCTGTCAATGCTTGCATGCTGTTAACTATAAATATAATATACATATAAATCTATAATATATAGATATTTTAAATATTGTATATTCCTGTTTTGGTATTTTACAAGGCTTTTAGAAGAGATCATTTTATATAACATTGTGCAACTAGTTTGTTTTCATTTGTTATATATATTCTGAAGAATTACATAAATTGATATATTGATTACTAGATTATGCCTCATAATGACTAAAAAATATTCCATTTTATGATACACCAAAACAACTTTATCTCTCCTGCCTTTGATAGACATGTTTCTCTACTGCAAGCAACGCTACTAAAACACTTTTCTTGAGAGAAGAAAATGGATAGGAGACAGGATTAATGTGCAGCTTCCACTTTGACAGACAGAACAGTGTATGGAGACTTACATGCTGAACTTTTGCTCCAAGAATGTATTACTTTGTTTTACAGTGCTAATAAAGACGTACCCAAGACTGATCAATTTATAAAACAAAGAGGTTTAGTTGGATTTAAGTTCCACGCGCCAGGGGAGGCCTCATAATCATAGCAGAAAGCCAGGAGGAGTAAGTCACATCTTAACATGGATGGCAATAGACAAAAAAATGAGAGAGCTTGTGCAGGGGAACCCTTCTTTTAAAACTATCAGATCTCATAAAACTTATTCACTATCACAAGAACAGCACAGGAAACACTTGCCCCATGATTCAATTACCTTCCACCAACTCCCTCCCACAATATGTGAGAATTCAAGATGAGATTTGAGTGGGGACACAGCCAAACCACATCATGCCACCCCTGGCCCCTCCCAAACCTCATGTCATCACCTTTCAAAAGCAATCATGCTTTCCTAACAGTCCCCAAAGTCTTAACTAATTTCAGCATTAACTCAAGAGTCCAAGGCTCAAAGTCTCATCTGAGACAAGGCAAAACACTTCTGCCTATGAGCCTTTAAAATCAAAAGCAACTTAGTTACTTCCTAGATGCAATGAGGGTACAGGCATTGAGTTAATACAGTCATTCTAAATGGGAAAATTTGACCAAAACAAAGGGGCTACAGGCCCAGTGCATGTCCGAAATCCAGTGGGACAGTCAAATCTTAAAGCTCCAAAATGATCTCCTTTGACTCCATGTCTCACATTCAGGTCGTGCTGATGCAACAAGTAGATTCCCATGGTCTTGGGAGGCTCCACTTCTCTGGCTTTGCAGGGTAAAGACTCCCTCCTGGCTGCCTTCACAAGTTGGCATTGAGTGTCTTTTGCTTTTCCAGGCACATGATGCAAGCTGTCAGTGGACCCATTCTGGGGTCTGGAGGATGGTGGTCCTCTTCCTCACACCTCCACTAGACAGTGCCCCAGTAGGGACTATGTGTGAAGGTTCCCACCTCACATTTCCCTTCTGCACTGCCCTAGAAGAGGTTCTCCATGAGGACCCTGCCCCTACAGCAAACTTCTGCCTGGGCATCCAGACATTTCCATACATCTTCCAAAATCTAGGTTCCCAAACCTCAATTATTGACTTCTGTGCACGCACATGCTCAACACCATGTGGAAGCTGCCAGGGCTTGAGGCTTGCACCTTCTGAAGCCACAGTCCAAGCTGTACCTTCACCCCTTTTAGGCACAGCTAGAGTAACTGGGATGCAGCACCAAGTCCCTAGACTGCACACAGCATGAGGACCCTGGGCCTGGCCCACGAAACCATTTTTTCCTCCTAGGCCTCCAGGCTTCTCATGGGAGGGGCTGCCATGAAGACCTCTGACATGCCCTGGAGACATTTTCCTCACTGTCTTGGGGTTAACATTTGGCTCTTCATTACTTATGCAGGTTTCTGCAGCTGGCTTGAATTTCTCCTCAGAAAATGGGATTTTCTTTTCTATCACATTGTGAGGCTGCAAGTTTTTTGAACTTTTATGCTTCCCTTATAAAACTGAATACCTTTAACAGCACCCAAGTCACCTCTTGAATGCTTTGCTACTTAGAAATTTCTTCTGCCAGATACCCTAAATCATCTGTCTCAAGTTCAAAGTTCCACAAATCTCTAGGGCAGGAGCAAAATGCCACCAGTCTATTTGCTAAAACATAAAAGAGTCACCTTTGCTCCAGTTCCCCACAAGTTCCTCATCTCCATCAGAGACAATCTCTTCCTGGATTTCATGATTCATATCATTATCAGCATTTTGCTCAAAGCGATTCAACAAATCTCTAAGATGTTCCAAACTTTCCCACATTTTCCTGTCTTCTTCTGAGCCCTCCAAACTGTTTCAACCTCTGCCTGTTACCCAGTTCCAAAGTCACTTCCACATTTTCAGGTATCTTTTCAGCAGCACCCCACTCTACTTGTTCCAATTTATTGTATTAATTTGTTTTCATGGTGCTGATAAAGACACACCCAAGACTGAGCAATTTACAAAAGAAAGAAGTTTAATTGGACTGACAGTTTCACATGGCTGGGGAAGCCTCCTAATATGTCATCTTCCTGAGCATCAATTGTACTCAATGGTAATTTAAAACTTTAATATCTTTGTGAAATATGGCTAGGTGTGGAAGTCAGGTTTCAAATATGTAGGATAACTTATAAGAGCTTCATGTGTGGCAGGACACTTCAGTCCTGGCTGGACCACTCTTTCCACCCTCTATATCCAATACATGGCTTGTCTCTTATTCTATTTTTTTATTAGAAAAAAATGATAAACAGAAAGTTAACAGAGTCTCATACCAAATGCCCACATACAAACTATCCATATTGCATATTTTGCCTTATCTCTTTTAAATCACTTTGGAGAAAATGTAACATAAGGAATGCCTTCTTTGTAGTCCACGACCATATCAAATGCATAACCCTCCTTTCTCCACAGAGATAATGCATCTTCCTAAAGATATCATATACACTTGCTGTCAATGCTTGCATGCTGTTAACTATAAATATAATATACATATAAATCTATAATATATAGATATTTTTAAATATTGTATATTCCTGTTTTGGTATTTTACAAGGCTTTTTAGAAGAGATCATTTTATATAACATTGTGCAACTAGTTTGTTTTTCATTTGTTATATATATTCTGAAGAATTACATAAATTGATATATTGATTACTAGATTATGCCTCATAATGACTAAAAAATATTCCATTTTATGATACACCAAAACAACTTTATCTCTCCTGCCTTTGATAGACATGTTTCTCTACTGCAAGCAACGCTACTAAAACACTTTTCTTGAGAGAAGAAAATGGATAGGAGACAGGATTAATGTGCAGCTTCCACTTTGACAGACAGAACAGTGTATGGAGACTTACATGCTGAACTTTTGCTCCAAGAATGTATTACTTTGTTTTTACAGTGCTAATAAAGACGTACCCAAGACTGATCAATTTATAAAACAAAGAGGTTTAGTTGGATTTAAGTTCCACGCGCCAGGGGAGGCCTCATAATCATAGCAGAAAGCCAGGAGGAGTAAGTCACATCTTAACATGGATGGCAATAGACAAAAAAATGAGAGAGCTTGTGCAGGGGAACCCTTCTTTTTAAAACTATCAGATCTCATAAAACTTATTCACTATCACAAGAACAGCACAGGAAACACTTGCCCCCATGATTCAATTACCTTCCACCAACTCCCTCCCACAATATGTGAGAATTCAAGATGAGATTTGAGTGGGGACACAGCCAAACCACATCATGCCACCCCTGGCCCCTCCCAAACCTCATGTCATCACCTTTCAAAAGCAATCATGCTTTCCTAACAGTCCCCCAAAGTCTTAACTAATTTCAGCATTAACTCAAGAGTCCAAGGCTCAAAGTCTCATCTGAGACAAGGCAAAACACTTCTGCCTATGAGCCTTTAAAATCAAAAGCAACTTAGTTACTTCCTAGATGCAATGAGGGTACAGGCATTGAGTTAATACAGTCATTCTAAATGGGAAAATTTGACCAAAACAAAGGGGCTACAGGCCCAGTGCATGTCCGAAATCCAGTGGGACAGTCAAATCTTAAAGCTCCAAAATGATCTCCTTTGACTCCATGTCTCACATTCAGGTCGTGCTGATGCAACAAGTAGATTCCCATGGTCTTGGGAGGCTCCACTTCTCTGGCTTTGCAGGGTAAAGACTCCCTCCTGGCTGCCTTCACAAGTTGGCATTGAGTGTCTTTTGCTTTTCCAGGCACATGATGCAAGCTGTCAGTGGACCCATTCTGGGGTCTGGAGGATGGTGGTCCTCTTCCTCACACCTCCACTAGACAGTGCCCCAGTAGGGACTATGTGTGAAGGTTCCCACCTCACATTTCCCTTCTGCACTGCCCTAGAAGAGGTTCTCCATGAGGACCCTGCCCCTACAGCAAACTTCTGCCTGGGCATCCAGACATTTCCATACATCTTCCAAAATCTAGGTTCCCAAACCTCAATTATTGACTTCTGTGCACGCACATGCTCAACACCATGTGGAAGC
This sequence comes from Rhinopithecus bieti, assembly GCF_001698545.2. Lineage (NCBI taxonomy): Eukaryota > Metazoa > Chordata > Mammalia > Primates > Cercopithecidae > Rhinopithecus > Rhinopithecus bieti. The sequence continues at coordinate 975,398 of NW_016821228.1, read as the reverse complement.
TGCCAGGGCTTGAGGCTTGCACCTTCTGAAGCCACAGTCCAAGCTGTACCTTCACCCCTTTTAGGCACAGCTAGAGTAACTGGGATGCAGCACCAAGTCCCTAGACTGCACACAGCATGAGGACCCTGGGCCTGGCCCACGAAACCATTTTTTCCTCCTAGGCCTCCAGGCTTCTCATGGGAGGGGCTGCCATGAAGACCTCTGACATGCCCTGGAGACATTTTCCTCACTGTCTTGGGGGTTAACATTTGGCTCTTCATTACTTATGCAGGTTTCTGCAGCTGGCTTGAATTTCTCCTCAGAAAATGGGATTTTCTTTTCTATCACATTGTGAGGCTGCAAGTTTTTTGAACTTTTATGCTTCCCTTATAAAACTGAATACCTTTAACAGCACCCAAGTCACCTCTTGAATGCTTTGCTACTTAGAAATTTCTTCTGCCAGATACCCTAAATCATCTGTCTCAAGTTCAAAGTTCCACAAATCTCTAGGGCAGGAGCAAAATGCCACCAGTCTATTTGCTAAAACATAAAAAGAGTCACCTTTGCTCCAGTTCCCCACAAGTTCCTCATCTCCATCAGAGACAATCTCTTCCTGGATTTCATGATTCATATCATTATCAGCATTTTGCTCAAAGCGATTCAACAAATCTCTAAGATGTTCCAAACTTTCCCACATTTTCCTGTCTTCTTCTGAGCCCTCCAAACTGTTTCAACCTCTGCCTGTTACCCAGTTCCAAAGTCACTTCCACATTTTCAGGTATCTTTTCAGCAGCACCCCACTCTACTTGTTCCAATTTATTGTATTAATTTGTTTTCATGGTGCTGATAAAGACACACCCAAGACTGAGCAATTTACAAAAGAAAGAAGTTTAATTGGACTGACAGTTTCACATGGCTGGGGAAGCCTCCTAATATGTCATCTTCCTGAGCATCAATTGTACTCAATGGTAATTTAAAACTTTAATATCTTTGTGAAATATGGCTAGGTGTGGAAGTCAGGTTTCAAATATGTAGGATAACTTATAAGAGCTTCATGGCAGAAGGCAATAAGGAGCAAGTCACATCTTATGTGGATGGTGACAGACCAAAAATAAGAGAAATTGTGCAGGGGAACACCTCTCTTTAAAACCATCAGATCTCGTGAGACTTATTCACTATCATGAGAACAGCATGAGAAAGACTTGCCCCCATGATTTAATTACCTCCCACTGAGTCCCTCCCACAACACATGGAAATTCAAGATGAAATTTGGCTGGGGACACAGCCAAACCATATCAAAGAACCACTTCAGGAACATACCAGGGAAACTGAAAGAATTCAGAGGCTTTGAAAGAAGCACTGTGCTGCTGCAAACTCCATGAAGAGCCAAAAAACCGTGAGTTCCCAAAGTGTGAGAGGAGCAAAAGTCTGCCTCTGAACATATATCCCCACTGAGTATTCTGACAATCCAGATCACGGGCAAAAGATTTAACCTTACCTAGAGTTGAAATGGATTTAGGGAGCTAAGAGAAATATAAAAGTAGAAGAAACAGTGGGAACCAGGCACAGTGGGCTCACACCTGTAATCCCAGCATTTTGGGAGGCTGAGGTGGGTGGATCACCTGAGGTCAGGAGTTTGGAACCAGCCTGGCCAACATGTGAAACCCAGTATCTACTAAAAGTACAAAGTTAGCCAGGCGTGGTGGTGGGTGCCTATAATCTCAACTACTCAGGAGGCTGAGGCACAAGAATCACTTGAACCTGGGAGGCAGAGGTTGCAGTGAGCTGAGATCATGCCACTGCACTCCAGTCTGGGTGACAGAGCAAGATTCTATCAAAAAAAGAAAGAGAAAGAGAGAAAGAAACAAAAGAAAGAGAGAAGAAAGAAAAAGAAAGAAAGAAAGAAAGAAAGAAAGAAAGAAAGAAAGAAAGAAAGAAAGAAAGAAAGAAAGAAGGAAAGAAAGAAAGAAAGAAAAAGAGAGAGAAAGAGAGAGAGACAGAAGAGCCCTGTAGGCATTCCTTGTCCCCAGCTCAAACCCAGGGAAGCCATCCCTGACTTTATCTCACAGGGGTCCTTGATGAAGGCAGCCCACAGAATTGGAGAGGGGCTACAGGGTGAAAGAAGCTTCTAGTTGAATGTTGTAATAATTCTGACTGAGTATAATTTTGCCTGAGTAGAATCTAGGGGGTGAACAGGAAGTGCGGATACAAGCACAGAAGCCACAGCTGATGCTGTAGGTAGGTAGAGAGGGACAAGGCCTGAAAACCCTGCTTGCTTTCTCAGCAGGGAGGCCTGTAGCCTGGAAAAAGATCTCAGCACTACATACCAGCTGCCTGGATATAAACTCAGCGCTGTTGATGGGGCAGAGCGGGAGTGAGACTGCCCCTGCTGGCTGCATAGGAGCTGGGTGAAGCTTATCACTTCTGGCTTCCCTGGAAACCTGTATGAGACAACAGTGACAGCCATAATCCCCTTTGGAATATAACTCTATTGTCCTGAGAACCACCCCCTACCCCCAACAGTGACCACAGCAAGCCCCACCCAAACAGAGTCATAGCTCAGACACACCTAATCCTGTCTCCACCTGCTGGTCTTTCTCTACCTGCACTGTAGCCAAAGACAAAAGACATAAATTCCTTGGAGCTCTATGGCCCCCACCCATTGCCCGAGAAATGTGAATACTTATCCTGGCCAACTTAGGGCAAGCTTATATCCCTCTTCTGCTACCACAGCTGGTGATCTCTTGAAAGTGCCACCTCCTGGCTGTAGGCCAAGTTACAACAGAACAATCCTGCTCCATAGAAGGAGAAAACAACAGCTAATTCCACTACCTGCAACATCCTGGCTAACCAAAGGTCCTGAGCCTGTCCACATGACAACTTCACTGCTAGTATAACCAGCATTCAGTAAAACCAGTGTACTAAAAAAAAAAACTACAACCAGGGACTTTCACAGAGTCTACCTCACTCCACTGCCACCTCCAACAGAGCAGGCGCTGGTATCCATGGCTGGGAGACCTGAAGATGAATCACATCACAGGACTATTTACAGACAATTCCCAGCACGAACCCAGAACCTGGTAGCCCTGCTGGGTGGCTAGACCCAGAAAAGCAATAACAATCACTGCAGTCAGCTCTCAGGAAGCCCCATCCCTAGGGGAAAGGGGAGACAACCCAGAAATAAAGCCACATACTTACAGCCAACTGATCTTCAACAAAGCGAACAAAAACATAAAGTAGGAAAAGGACACCTTATTCAACAAATGATGCTGGGACAATTGGCAAGCCACATATAGAAGAATGAAACTGGATCCTCATCTTTCACCCTATACAAAATCAACTTAAGACAGATCAAAGAATTAAATCTAAGACATTAAACCATAAAAATTCTGGAAGATAACATCAGAAAAACTCTTCTAGACATTGGCTTAGGCAAAGAGTTCATGACCAAGAAATCAAAAGCAAATGCAAGAAAAATAAAGACAAATAGACAGCAATTAATTAAACTAAAAAACATCTGCACAGCAAAAGAAATAATCAGTAAACAGACAACCCACAGAGTGGGAGAAAATCTTCACAATCAATGCATCTAACAAAGGACTAATAACCAGAATCTACAAGGAACTCTAACAAATCAGCAAGAAAAAAACAAACAATCCCATCAAAAGGTGGGTTAAGAACATAAATAGACAATTCTCAAAAGAATATATACAAATGGCCAAAAAACATGAAAAAACGCTCAACATCACTAGTGATCAGGGAAATCAAAACCACAATGTGATGCCACCTTATTCCTACAAGAATAGTGATAATTAAAAATCAAAAAATAACAGATGTTGGTGCGAATGCGGTGAAAATGGAACACTTTTACACTGCTGGTGGGAATGTAAACTAGTACAACCACTATGGAAAACAGTATGAAGACTCCTTAAAGAAGTAAAAAAAAGAACTACCACTTGATCCAGCAATCCTACTCCTGGGTGTCTACCCAGAGGAAAAGAAGTCATTATATGAAAAAGACACTTGCATAGGCATGTTTATAGCAGCACAATTTGCAATTGCAAAAATGTGGAACCAGCCTAAATGCCCATCAATTAATGAGTGGATAAAGAAACTGTGAGAGAGAGAGATATATATATATCTGTATGTCATATATATCACAGAATATATATGATATATATATCTGTATATATATATCACAGAAATGGTATATATATTCCTATTATATATTCATATATATTCCTTTTATATATTTGCATATATTCCTGTTATATATTTATATACATCCATATTATATATTCATATATATTCCTATTATATATTCTATATATATTATTACGTATATATCGTATATATTAACGGAATACTACAGCCAAAAAAGGAACAACAATAATTGCATTCACACCAACCTGGATGAGCTGGAGACCATTACTCTAAATGAAGGCCCACTCAGGAATGGAAAACCAAACATTGGTATGTTCTCACTTATAAGTGGGAGCTAAGCTATGAGGACACAAACTACATAACGAATGAGATAATGGACTCCGGGGATACTGGAGGTAAAGGTGGGACAGAGAGGATGGATAAAAGACTCCCCACAAGGGTACAGTGTACACTGGCTGGGTGATGGTTGTATCACCATCTCAGAAATCGCCCTAAAGAACTCATCATGCGTGTAACCAACCATCATCTGATACCCAAAACTACTGAAAATAATAAAAATAAAACAAAAAAATAAAGCTTTTCTTCTGGTATCCTCCCCTTTGTGCATGTGCAAAAGTATCTTCAACTGATTCCTAGAAGTTGAAATGGCCAAGTCATCACTTATGCGCTGCTTCGCTTTAACAGTGACCATTACCCAATTGGTTAGTGTGGTGTTGAGGAGCAGTTTCTGGCCATTCAACAAATGATTGGTCTCTCTCCCTTCAGGCATTTCTGCACTACATTAGGTTTAGGATGGTACGATATGACTGGACAACAATTAACAAACAGGAAGGGTTTGTGATATTTACCATTTTTGGAGTACCAAAGTTATTTCTCATTTTTAATTTTAAGTTTGGTTTTAATTTTTAATTCCCTTGAGAGCATATAAGAAGGTTGGGGAACTTCATCCAGATCTGTATTATTGACGCCATTCGGTTTATTTAGCCATGAGAATTTCAGCATTGAGGAGTTCATATTATTGCAATTTTTCTATTGCATGGCTATATTTTCAAATTACCATTCATTCTGATTCTCCGTCTCTCACCTAGTTTTGGGTGTCCAGATTCTGGGTATATATCCAATGAAACAATTTGTTATCTTATAAATATATCAATGTCATTTCCTAGTTTGTGTTTCATCTTTGTATTTTGTGAACATACATTTTGTCATAGAGACTATGCTTTTAATTTAAAATATTTAAATGTTTATAAATTTATCTATAATTTATAATTTTTGCTTATTTAAATAGGATTCTTTCCTTACTGCTTCATTACATGTGGTGTCTCATAATTTTGCCTTTTTTCTTATTTGAGTTCGTTTCGGTTAGAAGTCAAAAATTTGTAATTTGGGATACAGAGACACTATATCTTATCCCTAAAGGATTAGACCTGTAGTCAGACACCGTGTATAAAATTCTCTATATAGTAGATTCATTTTTTAAAGTTAGGTCAACATTAATGAATAAAAGGTTTTTAAATATCTAAACACATCCATCATTTAGAAATCAGTGTTAACGATATTCCAAATAAGTGTAGTATCATCTTTAATTATTTTATCAAAGCATATTAATTCCAGGTTTTCCAGAGCCAAAAGAAGTGGTTCAGAATAGAAAAGAATGAGCAAAATAATACTTCTTAGTATTGTTAACGAGACTATATAAAGTCAGAAAAATATTCAGTGAAGATCATTTTATTATTTTATGTGACACTAAGTGGACATTTAAAGTATTTAAAGAATCAACAGAATGAGAATTCTGTTCAATAACGCTAACTGAAAAATTCAGACCAACCCTCCCAACAAAGACGCTAAAATATAACGGTTAATTTTCTTTTTAAAAATCTTCCTAAAGTAACAACCCTCACATAAGTTTTTACTACACCAAAACCTAGAAGAAGAAATGAATGAAACCATACAAGATCAGCACTCAAAACTGTTTTTGCCTCTGAGAATACATATATATATGTATATATATGTATATATGTGTGTGTATATATACGTATATTAATTATGGGAGAAAAATCCTCAGACATAATTGAATATTAGTGACAACGCAGGACCAAAGGAAAAACATAAAGTCCATGGTCCCCCTGAGATTTGAAATGTTTAAGCAGGAATCCTAATTTATTCCTTTTCTTTATGCACAAATTCAAAAAAAATAGATTTCAGAGTAAATGTGAATCACAACTAAACTAGTGCTCTCCCAAAGTTGCAGTCTAGCTTTGAACATCTAAGCAATGATCAGGAATTCTTCAGCCTAGAACTTAGAGTATAAGAGGAAAGACATGCAGCAATGAACAAACCGTACATTGTCTAGAGCAGAAGTTGGCAAACCACAGCCTCTGGCCACATCCGGCCCATCATCTGTTTTTGTAAATAAAATGGTATTTGAACATAGTTGCAACAATGTATTTCCATATTATTTATGGTTGCTTCAGCTCCACAGTGGCTGAGTTGAGTAGTTATGGCAAAGACAATATGGCCAACAAGGTCTAAAATACTTACTATGTAGATCTTTACAGAAGAGGTTTGCCCACCTCTGTCTAGAGCACACCTTCTGAGTTACCTTATTCTGATTCTGATATTTTATAGCTCTGTAGGTTATAAATAATTGACAGCAATACTCAAATTCTTGTCTGTAGACACGGAAAGCATCTCTCCCCCACTGTGACTGAAGAGAGTTTTATTTCCATTTGCACATTCATTTCCATATTCCTGATCTCTAAATATGTTTTCTGGATTTCCCTTTGAGCTACTTAAACATCTTCCCAGTTTCCTAATTAATGAGTTAAATAAAATCCTTAACACGGATTCATTTGTCCATCTGCATGAAGTCACGATTTTAAATTTCTTTCGAAAATTATTTTTTAACAGTGTTGTCAGATTAAATTGTCACTATTTGAGGTTGAGCTACATATTTGTGTAATAAAGTCATTCTTAGACAGCATATATTGACTTAATGATGAAATATGTAAGACTGCTGGGCCATTTTGCTATGCTGGGGGCAAATTTTTCCTGCAGTTTCATATTGAACCATTAGAATTCAGCAGACTAAATTGCATCAGATCCACTAGGATCTCATACGTTGAGATACATAAAGCTTATGACTCCACATATAGACGGTCTTGCTATTTGTAGAGCTGCCACACATTTGTGTCCTAAAAACCTGAGAACTCCAATAAAATGTGTTTTGCATGATTTCCATACAAAGTAAAATGTGGTGTGCTTATAATTTTATTTACTGCTTTGTTTAGTCTGGTTTTAAAGGAAAGGTTCTCTGTTTCAACAAGCTCAGTGAGAGCTAAATCTTGCACTTAAGTTTTACACATCCAATGATGAGACACATTCTCCAATGACGTGCTTCTGCTTCTGTACATTTCAAAATGTGTTTCTTTACAACTCATATATATCCAGTGCTGTGTGCTAAAAGAAATGCTGAAATAGATGACAACAACTGAACTATACATGAACATGACTGTGACACACCCAGTTATATCCCCCTGAACACAAACCAATGGTATCACTGTCTCTACCTCCCCTTACCTGAATCCCAAATGGACCTGATCCACCCTACGTGAAGGGACATGTGATAGAAAGGAAGGCAGAAGGAAAGAAACACAGTCTAAACTAAACTGCATTAAAATATTTTACTTTTTAACATACTGCCAGGGTTCTTCTTGAGATGTACAGTAACATGTCGCAGGTGGAGTCTTGGCTCATTCATTTTATACCTTATGCTGGCTTAAGGCTGGTACTTTGCAGACCTGTAATTATATAATGAATGGTGGTTTCAGAAAGAGGATGCTTCAGGTATCATTATATCTTAATGTAACACAGGATGAAGGGGCACAGGAAATGACCAAGATCAAGATTTATTTGATTTCTCTTTTTATTACAAAATTTAAACAAATATTTTAAAAAGAAAAAATCATTTTGTCACAGCGTAACAATTTAGCCCCAATAATATACACCCTCTGACCCCTGAAAGGGAGAAAAAAAATCTAACCTTCTCAATAATCAAAGCTAAAGTCTGTTATCCAATAGTATGTAAAAAAAAAAAACCACACATACACACTTTAAAGCCATATGTAAAGTTAAAGCAAATAGTGGTCTCAACTATCAGATTTAAGTTTTACCAAAGAGCTCTCAAAAATAAAAATTGATCTGATTCCTATATGTAGACCTAAATGTTTTCGTGAATTCTTTCCAGGTGAGCAGTTTCTACGACACTGTACCAGTGGCACCCTATTGTCACAGACATTATTATGCTGAAGGTAGATTGCAGATCTGTGAAATTAGGGTATTACAACATTTCTACAACTGGGAATCGATGCAGGATCAGTCCTTCACCTGACCCTTTCTCAACACTAAAGCCACATCATTAGATTGTACATATTTTACTGCATAAGAGCATCTGAGTGTTTGATGTCTTGAATTACTCAATTTTGCAATAATTTAAATGGACAGATGTCCCACTGTTCTTGATGCTCACCCACCAGATTTAAATAGCTTCTTTATTTAAAAAGATTTGTGTCTGCTCTCAAATATAGAGGAATTGATGTTTCACACGAACACATTTTGTTTGATAGGAAATCTACAAGCTCTGCAGAATCTCTGGCACAATTTACAATCAATATAATTTATTAAATTAGAAGGAACATTCTGGCCAATGTGAATATTGATCTCCAAAATTTGTCTTGTGCAACCTATCAGTAAAATACATGTGCTTTCAAGTATAAGTTATATCATTATATGCCATGAATATTAATAACTTTAATACACATAAAATACTTCCAGGTAAAGTTATCATATTTAACATACGCATCTACTTTGGCTGTCTCCCCAAACCCCAATAAATAACAGTAAAAATGTAATGTGAATATCATTAAACCACAAAGAAAAATAGAGAGGAGATCACAGCAATAAAACGTTGGAAGCTGAAAAGTACAAGACTAGGGATATATGACTTAAGAAATTAAAGCTAAGCTAAAGCTAAGTGTGAAAAGTCATTTTATAACATCCTAATTTATGCTGCAAAGTTCCAAAAGACTAAGAAATCTGAGGCACTCGGAATTCATAGAAGTGAGGAAAAAACACAAAACTAAAACTAGAAGCTTTAAAAAAAATTAGTATGGAAGCTATTCAAGAGCTCCTTTTTCTATTCTGACAAAAGATTGATAAATAGGGGCTGAGTGTAATGGCTCATGCCAGTAATCCCAGCACTTTGGGAGGACAAAGTGGTAAGATCCTTTGAGGTCAAGCGTATAAGGCCAGCCAGCCTAGGCAACACAGCGTGACCCCATCCCTTAACAACAACAACAACAAAATAACCAAATGTGGTGGTGTGCATTTGTAGTTCTAGCTACTTGACAGGATGAGACAGGAACTTGAGGCTGAAGTGTGCTTTGATTGTGCTGCTGTATTCTAGCCTGGGTGACAGAACAAGACTCTGTCTCTAAAAGATTGACAAATAGTAAGATGGTAAACTAAAAAAGGTAAAAGTAGTTAAATTAGAGGAGGAAAAAAAATGTGAGTGATCTTTGTGAACTTCCTGAATCTACACAATGCTTTGTATAAAACTAACACAAATAGAAGAGTTAATATATTTTAATAATTAGACATTACCCTCCCTAATTTGGAGACCACTGATAGAGAAAATGGACTGGAGAAAGTGAATTAAATGTAAAAGTCCCAGTACTGAGACCATCATTTAGGGTCAAGAAGAGGTGCTAAACTGCCACTGCACCGGGCCTCAGGTCACTCTCATCAGGAGTGACAGGAGTCACAGGTGGGATCGCTGCACCTTCCATGGAAGTGTTCAGGTCACTCAAGAGACAAAGTTCACACTCAAGTTAGACTGGGTCTCCCCAAACCTGGTGAAGAGTTATACTGAGTGTATAGCCTTCAACTGTTGTCATCACAGATCAAGAGGGGCTCCAAGATTCCAGTCTGCCTCATCTCTACCTATCTTAGCCTCATCACTATTAACTACATTGAGTCACCCGAAGTCATCTCAATAACCGGACACAATTTCTCTTTGTGTTAGTTGCTCCAAGATCCCTATCCCTCCCATCATTTTTGTTCTTCTACATTCTAAGTTTTCATATTGGGCTCTGAACATCACTACAGCTATTGATTTGAATCATTCCTTGGATGTCCTGTAGGAAGCTCATTCTCAACATGTACTAGATTGTACTCTAGATGCTCATTCACCATCCTACTTGATAACAATCCCATCTTTCCATTTTCTCATAATTCACTTGGTGTCATATTGACACTCTCCTTTCTCTCACATCCCACATTCAATCTGCCAGGAGATTTGGTAGGTTAATCTTAAAAACATGTCCATAATCCTCACCACATCTACTGCTTTCAATCTGGACTTTGCAACCACTCTTTCTTTCTTGGATTACTGCCATGGATTTCTAATAAATCTTTCTAATTTCTCCTTGCCAACCATTCCACATTCTATTCCCAATACAGCAGCCACGGGGATTCTTAAGCCAGATTGTGTCATTTCTCAACCCAGCCATGGTTCTTCATATCCTGAATCATAATATCATAGCCCTGACAATCATCTACAATGCCTCTGTATTCATTGTTCCCCTGACAGCTTTCTGGCCACACCAATCATTGCTTTTATCAAAGGCAATAGGCATGCTTTAGCCCTAGCTCATTGGCTCTATCAGTACCCATTGACTGGACCACTCTTCCCCTAATAACCACTTGGACTAGCTTCTTTAATTACTTCAATCTCTTTCTCAAATAACACCTGCTAAGGAGATCCTTCCTGACCATCTTATACAATTTTTGCATCCTGATAACACTTTCCCCACAGCACTCACAATCCCATATTCTGTTCAATTTTTTTCTTTATTTTTTAACACTTATCCCCTTCTAACATATCAAATAATTTACTTATGTGTACCTACTAAACCTTTTATTTACTTGGCATCCTTGTCATTCAGTGTTTCTTTCCTTCTGTTAGTGTGTAAGCTCTACAAGGCAGGAATTTTTGTCTTGCTCAACAATATTCTCAACTTCCTAGAACAATGCTGGCCACATAGTAAACACTCAAAAAGTAATCTCTGAAAGGATGAATTAGTATCACAATAGTATAAGCTAATGGAATAAAATATGTAAAACTCATGTGGCAATTGTAAAAACCTAGCTGGGGATTCCAGTAAATCAGAAGTTTAGGAATGTTTCAGTTTAATAAGGGAGAGATGGGATAAGAGAGCTCCTCATTTATGGACCAACTATTTTTAAAAATTGGCTCACCTGGCAGGTAGAATCATGGATAAAATCTGCTACTCCAAGATTTCCTATCTGGTCCTAGTATTAGGTTGCCACACAACCTAAGCCAACTGAGCATTTTTTAAAGGGATAACATATTGTACATATTCCAAGTCTTCTATGGTGAAGAGGAATTTAGAAAATTACTTGTCATACATAAAAACATGTTTATTTAAAAAAATCAAACAACCTACAAGTAAATGGAGTAAACATGAAAAATCCCCCTTTCAATTCTCTTCTCTCAATACTACTGCCTTTGCAGATGAAATTACTGTCAAACAGCTTGATATGTGTTATTGCAGACTATTTTCTAGGTGAACTGAGCATTTAAGCCAAAAACAATTAAGCCTGAAAACTGATTCTAAAATCCTCTTAAAATGGTATTGCTGATTCACTACTGGTTAAACATGTTTTACTCTTAAAGTTTTAAAATTAAGTATTAATGACAAAGGTAATTAAATCTTGAATAGTGATAATTCTATATTAAAGAAAAATTCTCATATTTTATGTTTTAGTTTATGTAGCTTTTAAGACACTTTTCCTTATTGCAGTAGCAGATTAGTTTATAATTTAAACTTAATGTGTCTATATAAGTAATTGTTTTGTACTCACAATTTTAACTTGAAATTCCACTAGGCTTACAAAACAATTAGACCTTTAAAATAATTGGAGTCAGCCAAGGCATAAGTCTAATTTTCTAGATCTTCCAATAACTATTTTAAATGTGGGATTTTGTTTTATTTTGGTGTGAGGAAAATGATTTACCCATTAAAATAAGAATCAAATGTATTAAAATTATGATTTTAAAAAAGTAAAATATGTTATTATTGAATCCTTTGTAAAACTGTCTTTATTGTAATCATTAAAATGTATTAGCTATTGCCAAGGCAATAATCAGATATGTAGTTAAAAGCTAAATGATAAATCAGAGTTTAAGAGTTTTATATTTAAATTTTAGTAAATGGAATGTTAATATAAAAAATAAAGCAGCTCTAAGCTAATTTTTTGTGCACAATAATACCCCAAGGATATCTAATTTAATTTTTTTTAAAGTTCACATTGACATAAATGAGTTAAAAAGTTGTTGGAGACATGGTAATTTTGAATAGTCAGTAAGAGGAATAACTCAACAAAACATTTTTATCGGCATTCCCTTCAACTATCTCTCTTTCACCTGCTTCCTGGAATCATCTTCCAAATACACTGCTTGCACCTAAGTCTTGACTCTGGCTCTGCTTAGAGTGAAAGGCAAATATGGGACAGAACATCACAGTACTCTCAAGAAGACTTCCACTTCCAACCCAGCTGAAGGAACAGTGACTGGATTGACACACTTACCTAAAACAACAAAAAGCTGAAAAGAAACAAGTTTTCAATAAATATCAGACAATGAAATACAGTGATCCCTGAGAGACAAGAAATAAAGAAAATGAGCTGTACAATTTCCCTAGTTTACAGTCTGGAAAAAAGTTTTCAGCTGGAAGTTCAGGAGGGCCCAGCCCAGTAGCATTATTATTATTATTATTAATTTTTTTTTTTTTGTTTATGCTGTTTCTTTCGTTGGATAGATAAGCTTCCACTACTGTTTTAACAATGCAATTTTAAATGAGAAAACTCTGGTCATAATGTTTCTTCCCTCTCTCAGCCCCCCAACTTGGTGAGGTATCATTTACAATTAAAAATTGTATATATTTAAAATGTATGAGCAGGGTGTGATGGCTCACACCTGTAATCCCAGCACTTTGGGATACCAAGGCGGATGGATCATGAGGTCAGGAGATCAAGACCAGACCATCCCGGCTAACACAGTGAAACCCCATCTCTGCTAAAGATACAAAAAATTAGCCTGGCGTGGTGGCGGGCGCCTGTAGCCATTCTTGGCACCCTTGAGATCAAAGAATCATAGATTGATAGATTTATCTTTTATCTCTAGGTTCTGTTTCATTGATCTATATATCTGTTCTTTCCTGCCAGTACCATATTGTTTTGATTACTATAACTTTGTAAGACATTTTTAAATCAGGAAGCATGACGTCTCTTGCTTTGTTCTTGCTCAAGATTGTTTTGGCTATTTGAGGTCCTTTGTGGTTCCACATGAATGTTGGCATTGGTTTTGTCTTTCTGTAAAAACATAATAGGGATTTTGGTAGAGATTGTGTTGAATTTATACATCACTTTGGGTAGTATGAATAAACATTTTAACAATGTTAGACTCCAACCCCTGAACTGGGAATAATTTTTCCATTTTTCAGTATTTTCTTCCATTTCCTTTATCAATTATTTATAATTTTAGTATACAAACTTTTTACCTCTTTAGTTAAGTTCATTTCCAAGTGTTTTATCCTTTTTGTGATTATTATGAGATTGCTTTCTAAATTTCCTTCTGGATAGTGTATTACTTTTGTATAGAAACACAATTTTTACATGTTCATTTTGTATCCTGCAACTTTATTAAACTGGTTTATTAATTATTACAGGGTTTTTTGTTGTGTTGCAGGGCTTTCTCTTCTTTTTTACCCCACAAAGATACCTTTTGTATTTTTTTTTTTTTAAGATCAATTGAAATCTACTCTTCAGGGTTTTCTGTGGTCATGTCTACAAATGGATATAATTTTACTTCTTCCTTTTTTATTGGAATACCTTTTTTTTTTTCTTTTCTACTTGTTCTGGCTAGGACTTCCAGAAATATATAGAATAAAAGTGATTAGAGTGGGCCTCCTTATCTTGCTCTTGATCTTAGGAGAAAAGTTTTCAACTTTTCACTGTTGAGTATGATGTTAACTGTGGGCTTAGAGTATATGGCCTTTCTTGTGTTGAGATAAGTTTCTTCTATACCTATTTTGTTAAGAGTTTTAATCATGAATAGATGTTGAGTTTTGTCAAATGCCCTCTCTGTATCTATTGAGATGATTTATTTTCCTTTTGTTAATGTAGAATAACACATCTATTGATTTGCATATGCTGACCATTCTTGCATCCCATGGATAAATTATGCTTGGCCATGCTGTGAGATTATTTTAATGTACTATTGAATTTAGTTTGCTAGTATTTTATTAAGAACGTTTGCATCTATGTTTATCATGGATGTTGACCTGTAGGTTTTTTTCTTCTTTATAGTGTCTTTGTCTGGTTTTTATATTAGGATGGTTTAAAATTAACGGCAAATATCACAATTACTTTTACACCAACCTAACACATTATGACATTGGCCTTATAGAGTGAGTTTTAAAGTGTTCCCTTTTTAAATTAATGGAGCAGTTTAAAGAGGATTTATACGAATGCTTTTTTGAATATTTGGTAGAATCAATCTATGAAGTCATCCGGTCCTAGGTGTTTCTTTTTTGGGGGATTTTCCAACTGCTGATTAAATCTCTTTATTCGTTATCAGTCTGTTAGGGCTGCTTCCTGTTGATTCAGTTGTGGCAGGTTGTGTGTTTCCAGGAGTTTATCTATGACTTCTTTGTTATGCAGTTGGTTGGCATATAATTGTTCATAGTAGTCCCTTAAGACCCATTTTAATTATGAGGCATGTATTGTAATGTTCCCTCTTTCATTTTCGATTCTATTATTTGAGTCCATTCTCTCTTATTTTAGGTGGTCTAGCTAAAGGTTTTTCAATTGTTTTTTCTTTTCAAAAAAACAACTGCTTAAAAAATTCTCAAAATATCAGCAAACTGAATTAAACAATACATTAAAAAAATCATTCATCATGACAAAGTGGAATTTATTCTTGGAATACAAGGATGGTTCAACAAATGCAAATCAATCAATGTGAGACATCGAATCAACAGAATGAGGAACAAAGATCATATGATTATTTTAATTGAAGCTGCAAAAGTATTTGCTAAAATTTAACATTCGTTTATGATAAAAACTCTAAAAAACTGGGTATATATAGAACATACTCAACATAATAAAAGCCATATATGGCAGACCCACAGCTAGTATCATACTGAATGGAGAAAAACTGAAAGCCTTTCCTCTAAGATCTGAAACTTGCCAAGGTCTTCCATTGTCACCACTGTTATTCAGCATAGTACTGGAAGTCCTAACTAGAGCAATCAAACAAGAGAAAGATATAACTCACATTCAGATTGGAAAGAAAGTCAATTTTTTCTCATTTGCAGATGATATGATCTCATATTTGGAAAAACCTAAAGACTATACAAAAAATTATTAAAGCTAATAAACAAATTAAGTAAAGTTGCAGGATACCAAATCAACATAATAAAATCAGTACCATTTCTATATACCAACAGTGACCAAACTGAAAAAGAAATTTAAAATGTAGTCCCATTTACAATAGTCACAAATAAAATTCAATACCTAGGAAGTGACTTAGCCAAAAAATTAAAAGATCTCTATCATAAAAACTATAAAACACTGATGAAAGAAATTGAAGAATACACCAAAAAATGGGCAGATATTCATATTCATGGATTGGAAGAATCAATATTGTCTAAGGGTTCAATGCAATCTCTATCAAAATTCCAATGGCATTCTTCACAGAAATAGAAAAAAAAAATCCTAAATTTTATATAGAACCACAAAAGACCCAGAATAGCCAAAGCTATCCTAAGCAAAAGGAACAAAACTGGAGCAATCCCATTACCTGATTTCAAATCATACTACAGAGCTATAGTAACCAAAACAGCATGGTAATGACATAAACACAGACACATGAACCAGTGGAACAGGATAGGGAACACAAAAGCAAATCCAAACACCTACAATGAACTCATCTTCAACCAAGTTACCAAGAATATACACTAGGGAAAAGAGTCTGTTCAATAAATGGTGCTGGGAAAACTGAATATCCATTTGCCGAAGAATGAAACTAGACCCCTATATCTCACTACATACAAAAATTAAATCAAAATCTATTAAATACTTAAATCTAAGACCTCAAACTATAAAACTGCTCAAGAAAACATTGGAGACACTCTCTAGAACATTGGAGTGGGCAAAAATTTCTTGAGCAATACCCCACAAGCACAGGCAACCAAAGCAAAAATAAACAAATGATATCACATCAAGTTAAAAAGATTCTGCACAGAAAAAATAATAAAAAAATAAAAACAGCAAAGTAAAGAGACAACCCACAGAATGGGAGAATATATATTTGCAAACTACTCATTTGACAATGTTCTAATAACCAGAATATATAAGAATCTCAAACAACTCTATACGAAAAAAATTTAATAACCTGTTTTAAAAATGGGCAAGATTTGAGTAGGCTTTTCTCAAAAGAAGACATATAAATGGCAAAGAGACATAAAGGTGATTAACATCATTAATCATTAGAGAAATGCAAACCAAAACTTCAATGAGATATTATCTCACTCCCAATTAAAAGCGCTTATATCCAAAAGACAGGCGATAACAAATGATGGCAAGAATATGGAGAAAAGGGAAACCTCATACACTGTTGGTGGGAATGTAAATTATTACAACCACTGTGGAGAACAGCTTGCATGTTCTTCAAAAAACTAAAAATAGAACTACCATATGATCCATCAATCGCACTACTGGGTATATACCCAAAATCTAGGGAATAAATATATGAAAGAAATAGCTGCACCCCATGTTTGTTGCAATTATGTTCACAATAGCCAAGATTTGAATGCAACCTAAGTGATGAACGGATAAAGAGAATGTCATACATACACAATGGAGTACCATAAAAAAGAATGAGATTCACTCATTTGCAACAACATGGATGGAACCGGAGGTCATTATGTTAAGTGAAATAAGCTGGGCACAGAAAGATAAACATTGCATGCTCTCACTTACTTGTGTGAGATCTCACAAGTAAGTGAACCCATGGATATTGAACCCATGGATATAGAGTAAAAGGATGGTTACCACAGGCTGGGAATGGTAGTGGTTGAGGGGTGACAAAGAGGTGAGGATGATTAATGGGTACAAAAAAAATTAGAAGAAATGAATGAGGCCTTGTCTTTGAAAGCACAACAGGGTGACTAGGGTCAGTAATAATTAAAGTGTACATTTTAAATTAACTAAAAGAATATAATTGGATTGTTTGTAATACAAAGGAAAAATGTTTGAGGGGATGGATACCCCATCTTCCATGATGTGATTGTTACACATTGGATGTCTGTATCAAAACATCTCATATACCCCACAAATATATACAACTAGAATGCACCTACAAAATATAAAAATTGAAAATGTAAATAAAAAAAGATTTTGCTGATTTTTTCTGTAGTTTTCACATTCTCTGCTTGATTTATTTCTGCTTTAGTTTTATTATTTTCTTCCTTCTCCTAACTTTGGGTTTAGTTTTTGCTTCTTTTTCTAATTCTTTGAAGTATAAATTTAGATTATTTTACCTGAGATATTCCTCCTTTTTTAACGCAGTAGTTTACCACAATAAATTTTCTGTTAGTACCGTTTTGTTGCATCCCATAGCTATTAGTGTGTTGTGTTATTTTGTTTATCTCCAGATACTTTTAAATTCCCTTTTGATTTCCTCTTTGATCCAATGGCTATTCAATAGTGTGTTGTTTAGTTTCCTAGTATTTGTAAATTTTTCTGTTTTCTTGCTGTTTTTGGTTGCTAGTTTCGTTTCATTGTGTTCAGAAAAGATACTTGGCATGATTTTGATCTTCTTAAATTTGTTAAGGCTTGTTTTAACATCTAACCCATGCTCTATCCCAGAGAGCGCTCTACGTGCATTTGAGAAGAATGAGTGTCCATCTCCTGTTGGGTAGAAAGTTCTGTACATGTCTGTTAGGTCCATTTGGCATGTTGTTGTTCAAGGCAGCGGTTTCTTTATTGATTTTCTGTCTGGATGCTCTATTCAATATTTTGTGTGTGATATTGAGATTTTATTGTTTTGCTGTCGATTTCTATCTTCAGATTTGGCAGTACTTGCTTTATATACAAGTGCTCTGATGTTGAGTGTTTATTTAACTGTTATATCTTCCTACTGAATTGACCCTTTTATCATTTCATAATGACATTAGTCTTTAGAGATCATTTTGTACTTACATATACTGTTTATGATGTAAGTGTAGCCACTTTTAGTTTCTTTTGTTTACCATTTATGTGAAATAGCTTCTTATCCTCTTACTTTCAGCCACTTCAAGTCTTTAAATCTAAAGTGAGTTTCTTGCAAATGGCACATCACTGGATATTGTATTTTGCTTAATTCATTTATCCAAGCTGTTCCGTTTGATTCGTGAATTTAATACATTTACATTTATGGTCATTATTAATAGGTGAGTACTTAGTACTGTCATTTTGTTGTTTTCTGCCTATTTTGTGGTCGTTTTCTCATTCTTTTCCTCTGTTTCCATATTTCTTTATTATTTTATAATTTTTTTAGTAATTTGCTTTCATCCTTTTTCTTCTTTGTGCATTAGAGACATTTCTCCTGTGATCAGTTCAAAGCTTGCATAAAATAGTTCGTGGCTGTAATTCTCTGTTTTAATTATGTAAAACACTGCACTTTTACTCCCACATATACACATACTTTATGTTCCTGTAGTCAGAGTTTCTTTTCATATTGTGTATCTATAAACAAATTTTTATCTTTTAACTTTTATAATAGAGTTAAAACTAAATTATACACTACCATTACAGTGTTACATTAATCTACATATTTCTGCATATTTACCCTCATCAGTGAAATTTATGCTTTAATATTCTTTTCTTTTCTATGCAGTTCAGTGTATTTTTGTTTCAATTTGAAGAATCCCCTTAAGTATTTTTTGTAAGGCAGGTATAGTGCTAAAAAACTCCTTCAGTGATTGTTTGGATGGGGAAAACTTAATCTCTCCTTAATTTTTAAAAGATGGTTTTGCTAGGTCTTTTCTCTTCTCTTGCTAATTTCAAAATTCTCTTTGTCCTCTAGTTTGGCTATTAATTATACACACACACACACACACACACACACATATATATATATATTTATCACATAGCACTGCCTTCACTCTTCTTGTTTCTATATTTTTCCTCCTCTCACTGGATAATTTCCAATGAACCATCTCTGAGTTTGTAGGTTCATTCTTCTGCTTGATTGAGTCTGATGTTCGAGCTCTATGTTTCATTTTTTAACTTCATTCATTGAATTATTCAACTTTAGAATTTCCGTTTTGTTCTATGATTTCTATCTCTGTTGAACTTCTAGGTTTGTTCATGCATTGTTTTCCTGATATGGTTGTATTGACTGTCTGCCTGTCTGTCTGTCTGTTTTATAGCTCACTGAGCTTTTTAAAAATGATTATTTTGAACCTTTGCTTACATAATTTGAATATATCCATTTAATTGCAGTTAGCTACCAGAAAATTGTTGTTTTCCTTCGGTGGTTTCAAGTTTCCCTGATTTGTTTGTTTTCCTTGCATTGATATCTGCACATTTAGGAGAGCATTTACCTCTTCCAGGATTTATGAATTGGTTTTGGTGAGGAAAGATCTTTACCTGTAGTGGGTACAGGGTGTTAGTTGAGTAGGGTGAAGTGCTTCTGGCTCTGGGCACAGTGATATAGTCTACTTCTCTCCATCAGCTGAGGTCAGAAGACCACTGAGTTCCTCAGCAACCAAGGCTGTGTATGTCCATGACAGCAGTGAATGTTGTTGAGGCTCTCAGTGGAGAAGGCTGCTGGGGTTCACCTATTCGCTGTTTCTCCCATTAGAGGGAGTTATGGTTAAGTGGATATTTTTTAGTGCCAGATCTGGCACACAGGAATGCTCATGGCCGTGGTCTTGCCAGTTTGTGATGCACAGACACTCACAGGGTGGCTGCAAAACCAAGGTACAGAGCATGGACACATACGGAATAATTATGACTTCAGGGCCCAGGGCACAGGTGCGTTTACCATAGTGGTAGCTCTGTTTGAAGCAGACATGATAGGATTCTCACTGGTGGAAGCAGTGAGGATTCTCTGGTGACCATGAGGGTTACTGAGGTCTTCAGCAGTGAAGGCTGCTGGGGTCCTTTGAAGAACAGGCCACTGAGGACCAGAGTGGTACCCACGTTGTGACTGACACTCACAGCTCCTGCAGCTCTTCTTTGTTCCAGCTGTCTCCAGATATCCCAGATATACTAAGCATGCATCTTCCCAGCAATCTGGGTGCAGTGAAGCTGAAGCAGGTCATTAGAGAAGTGACCTGAAAAGATAGGGTAGCTGGTAGGTCACTTGCTGTACTTTTTCTCCATGAGGAAAACTTCTGGGCCAAGGAGAATCTTTTTGGCATAAGCCATGTTGCATGGAGGATGCAATGATGCAGGCAGAATGAAACTATACTCCCTATCCTTTCTGTGGAATTAGTCTCCATTATTTTATTCTACTGTGCTGTCGCAGTGTCCTAATTTGGCTCCTGAGCGCTCTCAGGGCTATTTTAATTCATGGGGAGCTGTCTAATTCTTTCTTATAGGGGACAAAGACTGGGATCTTTTACTCTGCCATCTTGCTGATATGACGTCATAATGTTTCTTTACAGATTTTCGGAGGAGGAATTCTAAATTTATACATATTACTTTCAGAATTTTTCTCTATCTCAGTCCAGGTGGTTACTTCCATGTCCATGTCTCCAAGTCCTCTAAGCATGAAAGGGAAAGTCATAACTTTCACAAACCCAGAGAAGAAAGCAAAATGACCCAGGCCCAATTACAGGAGTTGATCAGGGCTCACATTTCTCCTGAGTACCTGTACTTCTAGCTCTGAGCCTTCCCTGCCTCTCCTGATTTTCCCAACTCACTTTTCTCTTTCCTCTAGCAACTGTAGCTTCCTTCAAACCTATGTTGACTCCAACTCATACACAGTCTCTTTTCATCTTGATTTCTGGCAAACACCAATCTCACCAAGCAGTTTTAAATAATAGGCTTTTATTAGAGATTCAAAAAGTAACAGTAAGGTGTTACATAGAAGCCTAACAGAACTTCAAACATAAAATTGAGCATTTCATATCCCTTTGTCTGAAACTATTCACACTACAGGGAGTTTTTCACTTCTAGAACCCTGCCTTATCTCCTCTCTTTACCACTTCAGCTTCTTTCACTTATTCCCTTTCTCAACTAATGCCAGAGTAAGCACAAATTTCTTCTCAACTTATTAAGCAGAGCAACACAAACACACAAGCACACATGCATGCACACATGCACACACACAACCATAGATATTTTTGCTAAAATTAATAAAACGATAGTTGGCTACCCAGTTAGGCTAAAACGTTAGGTTACGCGGGAGGAGATATTTTTACAGATAAGTTGGGAAAGCACATAAAGTCACAAAGGTCCCTCCCCTACAAGATATTTTCTAGCCTTCCACGTGTCAAAATGAGCTCTTTGTTAGGTGGGGAAGAAAATCTTGTAATAATTATACTTCTCAGTAAATAATTGAGATACTCTCTTCGGAATATTCTTTACCTGGGAAGAAGTTTCTCCTAGGTCGTCACTATGTTTAGGTTTTCTGAAATTCTAGGGAAATGCCTGATACATGGAGGGTCCACAGTAAATCTTAGATGAATTTGAAAACGGTATAGTCTGGTTTTTCTGGGTTTTCTGCAGTCCACTTATGTTTTATATTTATCAAGTTCATTTAAATATATTGATTTTATGTCTGAGAATTATGGTTACTGCTCAGAAAGATAACTGGATCATCCTTCTATAGTTTGAAAAGTTTTGACTTACAGACCTAAATAATTTCACTGCAGCAGTAAAACCATCATGCTTCTATGAGGGAAAATCTAAGTCGAAACAGAGAATATTAGTTATGGGAGGGAATGAATGTAAGATACTTAAGCATGAAAGGGAAAGTCATAACTTCCACAAACCTAGAGCAGAAAATAGGCCACCTGTCCACACACTCTGCCACTCAGATCCTCCGTGGGCTTGGGTCGCTGAGACTTTTAGTGTAAATACAGGATCCCCAAGCCCACAGGGGGATCTTTTCTGGTCACAAAGTTAATTGGTAGCATCTACTCCTGACTGTATGACTGCTCACTGAGGTATTTATCATCACAAAATCATAAAATTATTCCTATCTCTGCTTGTTTTTCTCCTCACAAGAAAAATGTCTAAATATGAGCCCAATTATGACAGTTATTATGAGTCACTGATATGCTGACTCACCTCTGTTTGCATTAACATTTGCTAACAATGCAAATAGGGCTCAACCCCTCACAAGCCCTCCTACAGCAGAGAGGAAAAAATAAACTTTTGGTATTGTCTTTTCTACTCTAAGCCACGATAAACATCCAATATGCCCCCATCTTTTAGGCCATCTGCATATAATAAAATATTAATTTTGCAACTAAAAGAAAGGAGAGTATAGCAAATATTGAGGATATTGAGGATATCACATCTATGTAAGTATCTGTTGTGGTTATGAATGACATATGATCAATGTTAAAGCCTGAAAGGATTCTGTACAACTTCCAGTCCTACTGTATTAGTCTGTCCTCATGCTGCTGATAAAGACACACCCAAGACTGGGTAATTTATAAAGAAAAGAGATTTAATTGACTCACAGTTCTACATGGCTAGGGAGGCCTCACAATCATGGCAGAAGATGAATGAGGAGCAAAGTCATGTCTTACGTGGCAGCAGGCAAGAGAGCTTGTGCAGGGAACCTCCCATTTATAAAACCAACCGATCTCATGAGACTTATTCACTACCACGAGAACAATATGGGGGAACCACCCTCCTGATTCAGTGATCTAAACAAGGCTCCACCCTTTACACGTGGGGATTATTACAATTCAAGGTGAGATTTGGGTGGGGACACAGCCAAACCATATCACCTGCCTTCTCCATTTGAAGGGTGACTAATCAAAGCCCAGGGGAAAGTGACCAGAGACCCAGGGCTAAAGCCAAAGACTCCTAAATATCAACTGACTTCTCTATCCAGTGTACATTACATATTTGATTGATTATGTTGTAAAAATGGCTATAAGAAAAGGGCAAATTCTAACAGATGTTTGGATATGATTGAAAAAATGCCAAGTCCTAAAGGTTTTCTAAGAATTCAATTTTCTATAAAGCTTCAATTTTTCTATGAAGGTACTCCCATAGATTAATGAGAGGAGAAGGTGGTACAAGCATAGATATTTTCCAAAACTTTTCGGTATCAAGAGCTCAATAAATCCAGCTGTGATAAACTGGATACTTATGTCCCCTAAAAATTCATGCATTGAAATCCTAATCCCCTCTGTGATGTTATTAGGAGATGAGGCCTTTGGATGTAATTAGGTCATGAGGGTGGAGCCTCTATGAATTTGATTAGTGCCCTTATAAAAGAGAATCTGGAGAGCTCTCTCTCTTTCCACCATGCGAGTATATGAGAAGTTGACTATCTGCCACCTGCAAAAAGGCTCTCACCTGTGCAGGCACCCTGGTCTCAGACTTCCAGCCTCCAGAATTGTGAGAAACTAATTTCTGTTCTTCATAAACTGCTCAACCTATGGCATTTTGTTATGCCCTATGGCATTTTGTGAACTAAGTCACCAAAATTTTGTCAATCATCACCAAATTCTATAGAAAATCTGTTGTTGATTTCTTTTAGAAGTTGAAGAAGCTAAATATAGAGTATGTGGATTGATTAAACTTTCAGTGATAGTCAAAATAATCCAGATAAGCAGTAGTTATGTCAATGTTTTTCTCAACTGATTTGGATGCTAAGATAGATAAAGAGAGAGAGAGAGAGAGAGAGAGAGAGAACATCCAAAAGGCAGGGAGGAGAAAGCTGGCCAACTTAAACCATAGTGAAATATATTCTTAGCTAATTTAGCTTATGAAATCAATTAAACATTTGTAAAGACTTGTTTACAATGTACAATCTTGCAGTAATAGTGAGACCACATCCCTCACTGAATCCCTATTAAATTTCTTAGCATCTGTATTCTACTCTGTCAAGAGACCTCTATGAGCATCTAAACTAGCTTTTATTGACATCGTTAAAGACTAAAGGCCTTTCATCAATTATATATTGTTACCCAAAATAAAGTAGTAGATGAAGTACCCCCAAATTTGGAAGGCTTTGTAAGGACACAAGCATATCTTTAATTTGGGAGGATAATTTTGGAAAAAATAAATTCTTACTTTATTTCCCAGTATATATTATAATTGCTAAACCAAACAAAATGCTTTAGCACCTATTCTTTAGAGAACATTTTCTTTGAAGCTACATTATCCAAAGCATTTAAAGGCAAATGGAAGGCATAATCATGATATGTTAGGCAATTTGTTGAAGCCTGCATATTGAGACATTTTGGGTCATCATATTCAAAATGAACTGAAAGAATTAGAGCCAATGGGTAGGAAAAGCAATTTAAGATCAAATTTATAGATTCAATTCAACTTGCACAAAAGCCTAGACTAACATAATGAGAGGAAAGGAGAGAAAAGAAGATAAATTTGATTCAAAGACAGTAAAGGCAGCAATAATTGAACAAATAACTTATTAAGAATAAGAGCAAAAAGCTAATATGTGTCTAATTTTCTAGCTGGAAATACTGACATAGGTGCTGTTTATAATAAAATGTAGAAAATTCATGCAATATCTATAGGCACCTACATGAGAGCTGGGAATTTGTTGTTGGACTACCTCACATCCTAGAAAATATTAGCTCATTCATAGAAAAAAATGTGAGTGAGAGATTTCCAAATAGATTCCAAAATTTTTCTTTGAAAATACTTTTGTAAAAGCTTGAACCCTTTGAAAGATATTTTATTTACTCAGATTTTTTTTCAGGTAAAATTTACATATAGCAAGGTTCACCATTTTTAGATATACAGGTCAATGTGTTTTGAAGAACATAAAATGTCACATAACCATTGCATTAGTCCTTTCTCACACTGCTATAAAGAAATACCGGAGACTGGGTAATTTATGAGGAAAAGAGGTTTAATTGGCTCACAATTTTGAAGACTGCACAGGAAGTATGGTGCCAGGATCTGCTTGGCTTCTAAGGAAGCCTCAGGAAACTTGCAATTATGATGGAAAGCAAAGGGGCGCAGGTACATCTTACATCTTACATGGCCAGAGCAAGAGGAAGACAGAGCAAGGAGGGAGGTGCCACAGACCTTTAAGCAACCAGATTTTGTGAGAACTCACTCACTATCATGAGAACAGCACCTAGGGGATGGTGCTAAACCATTCATGAGAAACTATTCCCATGATCCAATTACCTCCCACCAGGTCCCACCTCCAACACTGAGGACTAAAATTCAGCATGAGATTTGAGCAGGGACATGGATCCAAACCATATCAATCACTAACACAACTGAGATATAGATCATTTCCATTTCTCCAAAAAGTTTATTTTAGCCACTTTGTTATCAATCCCCTTCCCTCACCCTTAGCACCTGATAAATGATCATCTGTTTTCTGTCTCTATGATTTTTCTGAAATGTCAATAAATGGAATAGTGTACTATGTAATTTTTGTGTTTGACATTTTCCCTTATAATGCTTTTGACCTGACCCCATGTTATTACATGCATCAGTTTTTACTTTAATTATGCTATATGAATATAACACATTTTGTTTATCTATTCATTAGTTAATGGATGTTTGGGCTATTTACAATTTGGGGCAATTATGAATAAAGCCACTGTAAAAATGTATGCCCAGGACTTCATACAGATAAATGTTTTTACTTCTTTTGAGTTAATTCCTAGAAGTAAGATTGACAGATCACATGCTAAAGATATGCTTGACTTATCAGAAACTGCCAAATTATTTTCTAAAGTGATAGAAAAATTTCACAAGCCTAATTTTAAAGGACGAAATTATAAAACTTCTAAAACTTCTAGACAAGAACCGAAGAGAGAATCCTGTAACTTTAGGTTAGGCAAATACTTCTTAGAAGAAGAAAAGCATCAACTATAAAAATATATATAAATTGAAATCACTCAAAACCTTTGGTTCTTTGAAAGGCACTGCTAAGAAAATGAAAGGACAGACCACAGACTAAAAGGCAGACAAAGTTGAAACCCCTCTTAGGGGCCTCCCAGCATCCCCAAAAATCGTGGAGAGAAAAGAAAATCTTGAGTTCTGTCAAGGGAAATTCAAGGCACCTAGCTAGCTCTGAGAAGTAAATGAACAATCTGATAAGTAAGAAGGTAATAACAGCTTAAAACCATAGCCAGAAATGTTAGAGTCCCAGGATTTTTGGCCCCCTATAAAAACTAGAGATAGCATCTTAACATATGTCCTTGAGCTGTTTTTTCAGAATACTGGACCCTTACCAAATGGAAAATGCCATCTGCTAGCACATAGACCTCAGATAAAGGGGAACTGAGGACTGAACTCTTACCAGCGGTCTTTGTTCTAAATCTCTTTTGGAGATCTTTTAGAGGGGCCTGGAGGAAGTCACACCCACATGCCAGACCTTAACATTCCTTTCTGCTGACCCCAAGATTTTAGACAAAGCTTTTCTTCCTTAACCAATTGCAAATCAGAGGATCTTTAAATTCACCCATGTTCTATAAGCCCTACCTAAAAGATATCCCTCCCTTTTAGGTTAAACCAATATATAGCCTCCTGTGTGTATTTACAATTTTGCCTTTAACTTCTTCTTTCCTGAAATTTACCCTTAACTTAAAAAAACTCTTGCTTGGAAGCCATGAGGGTGGGCAGGTCTTAAGCATGAGTTACCCAATTCTCCTTGCTTGGTGCCCTGCAAATAAATGCCCTCTTTTCTCTAGCTGCAAAATCTTGGTGTGGATGTTTGGCTTTCCTGTGCCAGGCAAGTTGAACCAGGTTTCGTTCTGTAACAAAGGAATATATTTACAAAACACATATCTGATAAAGCATGTGTATCTAGATTACATAAAGAACTCTTACAATTGAATAAGAAGAAGATAGCAAATGAAACTTGGGTTAAAGAATGAATAAACATTCACCAGAGAAAACATACGGGTAGCAACTAAGAAAATTATGTGAAAGTTGTTCAAGATTGTGAATGATGTATTCAATGTCACTAGTGACTAGAGAAATGCAAATTAAAACTGTAACCTCTATACACCTGGAGAATTGCCTAAAATCCAAAAAAAAATTATAAAGTACAAGTGAACATAAAGAACAACTGGAACATTCATAAAGCTTGACCGCTTTATTTTTTGTTTCTGATTGTGGATTGGTACTGATAATATAACAGTCTTCCGTGAGAGATAAGGTCCTTTCCTCTATAACATTGCTCAAGAACCACCTCTTACAAACAAGCAGACAAAATTCTCCCATTTTCAGCAAACTTGTTTTGCATGAGACACTTCTATGAAAACATTTATTACAATTAGTTTATCTTGGAGACCAAGGTCCCTCTAACTGCTCTTTATATATAATGGATATACTCAGCTTGAAAGACAGAGAGATAGAGAGAAAGAAAAAAGAGGGATAGAGAAAGGAAAGAGAAGGTGGGTGATGGAGGAGGAGGAGAAAGAGAAAGAGAGAGAAGAGATCTCCTTCTAACCCAGAGGCTCAAATAATGTAAAACTAAATGTGTCCATTGTCCTGAACTATCCAAATAAAATAGGATAATTTTATATTTTTAAACCTACCTCACTATTGTGGATTGCCCTCTATCCAGAATGATAGCATTTGGGATTTTCTATTTTTAGTTATCTTTTCTACAACAGATCTCTAGGTTACAGAATATATTTTAATTGTCTCTACTTAATGTATTGTGTAATAAAAAACTAGGACTCCTTTATTGTATGGCATATTGAAACCAAGAATTACTAAATTAAGAGGTCTGATCAAAAGATTCCTTTTCTGCATACCTAACCCACATCAAAATGAATACTTCTGGCTGAACTGAATTTGGCAAGAGTTGTTTGGGCAGTTATGTAACCCTCCATTCGCTTTGCCTACATATGTCCCCACTGGCACTCACTGCTGGGCTAAGCAGAATTTAAACCAGGAATTTGCAGAAGTCAGTACTGAAAAGCAGCAAGGAAGCAGCAAGGAATCAGCAGGTTCAGATCCTGGTAGAGGCCCAGGTCACAGGGGTGAACAGGGGCATCCAGGGGTCAAGAACATCCAAAGCCAAGTAGGACAGACACCAAATGTCATGGTCAATAACTGCAGCCAAGGAGCCACTGGGAGCCCAGGAAGCATCCATGATGACACAAGACAGGCAACAGTTTCTAGAGACATCAAATTCGCCAGGATACTCCAGGAAACTTTTTTAAGTTAACATGCCGGAAGCAACTCCAGTTCTCTAACATCATAAAGATGCTATTCTGACAATAAAAACCTGTGCTTACTGTGCATCTTTCTATTGTTCTTCTGGTTGTTTATAATGGTTATTGTCTCTGTCAATGAGCACAGTGACATGATTTTAGATCTTCCCTGCTTCTTTCTTCAACCTGATCATTGTTAACTCTTCAGAATCATGCCATATTCATTTTTGCACATCCCTTCTGGCCACATTGGTATATCACACAGATTAGATACTTGATAAAATTTTTTTTACTAATTTTTTATTATTAAATTTAGAGAGCACATGTGACGTAGGAGCAGCTTGGCTGAAACATTTCTTGATGATGACAAATAGATATCACTCGTGATTGAACCCAAGGGAAGGAAAACTTGACTAATCACTAGAAATAATAGTTTTTTTGACAAAATAATCCATAACTCAGGGTTGAAAGAAGAAGTGATGTGGAAGCCCTGTGGGAGATAGCGGCATAACTTTAACTAGAAATAGACAATTTAGATTCTAGTGTTTTCTTACTAGGTATTTTGAGAATTACTTAAATTTTATGATCCTCACTTGCCACACCTGCAAAATGTAGTTAAATGACCACTTACCTACCTGGATATAGAGGTTAGACCAAACATGCCTGACAGGTTTAAAAAAAATGAGGCAGACGTTTTGGAATAATAGAAGAGATCTACATTAGTTTTTAGAGAAATTGTATTCGAGGTCCTTTCCAGTAAAGAGCTGTGTAACTTCAAAAAATATAGAATTCATTTGCATATTAGCATATAATTCTATTTTCAGAGATTGAAAAAACAAGGGCTCAGGACAAACAAGGCCATTAAGCCTCCCCATTTCAATCAAATGCTTAGCAAAGTGCTCTCCATCACTGAGGAGCCACAGATTCTGAACACACTCTACTGTAACTCCTCAGCTGTCATTAAAAGTGGCAAAGTGCATGGGTGACATTTGAAATTTTAGAATGCCCTAGAAATTATTGGAAGAAGAAACGTGTGGAAAACTATTAATTGTTAAATGAACCAAATTACAAATTCCAATTTTTTGATCCGGATACATTTTTCCCCCCAAATATTATTTTAATTACCAACAAAAAATGCACGTAAGAAAAATGAAGAGAAAGAAAGGCATTATGCCAGAGACATGTATTATCAATGGACAAGAAATTGAAGAACTTCTCTTTTTTTTTTTTTTCGGAGAGACCGGGTCTCACCGTGTTGCCCAGGCTGATCTCGAACTCATGGGCTCAAGTGATCCTCCCACCTCAGTCTCCCAAAGTCCTGGGATTACAGGCATCAGTCATCACATCAGCTAAAAAATTTATTGATGATATGTAGATATCACTCATAACTGAACTCAAGCAAAGGAAAGCTTTTTGAAACATTAGAAATAATATTTTTTCAACAAAATAACACACAACTCAGGGTTGAAACAGGAAGTGATATGGAAGCCCGGTGTGAGATAGCAGCATGACTTTAAGAACTGTGCCTTTCCTAAACACTGAATGCATTTAACTATAGCATTCACACCTTGCAGAAGTTTAGCTTGATCATGCAGAAGTTTAGCTTGATCCATAGAAAATTGGGACTTTGGCAAAGAAGACTTCGATTACTGGCATTAGAAGAGAGAGAAAAGATAAATAGTTCTCCAGCTAACTTTTAGCCCCAACACACAAAAAGGATAAATGACTCAGCACAGCAATAAAATCCCTGGAAACTTTAATTTCTACAGTAATTCTTTCCCTACATACTTACCACCTCGGCAACTAAAATCCAGCCCAGAAACAGACACTCCTAACATTTCTGCCATCAGAGGATTAAAATCTTGTTGGTTTAGAAAGTCGACACTGGAAATCAAGCCAAACAACTTGGACGATTCCACCACAGACAGGAAAAGAATGTCTTTTCATTGTGAGTGTGTAGTATTTCCCTAGTAAAGAAAATACAATAAACAAAAACAAAACAAAAAAACACCAAGTGTTGTCATGGTGAAAAGATACGCCTGCAGCAACGCAAATTGACTTTGTAACCCGGAGAGGAAGGTAAGCATACTTACCTGTTTGCACGGCTGCATAGAGTCCTGGCTCAGTGCCTTACTGAGGAGGTCCTCCCCAGTTGCAAAGGATGGATCTACACCCTCCATTCTAAAAATTGGCACTATTGGCAAACAAGGTGACACAGGGACATACTCAGTATTCTGAAGAGAAGCTCAAAGGCAGTAAATATCTTTTCTCTAATGAAACAGAGTTAATACAATAAAAAAGAGATAAAGTTAGCATTCTCCATGGAAATGTAGAACATATGGCATCCATAAATCAAGAGCAAGATACTATGATAAATGAATCAAAGAAGAATCAAAAGAATTTAGAAATATAAGTGCTAAAATTTTAAAATATTCTATCTAAGGAGTGAAATGTATAACGAACTCAGACATTTTTTTCTTTGTTCTTCAGCACAGTGAGTCATCCATTTTATCAAGAAATTGTCCATCCACATGCACTGGTAGTCAGTCTTCTCTTAGAGAAAGTTAGATGGCAGAAACAATAAAAGGAAAATAGAAATTAATACTTTAAATAAGCATAATAGATTAAAGTAAGCTACATTTTCAAAATACTTTTAAAATAAAACTTCTTACAGATATTCCCAAGAATAAAGAAACAAAATTTTAAAAGTCATCCATAGAGACACAGATTAAAGGCTAAAATTTAGAGGTCAAAGTGTTATACAGGAATAAAGTATAACTTTATACCAATAAACTTATAAATATAATAATAATAGTTACTACTATTTTAGAGACAGGGTCTCACTCTTTTACCCAGGCTCGAAGTCAGTGTCTCTATCACAGCTTTCTGCAGCCTCAAACTCTTGCGCTCAAGCAATCCTCCTGTTTCAGCCTCCCAAACAGCTGGGACTATAACTGCATGCCACTATGCTTAGCTAATTTTTTTTTTTTAATTCTTGTAGAGGTAGAGGCTTGTTATGTTGCCCAGGCTGGTCTTGAGCTCCTGGCCTCAAGTGATCCTTCTGTCTTGGCCTTCCACAGTGCTGGGATTATGGCTGTGAGTCACTGTGCCTAGCCAATACAATTATTTTATTGGAAAATATAAATGACCAACTTCATAAAATATTTCAAAACCCTGAATAGACCCATAACAAAGGCACCAGATTCATAAATCTTAGCAAAGGGTCAAGTTTTTAATTTTGCTCCAGAGCATAGGAAAACATAAGATCCTTCAAACATTATTCATAAAGCTGCTATATCATTAATATTCAATGAATAAAGATAGCATAAAAATTATGATAAACATCACTTATGTATATACTTTATTAATATCTTAAATGTAAATATTAGCTCATAAAGTCCAGCAGAAGTAAAAGAATATTGTACCAAGAAAAAAGCAGTGTTCATTGCTTCCAGAAATAAAAAATAGTTTAATACTGAGGGAATATAATGCTATAATTCATTGCATTACACACTAATGAACAAAAATGATACATGCTAAAGTAAGTCACTTAATGAAGTATTCATTACTAATCAATACCTACACTTATCACTTCTATACTGTAAGCCTTTATCAGTGCACTTTAAGTTAAATATGTAAATATAAAATGAAAGAATTAAGATTATATGAAAATTATCTAACTGGAAAGCCTAAAAGTATTGAGTGAAAATTTTTAGAATAAGTGAATTGTACTAGGTTGCTAGATTTTTTTAAAATATACAAAATCAATAGCACTTAATTTAACTAAAAAAATCAGTGATATAACATTAAAATATTTTTTAATTTTACATAATACATAAGGTTAAATCTCACATGAAATACACAGTTCCAAGATAAAGAGTATTTTAAAAGTATACATTTAAAACACGAATGAATGGAAGTATAAATCCTGTACAGTCAAAAGACTAAATATTATAAAGATACCACTTGATAAAATATTTCAATAAATTCAGCATGGTTCAAACAAAATTCCTTCTGTTTTTTCTTTTTGAAAAATTTTTAGCTTTTCTGTTCTAGGGTTAACGTCTAAGAGTAAATGATTGTATTGACAATTAAACTCTGTTAAAATAGATATTTGAAAATTACATCAAATCATGGTATGGCCCTGTCAAAAACCCCCATGACTGCTTTTCACTTAAATCTAAACTCTTTGCCATAATAAAAAAGACCATAGCTTCCAGCCTTAGCTCATCCCAGGTTTCCTCTCACACACAGCACAACAGTTCTGTCTCCTCCTGCAGGTGGCAGAATAATGAGTCTCCAGAAAGGTCCATGGCCTCATCCCTGGAACCTGTAAATATGTTCTGTTACGTGATAAAGGGGAATTCAACTTGCATAAGAAATAAAGACTGCTCATCAACTGACCTCTTTCAAGGGCACTCTGTCTAATTCAGTCTTGTGACACTCCATCTTAATCCTTTTACAGAACTTTAGCACAATTTGTGATACATTTTCCCTGTGTGCTTTTTACGGTCTAGATTCTTCACCAAGTTCTATGTAAGCAAGGGCCTTATCTTTCTTGTTTCCTGTTATATGCCCAGAACTTCACACGGTGCCTAAAACAGACAAATGACTAAGCAAATGTATGAACATACTATGAATTCATAATAAAATTGTATAGTAATAGCACATAAGAGTATATATCAATAGACAAGATAAGATCCCAAAGATTCATAAACTCCAATATATAATAGAGATTACCTTTTAAATCTATAAGTAAAAGGTAGACTACTTAATATGTTTTGCGTGCAGAAATTGGAGTCACTATTTCGTTTTAGGTATTACACAACCTCTTGCTATGCTTGAAAGTAAAATCAAGACAACTTGAAGATTAAAATGTAAAACAAAAGAATATTTTATAATTTTAAAATGAAAAGATCTTTACAATAATAATATGAACCCAGAAACTATAAAGAGAAAAGATCAATACATTTGAGAACTTAGTCATTCAAATATTTCATAACAAATAATCCCACAAACCAAATTATAAAATACTATAAGCAAATTTTAAAATAATGGAAAATTGTTTTCTATCCATTTGAAATAGATGACTATACAAAATAGCAAAACTGTCTGCAAATTAATACTAAAATAAACAGACCTATCTTTGTAAATAAAAAAATAAAATAATTAGTTACCAACTTTACAAACAAACATGAAAAGACTTCAAAAAGCAATTCACAGAATTGACCAATAAACAAATAATAAGATCTTGAATCTTAATAATCCAATAAATACAAATCAGAACAATGAGATTTTTTATGCATCAGATTAGCAAAGATTGAAATACTTAATACTCACTTGAATGAGGAAGAAACCTGGCATTCTCAACCATTGAAGGAGGGTCCAATGGTACAATATATTTTGCAATACCTATCCTGCCTTCCCTTTGAACAAACAATTCCACTTTTAGCGATTACATGTGAATTTACCCAAAGTTGCTATGCGGATAGAATAATCATCACAGTAATGTGTGTAATTACAAGAAGAAAAGAAGGAAAGACAGAAAGAAAAAGGAAGAGAAGGAAAGACAGAAAGAAAAAGGAAGAGAAGGAAAGAAAAAGGAAAAGGAGGGAGGGAAGGAGGAAGGGAGGAAGGGAGGAAGGGAGGAAGGGAGGAAGGGAGGAAGGAAGGAAGGAAGGAAGGAAGGAAGGAAGGAAGGAAAGAAAGAGGGAGT
>NW_016821228.1:921979-940815 GCF_001698545.2 Rhinopithecus bieti | reverse complement strand
GAAGGAAGGAAGGAAGGGAAAAGAAAACTAGCTAGCTTAAGAGACTAGGTACAGAGCAGAGAATATAGAAAAGTTTCTCTAGGTGTAAGTTTGCACAAAAGTTGCATAAAAACTGGAAGAATATGTACCAAACTTTTAACCATACTTATCTCTGAAGAGTTGATAAGGGAATCAAAAAGCCTTGACTAAGCATGTTTTATGTGTTACTTTGTTTTCTGACTATTGTTTTCTGTCCTTGAAATAGTCTACTAAAGAACATGCCTTATATACTATCTCTCAGGGTAGGAGAAATTGGTAAATGACAATTATCAAATTCAAAACATAAAACAGTTTAGAACTTCTAAAATGATGAATTAAAATGACTACCAAAGCTCTTAGAGATCTCTAGGGACAACACTATTTCCCGAAAAGGTTCTTGGATTTGGTATCTATCATTTAGAAAATTAGGGGAAAGTTTGGGGAAATAACTTTAATTCATTACACATCATACTTGCCATTTTTCTGTTTACTTCCTTTTCTCCACTCTAGTGCCCAGAATGCTTGAGAGGAAAAACAGTCAAAATGCAGTCTCAACTTTAGGAAAGAGCCAATTCTATTACGTAAAAATTTCACAAAACAAATAAGAGCTATATAAGAAAGTTGTGACATATTTTTCATGGTACAATTGAAGCAGATTGAAATAAGTCCTCCCTGACATTTAGAGATGTCCTAGAACCCAATTGACAGTCATGCTATTCAATCTATAACCTTAGAGAGGCCATCTTTGTGGAAACAATCTCAGACCAGTAAGAGACAAATCTGGCACATAAGTTATCTTCCTTCCTCTCTCTAGAAGGACTGTCATAAGACCAGTAGATCATGCAGTCTCTCCAGCAATAGTCCTACCAAATTAAACAGTGATTATACTTGACGTCAAGCGATGGCTAACTCAGTAACACACCCCCTCATATTCGTTTTCTTTACTTCCTGCCTCACTCCTTTTTCCCTCTCTCCCACATCTCAAAGACTATACTCCTCAAGAAAGTCTTAAAACATAAACATTTGCCTAACACTACTTTCTAGGAAACTATGTTGCCTGGCATGAGCTTTCTCTATTTAAGATGCAAAACTAACATTTCAAAATTAAACTACAATTACAAAACATGTAGAATTTCAGTTCTATGACTTGATTATGATGATTTAGCTCTGTGTCCTTAGACAAGTTGGTTTCTCAGAACTCAACTTTCCAATTTGTAAAACTCATTTTCTTCTTAATATCCATTTATTTCACTTATGCTATGTTCCAGATGCTTTACTAAACACTAGTGATACAATGATAAATAATACTAGTCAAGATCCTCAGTATTCCAGATAGACAAGTACATTGGATATTATGGTAAAATGTACTAAATGCAATGATAGAGTTATTCAAAAAATTATGGGTGCAAGAGAAGGCGCAGCCAGCTCATCCTTAGTGCTTTAAAAAGAAGAAAGTCTTCCTGGATGAATCAGTATCTTTAAAGATTCTTAAAGGATATGTAATTTTAGGTAAGAAATCATGTTAGAAAGGACATTCTAGGCAAGAAAACAGCATGGAAAAAAACCCCTGAAAGAAATCTATTTATGAAATACAAAAGATTACTGAAGCAAAAAAATCGTAGAGCCAAAGATGAATAACGAATGAGGAAAAGTAGACAAGGCTGTGTTTGCACCATTAAGACTGGTCTCTGCTGAAAGTGACAGGGAGGCAATAAAGATTTCTCAGTAGAGGCCGGGCGCGATGGTTCACGCCTGTAATCCTAGCACTTTGGGAGGCCGACCCGGGTGGATTGCCTCAGGTCAGGAGTTTGAGACCAGTCTGACCAACATGGTGAAACTCCATCTCTACTAAAAGTACAAAAAAAATTAGCCGGGCGTGGTGGCATGCGCCTGTAATCCCAGCTACTTGGGAGACTGAGGCAGGGGAACAGCTTGAAGCAGGGAGGTGGAGGTTGCAGTGAGCCAAGATCGTTCTACCGCACTCCAGTCTGGGCGACAGAGTGAGACTCCATTTCAAAAAAACAAAAAAGATTTCTCAGTAGAATGGCATGGTTGCATAAACTGTTCTCAATAGTTTTTTTCTACCTTGAATTCTGTGACTCTATAACCCTATATTTTGTAATAAAAAAAGAGGTTAAGACTGGCATTTTATTGACGTTATATGGATTCTATGGTAGTGTGCTAGTAACAATATTTAAATAAAAGTTATTAATCATTTGATAACACAAGATCAATTCCATAAGCATGATTTCATCAGACCACATCTGGAATGTTTTTATTATTTATAGGAAATATATTTTAGAAAAAAATATTTTGAACCTGACAATATCCAAAAAGCATCCAAGATTATGAAAGATTCAGAAAACCATTTCTCAGGGGGGAAAAAAAAGTACTTTCTGTCTTCAAATTTCAAACAGCTGTCATGTGAAAAAAAAAAAAAGAAAGAAACAGATCTATGCAATGTAGCTGAAGCCTACAGATTTAAGACATAACTATAATCTGTGAAAAAGTTATAGGAAGCAAAATTCCAGCTTAATATGTAAAACAGAACATGACATAATTTAAGTTTTCAAGAAAACGTAAATAAGTTTTCACCATAAAACTTCAAACAGAGCTTAGAAACAATCTGTTTTTTAAAACCGGGTGCTGGTCCCTGGACATGAAATAATACCTTACCCTCTCACCACTTAAAAAATGCTATAAAACTGAAAAAAAAATTAAAAGTTGAGTTTAGACACTGGGCATTAGACAGTAGAATACTGTAATATCTGAGAGAAGAGGAATAAATGAGACCTTGATCACTTTAGACTTCTACCCGGTACATTTTCTAGACCATGGAGTAGGGGGAAGAAAGCCAAGCAGAATACCATCACCTCACTGGTTTGAAAAGACAGATGGAGTTTAGAAAGGCTGAGATACCTGGAGTTTTCAAGACAGAGCACAGAAAAAGGATGCTACTAAGAAAAGGAGTTCCAAAAATACACATAGGCATTCCCTTAAATATGTTGCTGAATACTATGATACGTATGCATAGGGTGAAACTTTATGAGACAAAGAATTAAAAAGCTGAATAATTTCCAGGACTCACATTGTTCTGGGAGATGTTTGAGTTTCAAGTAGGAAGAATAGAGACACTTTATTGAACGTCCTCACCATTGTGTAGAGCATAATTATAGACATATACCAGCCCCTATATTAAAGCTTGTTTAAGGGTAAAGGCTAATTTAGGTCCACTCTAATAAAGTTTATACATAAGTTACAAAAGGATCAAGCTTACCCAGGATAACTTAATTGTCTGCCAAAACAAAATCCAACACTCTTTAAAAGAAAAATACAAAACCCAAGTATTCAACAACATACTACTGTAATGCCCTGCTTCCCATAAAAGTGCTATATATTACAAGAAGTAGGAAGATGTGACACATAAACATAAGAAAAATCAATAAATAGGAACAGATTCAGAAATGGAAAGGAAGATGAAATTAGGACACAAGAACTTTGAAAGAGCTTTCATAAATTTTCTGAAACATTTAAAGGAAAACCTGATGATAATGAGGAGGAATGGAGGATAAAAATAGAACAAATCAAAATTTGACTTCCAGGTACTGGAAAACCTGAGATGACTAGTGACTGGACTGGGACCCCAACATACGACAGCAGCCCTACAAAAAGCTGGCCAGACTGCTATGTGGGTGTCCATTATCTTCTCACCAGGCAGGTCCTTCAGACCTGGGCCTCCAGCCAGCCCCCCACCAGAGCTATCAAGCCAGCACCAACTCAGCAACTCCCTGGACAGAGCCTCCTGAGGCAACTGAAAGCCTCCCTGCCACTGCCAATC
This sequence comes from Rhinopithecus bieti, assembly GCF_001698545.2. Taxonomy (NCBI): domain Eukaryota; kingdom Metazoa; phylum Chordata; class Mammalia; order Primates; family Cercopithecidae; genus Rhinopithecus; species Rhinopithecus bieti. The sequence goes on along the minus strand of NW_016821228.1, from coordinate 936,959 downwards.
CAGTGGATCTGCCCTTACTACTCTCAGACTAATGAAGGAGCAAAGACCCTAAATGTTTTATCTATAACTCCAACAAGCTTCAGTAGACCCAAGGAAAGGAGGTCACTCCATTTTTAATGGGTCCCACACACACCCCACTGCTTGTCACCATATAGGGAACCCCTGGCTTGGGCACATAGCACAGACTTTCCATCCCAGGCTGATCGCACTGAGCAATTGCTGATCTGCATGCTCTCTGGGGTGGAGTCCCCAAGAGACAAGCAAAATACACTTGGCCACAAGCACTTACTAAGTTCCCTTCCTCTGCTGCCTCCAAGTTGGAGAAGGAATATAAACCCTGAGATTCCTGAGGCTGAAGTGGACAGCCCAGGATTGCCAAATCACAGTCTATGACAGCACTCTAGTGGGAGAGGAATTCACACTTTCAGAGCATTGAAAGAGAACACAACAGCCACTGTGAGGAAAGATAAGGGAGCTACACAACTGAGCAAGAGTTTGCCAACTGACCAATAAGCCTAAGTACCACCTACTGAATCACACCCTAAACTTTCAACACCAAAATGCTTTATTAATACATTCACCTCTGATACCAGAGACAAGTCAGTTTCAAATAAAAACCATGCATAAAGCCTCAGCCCAGTGAACATATCAAAAAAGAAAAAAAAAAAAAAAAAAGAAGAAGTCTGTTGATCGTACTCAATCTACACTGCAGTTAAAGGAATACCTACAAACAGAGACGAGTAAGAACCAATGCAAGAACTCCAGTAACTCAAATGGCCAGAATGTTGTATGTCCTCCAAAAGACCACACCTGTCCTCTAGCAAGAGTTCTTAACCAGACTGTACTGGCTAGAATGATAGGAATAGAATTGAGAATATGGATAGGAACAAAATCATCAAGATTCAGGAGGATGGTAAAACCCAATCCAAGGAAAATAAGAATCACAATAAAGCAATACAGGAACTGAAGGATAAAATAGCCTCTGTGTGTGTGTGTGTGTGTGTGTGTGTGTGTGTGTGTGTGTGTATGAAATATATGTATCCTTCTATGTCTCTCTCTATATATAAAATAATATCTATAGATATATGAAAACTGAGTGTGTGTATATATAAATATATGAAAACTGAATGGGTCTGACAGAGCTGAATAACACAATACAAGAATTTCAGAATGCAATTACCAGTATTAACAGAAGAATAAGCCAAGCTGAGGAAAGAATCTCAGAACTTAAAGACTAATTCTCTGAAATAAGACAGTCAGACAAAAATAAAGAAAAAAGAATAAAAAGAAATGAACAAAACCTCCAAGAAGTATAGGATTATGTGAAGAGATCAAATCTATGAATGATTGGCATCCCTAAAAGGGAGGAAGAGAAAGTAAACAACTTGGAAAACGTATTTCAGGATCTCATCCATGAAAACTTCCTCAACCTTTTTACAGAGACCAGCAGTCAAATTCAGGAAATACAGAGAACTCTTGAAAGATTCTATACAAGAAGATAAACCCCAAGACACGTAATCATCTGATTTTCCAAGGTTGAAATAAAAGAAGGAATGTTAAAGGTAGCTAGAGAAAAAGGGTGGGTCACCTACAAAGAGAATATCATCAGACTAACAGTGGACCTCTTAGCTAAAACCCTACAAACAAGAAGAGATTGGGGGCCTATATTCAACATTCTTAAAGAAAAAAATTTTCAACCAAAAATTTCATATCCAACCAAACTAAGTTTTCTAAGCAAAGGAGAAATTAGATCCTTTTAAGATAAGTAAATTGATATGGTTTGGCTCTATGTACCCACCCAAATCTCACCTTGAATTGTAATCCCTATAATCCCTATGTGTCAAGGGCAGAACCAGGTGGAGGTAATTAGATCATGGGGGCAGTTTCTCTTATGCTACTTTCATGATAATGAGTGAGTCTCACGAGATCTAATGGTTTGATAAGTGTCTGGCATTTCCTCTGCTTATACTCACCCCATCCTGCCACCCTGTGAAGAAGGTGCCTGCTTCTCCTTTACCTTCTGCCGTGATTGTAAGTTTCCTGAGGCCTCCTCAGCAATGCAGAACCATGAGTCAATTAAATCTTGTTCCTTTAAAAAATACCCAGTCTCAGGTATTTCTTCCTAGCAGTGTGAGAATCCACTAATACAGTAAATTGGTACCAGGAGTTGGGTGCTACTATAAAGATACCTGAAAACGTGGAATCAACTTTGGAACTGGGTAACAGGCAGAGGTTGGAACAGTTTGGAGGGCTCAAAAGAAGACAGGAATATGTGAGAAAGGTTGGAACGTCCTAGAGACTTGTTGAATGGCTTTGACCAAAATGCTGATAGTGATATGGATAATGAAGTCTAGGCTAAGGTGGTCTCAGATGGAAATGAGGAACTTCTTGGGAAAGGAGTAAAGGTGATTCTTGCTATGCAAAGAAAATGGCAGCATTTTCCCTCTACCTAGAGATCTGTGAAACTTTGAACTTCAGAGAGATGATTTAGGTTATCTGGCAGAAGAAATTACCAAGTGGCAAAGTGTTAAAAATAAAGCAGAGCATAAAAGTTTGAAAAATTTGCAGACTGACAATGCAATAGAGAATAAAAATCCATTTTCTGGGGAGAAATTTAAGCTGGCTGCAGAATTTGCGTAAGTAATGAGGAGCTGAATGTTAATCACCAAGGCAACGTGGGAAATGTCTCTGGGGCATATCAGGGACCTTCATGGCAGCCCCTCCCATCACAGGCCTAGAGATCTAGGAAGGAAAAATGGCTTTGTGGTCTGGGCCCAGGGTCCCCCTGGTCTGTGCAGCCTTGAGACATGGTGTCCTGTGTCAAAGATGCTTCAGTTCCAGCCATGGCTAAAAGGGGCTAAAGTATAGCTTGGGCCACTGCTTCAGAGAGTGCAAGGCCCAAGTTTTGGCAGCTTCCATGTGGTATTGAGCCTGTGGGCACATGGAAGTCAAGAATTGAGGTTTTGGAACCTCTGCCTAAATTTCAGAAGCTTTATGGAAATGTCTGGATGTCCAGGGAGAAGTTTGCTGCAGGGGCAGAGCCCTCATGCAGAACCTAAGCCAGGGTAGTGAGGAAGGGAAATGTTGGTTTACAGCTTCCACACAGAGTCCCCCCTGGGGCACTGCCTAGTGGAGCTGTGAGAAGAGGGCCACAATCCTCCAGGCCATTTTGGGACTTTAAGGTTTAATAAATGCTCTATTGAACTTCAGACTTGCATGGAGGCTGTAGCCCATTTGTTTTGGCCAGTTACTCTCATTTGGAATGGGTGTATTTACCCAATGCCTGTGTCCTCATTGTATCTAGGAAATAACTAATTTGCTTCTAATTTTACAGGCTCATAGGAGGAAGAGACTTGCCTTCTCTCAAGTGAGACTTTGGACTTGGACTTTTGGGTTAATGTAGGAGTAAGTGAGGACTCTGGGGGACTGTTGGAAGGGCATGATTGTGTTTTAAAATTTGAGGACATGAGATATGGGAAGAACCACTGGTGGAATGATATGCTTTGGCTCTGTCCCCACCCAAATCTCACTTTGAATTGTAATCTCCATTATCCACCCATGTCAAGGGCAGGACCAGGTAGAGGTACTTGGACCATGGGAGCAATTTCCCCCATGCTCTTCTCATGATAATGTGTGAGTATCATGAGATCTAATGGTTTTATAAGTGTCTGGCATTTCCCCTGCTCGCAATCACTTCACCCTCCCAACCTGGGAAGAAAGTGCCTGCTTCTCCTTTCCTTTCACCAAACAGTCCATTAATCCTCTTTCCTTTACAATGTACCCAGTCTTGGATGTTTCTACATAGCAATGTGAGAACAGACTAATTCACAAATGTTGATGGAGTTCATTACTACCAGATCTGCTTTACAAGAGATCCTTAAAGGAACATTAAATATAGAAAAGATCACAACCAGCTGTGTGTTTAAACACATTTAAACACACAGACCAGTGTCACTATAAAGCAACCACACAAACAAGCCAACATAGTAATCAGCTAACAACACAATGACAGTACCAAATCCAGATGTATCAATAAAAACCTTGAATGTAAACAGGCTAAATGCCCCCACTTAAAACACACAAAGTGGCAAGGTACATAAAAAACTGGGGCCTAGTGATATCCTGTCTCCAAGAGACTCATCTCACATGAAATGACACACATAGGCTCAAATTAAGGGGGTGGGGGAAAATCTACCAAGCAAATTAAAAGCAGAAAAAAAGCAGGGTTGCAATGCTCATATTAGATGAAAGAGATTTTACATCAACAAAGATCAAAAAAAGACAAAGAAAGTCATTACATAATGGTAAAGGGTTCAATTCAACAAGATCTAACTATCCTAAATGTATATGCACCTAACACTGAAACACCCAGATTCTTAACAAAGTTCTTAGAGACCCACAAAGAGATATAGACTCCCACTCAGTAATAGTAGGAGACTTCAACACTCCACTTACAGTATTGGACAGACCAACGAGGCAGAAAATTAACAAAGATATTCAGGACCTGAACTCAACATTGCACCAAATGGATCCAATAGACATCTACAGAAGTCTCTATTCAAAAACAGAATGTACATTCTTCTCATTGCCATATGGCACGTACGCTAAAGTTGACCACGTGATTGGACATAAAACAATCCTCAGCAAATGCAAAACAATGGAAATCATACCCAACACACTTTCAGACCAAAGTGCAATACAAATAGAAGTCAAAACTAAGAAAATTGTTCAAAACATTTCAAATACATGAAAATTAAACAGCATTCTCCTGAATGACTTTTGGGTAAATAATGAAATTAAGGTAGAAATCAAGAAGTTCTTTGAAACTAATGAGAACAAAGATACAACAAACCAGAATCTCTGGACACAGCTAAAGCAGTATTAAGAGAGAAATTCATAGCACTAAATACCCACATTGAAAAGTTAGAACGATCTCAAATTAACGACCTAACATTACAACTGAAAGAATTAGAGAACCAAAAACAAATCAACCTCAAAGCTAGCAGAAGCCAAGAAATAACCAAAATCGGAGCTGAACTAAAAGAAATCATGACACAAAAAAAATTCAAAAGATCAGAGAATTCAGGAATTGGTTTCTTTGAAAAGATTAATAAGATAGATAGGTCACTAGTTAGACTAATAAAGAAGAAAAGAGAAAAGATCCAAACAAACAGTTACCAACTATATATTGTCTGTAAGCAAATACATGCTATCTGTATATCACTTTTAAATTTTTTTATTTATACATCATAAATGTACATATTTTCAGGATGCACATGACAATTTAATACATTCACATAATTTGTAAAAATTAAATCAATGTAATTGGGATACCTACCACCTTGCATATTTTCTTTATGCTGGAAACATTTTAATTATTCTCCTCTAGCTATTTTGAAATACAATTGATTATTGTATAGTCTCCCTACTCCTCTATCGAACACTAGATCTTATTTCTTCTATGAAAATCTATTATTTGTACCCATTAATCAGTTTCTCTTTCCACTTATTTATAAAGTGACCAAGAGTTTAAATGCCAAAGAATGGAAAAACTTCTATCATGCAATCATCAATTATAAGACGGTTGAAATGTCTATAATAATATTTGAGAAAGTAAACCTCATAAGAAGAAATATTACCAAAAGAAAAAAGGGACGGCCACAATACAAAAAAAGTTCAATTCATCAAAGAGACATAATAATCCCAAGTATGTATGCATTTAGTAACAGAGCTGCACAAGTGTGAAGCAAAACAGACAAACTTGAAAGAAAAGTAGAGATTTTCCAATTACATTTAGAGATTTCAACATTCCTCTTCCAGCAATTTCAAGTAAATATAAAATCAGTAAATATACAGAACATTTGAACACCGCTGACACACTTGATGTAACTCATCTTTTTAAATACCACATTCCTTTACTGCCTAATACAGTCTGTTCAAATGCACATGAAAATGTCACAGTTATACCATTTTCTGGGTCATAATATAATTCCCAATGAATTTTAAAGTATTGACACTTTACAGAGTATGTCCTTTGACTATAATAAAACTAAATTAGAAATAAAACACAACAATATGAGGGAAAAAGCAATGTCTGGAAAATTGGCAAGTATTTGGAAACTAATCATCACACTTCTAAATACTCCGTGAGTCAAAGAAGAAAACCCAAATCATTTTAACTGAAGGAAAATAAAATGAAATCATCAGAATTTTGAAAGGGAAGATAAAAGAGTGAGTAAAGAAAAATACATAGCTATAAGTACTTATAAAAGGGCTAAATCAATGGTCTAAGTTTTATTTTAAGAAACAAGCAAGCAAGTTAAATCCAAAGTATATAGAAGAAAGAATATAATAAAATCTGAGCAGAAATCAGTAACATAAAATCTGGCAAACAGAAAATAAATAAAAAATCAAAAAAGCTGCTAATTTGAAAATGTAGATGAATTGATTAACTTCTAGCTTTGGTGGTCAAGTAAAAATGAGAGGATGCAAATTAACAGTTTTAAGAATAAATGAGAGAATATTACTATAGATCCTACAGACATTAAAAAATCCTAAGGGAATTTAATTAACTCAAAGTTTTAACTAAAATAAACAAATATATGAAATGTAAAAACAGACAAGAGAATTGAGAAACTATGAAAGGCTGTATAACCATTAAATAATTCAAATTTTAATTTAGAATCTGCTCACATAGAAAGGTACAGGTTAAGATAGCTTCATTGGTGAAATCTATTGAACATTTCTGAAAGAAGTAATGCAAAATAGCAGAAATCTTTTTATAAAATGTAACAGGACAGAACAGTTTGTAGCTCATTTTATAAGGCCAGTATTACCTTTGATAATAAATAAGAAGAAAACTACAAGAAACCTACCAACAAATATCTTTCATGAACATTGTATTAGTTTTCTGTTGTTGATGTTACTGGAACAAATTTCCACAAACTTAGTAGCTTAACACAGATTTATTTTCATATAGGTCTGTAAGTCAGAAATCCGACACACTGGAATAAAATCAAGGATTGGCAGGGCTGTATCCCTTTCCTTGCCTTTTCCTGCCTCTGGAGGCCACCCCGCATGTATTGGTTTACAGCTGTTTTCCTCCATCTTTTTTTTTTTTTTTTTGAGACGGAGTTTCCCTCTGTCACCCAGGCTGGAGTGCAGCGGCCGGATCTCGGCTCACTGCAAGCTCCGCCTCCCGGGTTTACACCGTGTTAGCCAGGATGGTCTCGATCTCCTGACCTCGTGATCCGCCCGTCTCGGCCTCCCAAAGTGCTGGGATTATAGGCTTGAGCCACCGCGCCCGGCCTCCTCCATCTTTAAAGCCAGCAACACCACGTCTCTCTGACCTTGCTTGTGTTGACACATCTCCCTGATCACCACCAGGAAAGCTTATCTGCTTTTAAAGACTCTTGTCATTAGATTGGCCTCACTCTGATACTGCAGAATAATCTCCCCATCTCATGGTTTTTAACTTGAGACACATCTTCAAAGTTCCTTTTTCCATGTGATGTAGCAAAGTCACAGATAAAGTGGATTAGGATGTAGACATATTTGGGGGAACCATATTCTGACTACCACAAACATGGTATTAAGAAGTAATATTCTTACTATTAAGAAGAATATTACTAATAAGAAAAGTAATAATATTCTTATTATTATTGAGAAACAATATTCTTAATACAAGACTTAGAAATCACATTCAACAACATCAAAAAAATGAAACCTGAAAAAGTGAAATTTGTTTATCCCAGGAATGCAAAGTTGATGTGTAATTCATGCCATTAATGTAAGAATGTGGGAATTTTATATAATCATGTCAGTAGATACAGAACAAACATTTCAAAAAATTTGAAGTCTCTTTTGATAAAAAAATTACATTAAAATATTGATTAAAGGAAATGTTCTCAACTTAATAAAAGTATCTCTAAAATCCCACAGCTAACATAATGTTTAATGATAAAAGACTGAAAACTTTCTCTCTAAGAATGGAAGCAAAGCAAAGTTCTTGCTTTCATCACTTTTATGCAGGATTGTATCACCAGTGCAAAAAAAAAAAAAGGCATAGTTTCAAAAGGAAGACATAAACATGCCTATCACAGATAGATTTATCATATACATAGAAAACAATTGACAAATTATACTTCATAAAACTGAAACCTTCTGTTATTCAAAAGACCTCTTTGAGAATAAGAAGAGACAAGCCACAGAATGAAAAAAAAAACACTCATACACATGTCAAAGCTTGTATTTGGAATATTTTTAAAACTCAGAATATACCTAGAAGACAAATAACCCTATTAAAAATAGAAAAACAATTTGAACAGATACTTCAAAAAAGAATATATTCAAGAATAGTTGATATGCACATAAAAAATATACTTGATTTTAATAGTGATCAAGAAAATGAAAATTAAAACCTCAATGAAACACCACTACACATCCAGCAGACTATGTAAATGGAAAAGGCTGACCATACTAAGTGCTGATGGGGATGTAGAGCTTCCAGAATTATTATTAGTGGAAATGTAAAATAATCCAATAATTTATGAACTCCCTCTCATATATTATTAGCAGAAATGTAAAATAATCCTACCACTTTGGAAAACAATTAGACATAGTTTTACAAAGATAAACATACACTTGTTATATGATGAAGCATTTTTACTGATAGATATTTACTAAAAGAAATGAAAGCGTATGTCATAAAATTATACATGGGTTTTTTCATATTAGCCAAAAATTGGAAAAATCCAAATGACTATCAACATGTAAATGAATAAAAAAATACTATTAATTTAAAGGAAGTAAAAAGTAACAGAATAGGAAAGGCCAAGATGGCCAGTTAGAGCCTATGTGCATCTTTACACAGGAGATGGGTCTCTTGAAGACAGCATACTAATGGGTATTAGCTCTATCCAACTTGCCATTCTAATTTACCATGGCCAATTAGAAGCAACTGCAGTTCATGGCTTTCATGGAGAGGAATGAAAATGGCAGTGAATTCAAAACTTTCAACTGAAATATCCAGGTTCTAACATTGAGACTGATTAGGAAAACAACTCAATCCACAGAGAACAAAGAAAAGCAGGCTGGTTCAACTGCCCACCCAGGAGTGACACAGAGCTGAAGGAACCTCCACCCCCAGCCACAGGAATCCCTGAGTGATTGTGCCACCCTGCCCAAAAAACCATGCTTCTCCCACAGATCTCTGCAACCCATGGATCAGGGGATCCACACATGAGACCATGCCGTCAGGGCCTTGGATTCAATACACTGAGCTGTGCACAGTCTCTTCACAGAGACCCAGGAATTGTACGCACTCTGGCTCCGGGAATCCTGGCAAGGCAGGAGATGCATCCATACACTCCTTTAGGAAGGGGGCTGAATCCAGGGAGCCAAGCACCATTGTTCTATGGGCCCCACTACCCCACTTCCCCACTTCCCCACTTCTAAGACATCTCACAAGTTAAGAGCCACTGGCTTGGAATTCCAGCCAGCCAGTGCAACAGGCTAGAGACTGCCTGAGGCAGAGGAGTTCCCAGGGGAGGGGCAGCTGCCATTTATTTGGTTAGGTCAAACTCAGCTGTTCTAGCCTGCAGGCTCCAGGGATCTCAGACCGTCCTGATGAGGAAGAGTCCCACATGTCACAGTACAGCTGGTGTGTCACATCATGGCCAGACTGCTTCTTCAAGTGGGACCATGATCTATCCCTCCTCACTGAGTGGGGTCTCCCTGTGAGAATCTGAGAAACTCCAGCCAGGGTTATATGGACAGAACTCTGATCTCTCTCTGGGACAGAGCCCCCTGAGGGAGAAACAGCCGATGTCTTGTGGTTTAGTCGACTCAGCCTTTCCAGCTTGCTGACTCCAGAGAGTTCAAGCTATCTAGACAAGGAAGGAAAGAGTTCCCCCAATGCAGTACATCTGCTCTACCAAAAAGCAGCCAGACTGCTTCTTTCAGTGGGTCTCTGATCCTGTCCCTCCTGAATGGGTGAAACCTCCCAACAAGGTTCTCCAAACACCTCCTACAGAAGCTTCCGGACCAGCAACAGGTTAGTATCTGCCTGAGATGGAGCTCCCAGAGGTAAGAGAAGGCTGCCACCTTTGCTGTTTTGCAGCCTTCACTGGTGACACCTCGAGGTAAGGGAAAAGTTGAGGCAATTGGGTATGGAGCAGACTCAATGCTCCATACCCATACACCAAAGAACGGCCTGACTGTTAAAAGACAAAGAAACAGAAAGAAACAACAACAAAAGTCCCCCAAAACCCCATTAAAAGGTCAGCAACCCTAAAAGTTGAAGGTAGATAAGCCCACAAAGATGAGAAAGAATCAACACTAAAATGCTGAACACTCAAAAACCCAGAGTGACTCTTCTCCTCCAAATGACTGCAACACCTCTCCAGCAAGGGCACAGAATTGGGCTAAGGCTGAGATACATGACTTGACAGTAGTAGGCCTCAGAAGGTGGGTAATAACGAACTGCACTGAGCTAAAGGAGCATATTGTAACCCAATGCAAAGAAGCTAAGAATCATGATAAAACAATACAGGAACTGATAAGCAGAATAGCCAGTTTAGAGAGGCACATAACTGACCTGATGGAGATGAAAAACACAACATGAGAAATTCACAATGCAATCACAAGTATCAATAGCAGAATAGACCAAGTGGAGGAAAGAATCTCAAAGCTCAAAGACTATCTTTCTGAATAAAACGGGCTGACAAGAACAGCAAAAAAGGAATTAAAAGGAACAAATAAAATATCTGAGAAATATGGAACTATATATAAAAAGATCAAACCTACATCTGATTGTGGTACCTGAAAGAGGTGGGGAGACCTGAACAAAGCTGGAAAACATACTTCAGGATATCATCCAAGAGAACTTCCACAACCTGGCAAGATAGGCCAACATTCAAATTCAGGAAATCCAGAGAACCCCAGTAAGATACTCCATGAGAAGATCAACCCTAAGACACATAATCTGAGGTTGAAAAGAAAAAAAAAAAAAAAGTTAGGGTAGCCAGAGAGAAAGGCCAGGTCACCTACAAAGGGAAACCCATCAAACTAAAGTGGACCTCTCAGAGGAAACTCTACAAACAAGAAGAGTTTGGGGGTCAATATCCAACATTCTTAAGAATTTCCAACCCAGAGTTTTATATCTGACCCCAAACTTAGCTTCATAAAGAAAGGAGAAATAATACCCTTTTCAGAGAAGCAAATGCTGAGGGAATTTGTCACCACCAGGCCTGCCTTGCAAGAGCTGCTATTTATTAGTGCCTCAAATTCAGAACTCATTTTTGGTCTACTCAGGGATTTGATTTCTTCCTGGTTCAGTCTCGGAGAATGTATGTGTCCAGGAATTTATCCATTTCTTCTAGATTTTCTAGTTTATGTGCATAGAGGTGTTTATAGTGTTCTCTGATAGTTGTCTGTGCTTCTGTGGGGTCAAAGTTGATATCCCCCTTATCATTTCTTATTGTGTCTATTTGAGTCTTCTCTCTTTTCTTCTTTGTTAGTCTAGCTGGTGGTCTGTTTTATTTTTTCAAAAAAACAGTGCCTGGATTTGTTGATTTTTTGAAGGGTTTTTCTGTGTCTCTATTTCCTTCAGTTCTGCTCTGATCTTGGTTATTTCCTGTCTTCTGGTAGCTTCTGGGATTTGTTTGTTCTTGATTCTGTAGTTCTTTCAGTTGTGTTGTTTGGTTGTTAATTTGAGATTTTTCTAGCATACCAACCAAGCCCAGAACCAGACAGATTTACAGCTGAATTCTACCAGAGGTACAAAGAAGAGATAATACCATTTTGACTGAAACTATTCCAAACAATTGAAAAGGAGGGTCTCCTCCCTAACTCATTTTATGAAGCTAGCATCATCCTGATACCAAAACTTGGCAGAGACACAGCAACAAAAAAGAAAACTTCAGGTCAATATCCCTGATAAACATTTAATGCAAAAGTCCTCAATAAAATACTGGCAAACAGAATCCAGCATCACATCAAAAAGCTTATCCACCATGATTAAGTTGGCTTCATCCCTGGTATGCAAGGTTGGTTCAACATACACAAATCAATAAATGTAATTCATCACATAAACAGAACTAAAGACAAAAACCACATGATTATCTCAATAGATGCAGAAAAGGCCTTTGATAAAATTCAAGCTCCTTCATGTTAAAAAGTGACAATAAACTAGGTATTGAAGAAACATACCTCAAAATAATAACAGTCATATATGACAAACCCACAGCCAATATCAAACTGAATGGAAAAAAGATGTAAGCATTCCCCTTGAAAACTGGCACAAGACAAGGATGCCCTCTTTTGCCATGTCTATTCAACATAGTACTAGAAGTTTTGGCCAGGGCAATCAGACAAGAGAAAGAAATAAAGGTATTCAAATAGAGAGAGAGGAAATCAAATTATCTTTGTTTGCAGATGACATGATCCTATCTATCTAGATCCTATATATCCCATTGTCTCAGCCCAAAAGCTTCTTAAGCTGATAAGAAAATTCAGCAAAGTCTCAAGATACAAAATCAATGTGCAAAAATTGCTAGCATTTCTATAACAGCAACAACAGACAAGCCAAAAGTCAAATCATGAATGAACTCCCATTCACAATTGCCACAAAGAGAATAAAATACTGAGGAACACAGCTAACAAGGTAAGCAAAGAACCTCTTCAAAGAGAACTGCAAACCACTGCTCAAGGAAATCAGAGAGGACACAAACAAATTGAAAAAATTCCATGTTCATGGATAGGAAGAATCAATATCATGAAAATAGCCATACTGCCCAAAGTAATTTATAGATTCAATGCTATTCCCATTAAACTAACATTGACATTTTTCACAGAATTAGAAGAAACTATTTTAAAGTTTATGTGAAACCAAAAAAGAGCCTGAATAGCAAAGACAATCCTAAACAAAAAGAACAAAGCCGGAGGCATCATACTACCTGACTTTAAGCTATACTACAAAGCTACAGTAACCAAAACAGTATGATACTGGTACAAAAACAGACACACAGATCAATGGAACAGAATGGAGAACTCAGAAATAAGACCACATACCTACAAGCATCTGATCTTCAAGAAACCTGACAAAAACAAACAATGGAGATAGGATTCCATATTTAATAAGTGGTGCTGGGATAACTGCCTAGCCATATGCAGAAAATTGAAACTGGACCCCTCCCTTACATCTTATATACAAAAATTCACTCAAGATAAATTAAAGACTTAAATGTAAAACCCAAAACTATAAAAACCCTAGAAGAAAATCTAGGCAATGCTATTCAGGACATAGGCACGGGCAAAGATTTCATGACAAAAATGCCAAAAGCAATTGTAACAAAAACGAAAATTGGCAAATGTGATCTAATTAAAGAACGTCTGCACAGCAAAACAAACTATCATCAGTTTGAAAAGACAATGTACAGAATGGGAGAAAATTTTTGCAATCTATCTATCTGACAAAGGTCTAATATTCAGAGTCTACAAGGAACTTAAATTTACAAGAAAAGAAAAAACATTAAAAAGTAGGCAAAGAACATGAACAGACACTTCTCAAAAGAAGACATTCATGTGCCAACAAATATATAAAGAAGAGCTCAACATCTCTGATCATTAGAGAAATGCAAATCAAAACCACAATGAGATACCATCTCATACCTGTCAGAATGGTGATTATTAAAAAGTCCAGAAAGAACAGATACTGGCAAGGTTGTAGATAGAAAAGAACATTTTCATACTGCCGGTCAGAAAGAACATTAGTTCAACCACTGTGGAAGACAGTGTAGCAATTCCTCAAAGATCTAAAGGCAGAAACACCATTTGACCTGACAATTCTGTTACTGAGTATATACCCAAATAAATATAAATTATTCTATTATAAAGATATTTGCACACATACGTTCATTACAGAACTATTCACAATAGCAAAGACATAAAATCAACCCAAATGCCCATCTGTGATAGACTAGATAAAGAAAATGTGGTACATATACACCATGGAATACTATGCAATCATAAAAAGGAACAAGATTATGTTCTTTGCAGGAACATGAATGGATCTGGATACCGTTACCCTCAACAAACTAACAGAGGAACAGAAAATCAAACACTGCATGTTCTCACTTATAAGTGGGAGCTGAACGATGAGAACACATGAGCACATGGTGGGCAACAACACACACTGGGACCTCTCAGGGGTAGGAAGAGGGAGAGTATCAGGAAGAATAGCTAATAAATGCTGGTCTTAATACATAGGTGATGGGTTGATCTGTGCAGCAAACCACCATGGCCCATGTTTACCTACATAACAAACCTGCACATGTATGCTGAAACTTAAAGAAAAAAAAGTAACAGAATATTCATTCACACAAAACATGGATGAATCCCAACAATGTGCTGATTAGAAGCCAGAACATAAGAGCATTTACATTATGATTACATTTATATACAATCACAGAAAAGGACAACTAATATATTGTGACAGAAAGTAATCAGCAGTTACCTGGAGCTGTGGATGACACAAAGGAATTTTCTGTGATGATGGAAATATATATCTTGATTATAGTCATGGTTACAGGGGTGTCTACACTTGTCAAAATGCACCAATCTATATTCTTAGAATGGGATATTTTATTGGTTGTAAACAATAACCCAATAAATTTAATTTCAAAAAAATGTTTATTGGCCAGGCACAGTGGCTCACACCTGTAATCCCAGCACTTTAGGAGGCCGAGGCAGACAGATCATTTGAGGTCAGGAGTTCAAGACCAGCCTGGTCAACTTGGCAAAACCCCGTCTCTACTAAAAATACAAAAGTGAGCCGGGCATGGTGGCAGGCTTTTGTAATCCCTGCTATTTGGGAGGCTGAGGCAGAAGAATCACTTGAACCCGGGAGGCAGAGGTTGCAGTGAGCCGAGATCACACCTCTGCACTCCAGCCTGGGCAACAAGAGCAAAACTCTATCTTT
>NW_016821228.1:915501-921547 GCF_001698545.2 Rhinopithecus bieti | reverse complement strand
AAAAAAAAAAAAAAAAAAAAAAAAGTTTCTTCCACCCCAAAGTCAATCTTCTAAGGTATTTCGTAGAGGATACCTAAATTCAATGGACAATTCAAATAAATATTCTGTTCCCTAGATGATCCCTCCTATCTCTAAAATTGTCTGTACCTATGTGTGTCATCTTCATTCTCTGCTTGATTAAAATGCTTAAAAGAATCAAGCAGTAGATATCTTTACAGATGTGAGTTTATATTATAAATTTTATAAAAAGAGACTGTCAGTAATGGTAGGTCCCATTTTAACAATTTATCTTACATATTCTAAATATTTGGTAAAATTTTAAATACCATTTAAATTATTATAATTTTGCCTTATACAAATTTTTTTGCATATATATAGATAAGTGTGTGTCTGTGTGTGTGCACTTTGACAAATGTAGACATCCGTGCAATCACCACTACAATCCTACAAGGTATAAGTATTTCCATTATCACAAAAAATTCTTTCATGTCACTCACAATTCCAAATAACATTTAAAAGTAATAGCAAAAGCCACAATTACTTTTGCACCAACTTTAATACATATAGAGAGATATATAGAGATATAGATATACACACACACACATATAACTCTTGAAAGAATGGAAACACTACATTTTTTTCCAAACATGTACTCTTTCCTGGTAGTTTTAGAATAAATGTATTTCTGTTCATTTAATTCTCTTTTTAATATTTTGCTTGGAAACTTGTATTTGACCAATATGCACAAATGATTTGTGTTATTGAAAAGTAAAGAAGGGAGAACAGCAAAACCTAAGTCAACATTCTGTATGACTATCCATGGGAAACACAATATTGCTAAGTATTAAATAATCTTGTATTACAACTCTCCAAATTCCTTCAACATTGATGAGAGACACCAAGAGGTTTTAGAAATTCTACCTAAGTGAGCTTTAATCATGTTAACTGAAATTTTCTTTACACTTAGAATTCTTTTCACTTCTCAGTGAGGTTTTGGTTTTGTTTTCTATGGGGATGGGGAGGCAAGGGGTTGGTCATGATTCTCTGACAAACCACCTTCTAAAAACCTCATTTTGAAAAGGGTCTTACTAAGGAAAAAATCTTACAACTAAATTGCTTTTACACAATGAGTTGAAATATTATTAACCATTTACATGCATAATAGTATCAAGGTAAACATTGTTAATAATAGTGAGACATATTTAGAAATTATCTCATCCCTTTTACTTTTTAGAATAACTTCAAATATGAATGTATGCCATAAGGAGGGAAGAAATTAATAAACATTGAGTACCCACATAGGTTAAAAGCAAGTCATATAGTATTTTATTATAGTTTATCTATAGACTAAAAATGCTTTGAAGTGTGTTCTACTTATGCTTGTGTAATACACTGGAAAATTTCTTATAGAAAAGATGGAGAAACATGCTATGAATGGCAATACAATTTTGCAGATATGTAGTAGAATTAATGACCCTTCCCAAAGGTTACAATTGATTTAACATATCTTGTGACTTCTCTTTCGTGGTGGCTATGCATTTTGGTCAATAGTTGTAATATAAATATTGCTGTCATACTTATGAAATTCCAAAGTGGCAGGAAGTACAAGGCATAGCTTATACTAATGCTAATATAATGGATGGTAGAAATTCCTGAATTTATCTAATAAAATAAACTTAGAACAGATGTAAATACCTATGCCTAGGTTAATTGCCTGTATAGGACAGAACAGGAGGAATTTTATTACAAATTGTGCATGTGAAATCTCTTAGTGGATTCAAATTCCACAACACTTGAATAGGACAGCTGAAGTATTCCTGAATTTTATTTGACTAAATCCAACCTCTTCATTTGGTTTCCTACATGCTCAGTATGAATCAACAGAATGATAAAACTGCCCAAAATGTTAATGTCATCCTAAAATGCATTCAGAAAACATTGTAGTCAGAATACAAGAACTGACAATGAGTGCAGCTCTGTGTTCTTCAAACAGTCCTGGGAAATGTTTTTCCTACATGGTGCCTTACTTAAGAGGAACATTGAGAGGCTGGAATGCATCTGGAGACAAAGGTCTGCAAAGCGCTACATGTATATTAGGACTGATGATCTGAGCATATTAGCCTGAAAAAGAACTCACTTGGTGTGTCTGTGAGAGTCCCCCAAGAAGCAGATAGCCAGATAGGACTGGATGCACAAGAGATTCATTAGAAAAATATCTGTGATTTATACAAGGATAAAGGGAGAGAGAAGAGTAACAGGAAGAGTCTTAACACTCTGGCACAGCTCTGACACCTATGGAAAGAAGAATTGAAGGATTGTATACGAAGAGCTTCAAACCATAGCAAGGTTCTAAACAAAAACGTCTTGGCCAGAACCATGGAAAGTTGGCAAGCTAAAGTTAGCTGTTAGATGAATCTCCCATAGGACAGGAATGGCTTTGTTCTAGAATTGCAGCTGTGTTCAGTCATGGGGTGGAAGCAGCCCAAAGGAAGAATGGCCTGGCTTCCATTCCCCTAAGCATCCAAAGGTGCAGCCATTGGAGGCTGTCAATCAAGTACGCTCCCCCAGTAGGTCTTTTGAAGTCAAAACTCCATGGCTGCCATACTTGGGAGGCATAACAGCTGTTTTTAATTTTACTAAAGAGCTGTAATATGGATAAAGGTTGAGATATCTTCTACATGACTTCAAAGGACAGAAGTAGAACAAAGAAATGGATGTTTCACTCAGACTGCATCAAAATATAAAAAATTTCTAATAATTAGAGTTCAAAGATAAAGTGAACAGTTTCATAAATAGATTTGGAAAGAGTCAGAAGGTAGACACACCTGTGAGGCCGCTTCTCAATCTTGAAGTCTAATGAGACTAGCAATAAAGGAAGTAAGGATAGAAGGAACTCAAGAAATATGGTTTGCTGAAATGATTATAATAAGACTGGATTAGGAAGCTTTTTTCTTCTGTAATAATGCCACATTTTGAGTCTCAGGAGGGAAGAGTAAGGATATACTAAAAATCCTTTCATTAATGTGAACTGATTTTTGCCTTATATGGGGTTAGAATCAGAGAAGTAAAAGTTGGACTTAAATCATAACCCTTGTGAATTGTCCTGAAAAACATCAACAATGATTTTCTTCTAATTATTAAAACAAAAATCTCCTTTATTTACCTTCTCAACACAGTATGTGTCCTGGTAAAAGAGTATTTCTAGATTTGTCACCTGATAGCTTCTGCTTCCCTTTGGGGATAAAAGCTTTTTTGGTTTTGTGGCCTTGTAGTATAGTTTGAAGTCAAGTAGTGTGATGCCTCCAGCTTTATTCTTTTTGCTTAGGATTTCTTGGCTAACAGCTCTTTTTTGGTTCCATGGTGAAATTTAAAGTTAGTTTTTTTCTAACTCTGTGAAGAAAAGTCCGTGTAGTTTGAGATGGGAACAGCACTGAATCTATAAATTACTTTGGGCAGTGTGGCTATTTTCATGATATTGCTTCTTCCTATCCATGAGCATGGAATGTTTTTTCATTTGTTTGTGTCCTCTCTGATTTCCTTGAGCAGTGTTTTGAAGAATGAGATCATGTCCTTTGCGGGGACATGGATGAAGCTGGAAGCCATTGTTCTCAGAAAACTAATACAGGAACAGAAAACCAAACACTCAATGTTCTCACTCATAAGTGGGAGTTGAACAAAGAACATATGGACACAGGGAGGGGAACAACACACACCAGGGCCTATTGGGGGTGTGGAGCAAAGGGAATGAGAGCATTAGGACAAATACCTAATGCATCCAGGGCTTAAAACCTAGATGACGGGTTGACAAGTGCAGCAAACCACCATGGCACATGTATACCTATGTAACCTGCACATTCTGCATATGTATCCCGGAACTTAAACTAAAATTTTTAAAAATAAAATTTAAAAAGCTTTTGCACTCCATTTACTCTCAGGCCAGTGAAAGGGTTAAGTAAGCTACAGTGGAATCCTGAATTTGAGTACTGAAAACCTGGCAACCAGCCCAGAGGCCCCTTCCAAAAAGAAGCAGCTACCCTGAGCCCTTACAAAGGAGGTGGTTGCCCTAGCAACAGTATCTGATAAAAGAAAATATGGCCGCCAGGTACACATACAGATTGCACCAGAGAGAGGAACACTGCTCAGCTGCTGCTGCACTCAGTGTTAAGGAGTCATTTAGCAAATCTGGAGTTTTAGAGCTGAATCTTCTAACTTACAATTGTGGAAATTTTGGGGGTGGTATTTATTTAAGTCATGCCCAATATATTTCAAAATTTGGCACGTTGTGGTGATTGCTGAGCATAAATATGCCTCCCAACTTAAACAAAAGCAACCACCACAAATGACTGTCAAGATATACCAGCTAACTAGAAAGATCTCTCTAAAGAAAGATTTGCTCAAAATAAGCATCAAATTTTCCCCAAAGTCTTTAATTGGATTCTTTAATCATGTCTCCATTTTTTTTATCTTTGTGCAGAGGTATGATTCCATATGAAACATTCAAACTGCTCAGAGCCTTATTTTATCTAACATAATTATTTGTAATTGAAGCCCTCATTCGTTTAAAGGCTAAACATTGACCAATCTCCTGTGTGTACTGACTGCCTTTTTTTTTAATCATTGAATATTTTCTGGTAAATATTTTATTGTGGAATCAACTTTAGAGATTTTCGTAAGAGGCTTTAAGCAGTTATGATCGTTAGTACTGTTTTCTTTATGACAAAGGATGGGCGCTTACTAGAGGATCACTTTTCCTAAATGCACACTTCAGATTGATCTATTGATAGCCTTTATCACAATTTGTGAGTATGGTGTTGACTTATTCAATAATACGGCAATGAGAACGTGTGCAAGAGAGGCATAGGCCACTGCTCAGTGAACCAGTTTTTAATACAAATGTTTTCACTCCCCACTTCCACCCCAAAGAGATAGTTCCTTTTTTTAGGCATATGATACTAGGAAAAAGACCCATAATCTTCTGGATATCCAGGTCCCAATCCTTATATTTCTATAAGCTTATGAAATGTCCTTCACAGGGCACTTAACCTCTAAAAGTCTGTTTCCTGGAGACAACATGCTGGTCTCTAAGACTTCTCTTGACTGTGCTGTTCCATGAAAATGGGTTATTGCCTACTATGAGGAAAAAGCAAAGTTGTTTGAACAAATCCATTAGATTTCTATTAGAGATTCATCAAGTTTTCTTTACAACTCTTCCTGCATAAACACCAACACTTTTCCTCAGCAAATTATTAATAAATACTACCAGCTTTAAAACTCTAAACACTTCATTGTATACACTGAATAAAAGACTCCAGCAGACACTACTCAGAAACTTCAGTGTCTTTTGATCTGTTTCTTGAGTTGGAGTATGAAATACCTGGGCAAAGCCTAAAAGACACACAGGAAGAGTATATTCATTGCTTTTTAAAATGTGGACTAGCAAAAGACAGAGTAAGGCAGAAATAGACGTTTTAATTACTCTTGACATGGGGCAGGCAAGGGTAATTTTAGGGTCTTCCATGACTAACTTGAAGGACCCTCTAATACAATGTTGCTAAAATTTGAACAGAATCTTTTTAAAGAAAAAAATATTAACTCATATACTCAGTGTTAACTTGTATTACTTTCACTATACTCTTCAATGCTTATAAATATAAAAATAGGTATAAACATCTTATGCTCACAGGACTTAGCTGTAAGAAACAAATTTGCAAATTATAAACCAAACTATTACTCCAATAAAATTAATGTTTTTAATTTAATATGATGAATCATCTTGACACGCTGAATCTTAATCTGTTTGAAATTTGAATATCATACTGACTGCCACATCATGGTTTTGAAAGCATTTAGCATGCCTATGCTACTGTGTGCCATCTGGTAACTCAATTCACTTACCACTTTTCTCTACTCAAACTGACGTGAAACCTTTATTTGCACAGTGCTTCATGATATCATTTGGACTTCACTCCTGGGAAAGAATGGTGTACTTTCTCTCTCTCTCTTTTTTTTTTTTTTTTTTTTTTTTTTTTTTTTTTTTTTTTTTTTT
>NW_016821228.1:901230-915027 GCF_001698545.2 Rhinopithecus bieti | reverse complement strand
GCAACCTCTGCCTCCCAGGTTCAAGCAATTCTCCTGCCTCAGCCTCCTGAGTAGCTGAGACTACAGGCACATGCCACCATGCCTGGCTAAATTTTTTGTATTTTTAGTAGAGACAGGGTTTCATCATGTTGGTCAGGCTGGTCTCAAACTCCTGACCTCGTGATCTACCCACCTCAGCCTCCCAAAGTGCTGGGATTACAGGCATGAGCCACCGCGCCCGGCAAAAATGGTGTACTTTCTTTATCATGTTCTACTACCTTTTCATGAGCTGATCACCATCAAAGATGTACTATTGATGTCAATGTGATCTAAACACCAAGCAAATATAGGGGTAGGTTTTAGTCCAGTCACCCATGTGATCCAACATGATTGTATGATCCAACATCAAGGTTTTCTCCGCGATCATAAAAATCAAAACAGAAAACCAAGAAATTATTGTAGAATATTCACAAAACCCCAAATGGAGAAACAGAAGCCTGGTGCATAATTTTGTCCAAAATAAACATTGCCTGTCTTGGTTTCCAGGGCAAGTGTTGTCATAACCCAGTCTTTTCAGGCATTTGCACTGTTGATTGAATAAACAGGCAGTACCGCCTCTGCTTTTCTGCTTTCCACTGAAGGTCTGAGACATGCCAAATTCTCATGTTCACAGTTCCCTTCCAGGCAGGAGTAGTAGAAATATTGTTGTTTTCTGGCCATTGAGACATAAGTGAAGGACTGCCTTTGATTTGTTGGGAAAGTATTTTGCTCTCCTGATTAAAATTATAGGTAGAAAATCATAATTTGCACTCCCTCTTCTCCTCTCTTTCTGCTTTGAACATAGGTTTTCTCTATTTTTTTTTTCTGTGGCGGTATATCAAACATCTCATAACCATGAGAGGTCAAGACATTAGACCTGGTAGGAAAGAAATGTAACAGGGACTTTATCCTTGGTTATTTCAAAAAATTATTTCTACATTTCTTGTTAGGTAAACAGTAAATGTCCATATGGTTTAAGGCACTGTTAATCAGGAGTTCTGTTTTTTACAGCCAGAAGCATTTCAGATCCAGAGATCCTATCTCCTCTTCCAAATCACCAAAATTTTATTAGATGAAAATCATCATGGAATATTATGTTGGAAACTTAGTTGGTAAAATATATTCCATTTACTTCCTGTGATATTTCATGTTATACTTAATTTCCTATTTTCTGAATTTCCATTATATTTGCTGTCTTTTGTTCCAATATTAATTATTCGTACTCACATACAATGTTGATACTAACTTGCAATAAGAAAAATGGATTCATTTGGCAGAAGTCATTGCAATGGTTTGTAATGCTTGGTCCTGTTCCTGAGTACATTTCCACCTCCAACCCACAGGACTCTCCATTTTGTCTTGACATTCCAACCATACAATTGCTTTCTTTGTGTCTTGTTTGTGACATATTTTCTCCTCCCTGGGCCTTGCATGTGCTGTGCCCTTGCCTGAGTGCTCCTTCTGACTGGCTCCTCCCCTCATTTCCCCTCTTAATTTCAATTCGCCCTTCAGATCCAACCTAAAGCTTCACTTCCTCAAGATACCTGCATGGAACCCCCTAGCCTAAACCATGCCTTTGTCATAACTCACAGAGTCGTGGGCCTTTCCTTCTGAGCACTTTCATCAATATGAAATGACACACTTAATACTCTTCTGCCACACTATTTGCTTGAAACCTTACCTTTTTGCTTATTAATGCATCTCTGTACCTAGCTCAGTGTCAGGTGAATGGTAGGTATATAATACAGCTTAGTTTAATGAATGAAGCAAGGAATTAATGAAAAATGGGAATAATTTAATGATATTTCAAAGGAAGTAGGTTCTCAGATCTGAAAACCTCCGTTGGTAGCAAAAAATTTTTATTTCAGTGTGTATATATTAGGACGGCTGAGCCTCAGATTAATTCTTTGCATACATATATTCTTGTTCCTTTGATGATCCAGCATCAGTGCCTTGGAAATTCAGCAAGGCATGCAAATTAAATTATGCTTTTTTATATTAATGTACAGAACAATTCTCTGGGAAGCATAATAAATTGTCTATTACTTACAGATTAAATTTGTCTTTTTCTCGCTGTTCTTTGCCAGAATTAATCATGTTTACCTTTCCAAAGGTCTTATGCATCGAAAAATAATAATTAAATATCCTACTCTAGGTAATTTAAATAACAAAAGAAGTTTTGTGTTTCATTGAAAGCCTGAATCTGCATAAAAAGAATGCTGCTTTAAATCACAGTTAGCAATACGAAGAATTCAACACTATAAGTTCTTTCTTATATGTGACTTTTTTTTTGTTTTATCAGTTTGCAGATTTTAAATGAAAGTCAAATATACCATTGTCTAACTTTTTCTATTTACAGATAATTCTGAGATCCTTTGCCTAATTCCTGGAATGAAAAGAACATTGAAATCACTTGCTCTAATCTCTTCTTAATGCAGAAATCAGAAAGAATACGAGGTAAACTAGGAAAGTTGAAAAACAAAAAAGCTAAGAGGTAAAACTGAAGAAAAAAAATAGCAAACTTTTCTTTGGTTAGTCCTTTTATTTTATTTTAACTTTTATTTTATTTTCAGGGGCACATGTTCAAAGCTGTTATATAGGTTAGCTGGGTGTCATGGGGGTTTGGTGTGAGATAATTTCATCACCTGGGTAATAAGCACAGTACCTGATAGGTATTTTTTGTGATCCTCTCCCTCCTCCCACCCTCCACCTTCAATTGGGCCTCAGTGTCTGCTGTTCCCCTTCTAGTACCCATGTGTCCTTGTTGTTTAGCTCCCACTTACAAATGCGAACATGTGGTATTTATTTTTCTGTGTTACCTTGCTTAGGATAATGGCCTCCGGCTCCAACCATGCTGCTGCAAAGGACGTGATTTCGTCCTTTTTACAGTTGCATAGTATTTCATGATGTATGTAACATTTTCTTTATCCAGTCTGTCACTGATGGGCATTTAGGTTGATTCCATGTTTTTGCTATTGTAAATAGTTTTGCAATTAATACACACATCCATGTATCTTTAGGGAAGAGCAGTTTCTATTCCTGTGGGTATATACCCAGTAATGAGATTGCTGGGTCTGATGGTAATTCTGTTTTAAGTTCTTTGAGGAATTGTCACATTGCTTTCCACAATAGCTGAACAAACTTACATTACCACCAGCAGTGTAGAAGCATTCCCTTTTCTCCACAGCCTCACCAGCTGGGTTATTTGTTGACTTTTTAGTAATAGCCATTCTGACTGGTATGAGATGGTATCTCATTGTGCTTTTGATTTGCATTTCTCTAATGATCAATGATGTTGAGCATTTTTTCATGTTTGTTGGCTGCATGAATGTATTCTTTTGAGAAGTGTCTGCTCGTGTCCTTTGCCCACTTCTTTTTTTTTTTTTTTTTCTTTTTTGAAATGGAATCTTGCTCTGTCTCCCAGGCTGGAGTACGATGGCATGATCTTGGCTCACTGAAACCTCTGCCTCCTGGGTTCAAGCGATTCTCCCGCCTCAGCCTCCTGAATAGCTGGGACTACAGGCACAGGCCACCATGCCTGGCTAATTTTTGTATTTTTAGTAGAGATGGGTTTTCACCATATTGGCCAGGCTGGTCTCAAACTCCTGACCTTGTGATCCACCCACCTCAGCCTCCCAAAGTGCTGGGATTACAGGCTTGAGCCACCGAGCCCGGCCCAGCCTTTTGCCCACTTTTTAATGGGACTGTATCTTTCTCGCCTGTAAAATTGTTTCAGTTTCTTATAGGTTCTGGATATTGGGCCATTGTCAGATGCATAGCTTACACATATTTTCTCTCATTCTGTAGTTTGTCTGCTTATTCTGTTGATAATCTGTTTCGTTTAATTAGATCCCATTTTTCAATTTTTGGTTTTATTGTTTGCTTTTGGTGTCTTCATCATGAAATCTTTGCCAAGTCCTGTGTCCATAATGATATTTCCTAGGTTATCTTTCAGAGTTTTTATAGTTTTAGGTTTTACATTTAAGTCTTTAATCCAACTTAAGTTGATTTTTGTATGTGGCGTAAGGTAGGGGTCTAGTTTCAGTCTTCTGCATATGACTAGCAAGTTATCCCAGCACCATTTATTGAATGAGGAGTCCTTTTTTCATTACTTGTTTGTGTCAGCTTTGTCCAAATTCAGCTGGTTGTAAGTGTGTGGCTTCCTTTCTGGTTCTGTATTCTGTTCCACTGGTCTATGTGTCTGTTTCTGTACCAATACCTTGATGTTTTGGTTACTGTATCCCTATAGTAGGATTGGAAGTAGAAGAAAATGATGCTTTTGGCTTTGTTCTTTTTGCTTAGAATTGCCTCGGCTAGTCAACTCTTTTTTGGTTCCATATGAATTTTAAAATAATTTTTTTTCTAATTCTGTGAAGAACGTTCGATATGGTTAGTCTTTGTCTCCCCACACAAATCTCATCTTAAATTGTAATTCCCATAATCCCCACATATCAAGGGTGGGACCAGTGAATGAGGTTCTCATGAGATCTGATGGCTTTATAAGGGGCTCATCCCCCTTCACTCAGCATTTTTCCATTCTGCCACCTTGTGAAGAACGTGCCTGCTTCTCCTTTGACTTCCACCATGATCGTAAGTTTCGTGGGGCCTCCCCAGCAATGTGGAACTGTGAGTCAATTAAATCTCTTTCCTTTAAAAATTACCCAGTCTTGGGTATTTCTTCCTAGCAGCGTGAGAACAGACTAATACAATGTCATTGGTAGTTTAATAGGAATAGCATTGAATCTGTAATTTGCTTTGGGCAGTATGGCCATTTTCACAATATTGATTCTTCCTATCCATGAGCATGGAATGTTTTTCTACTTGTTTGTGTCCTCTCTGATTTCTTTCAGCAGTGTTTTGTAATTCTTGTTGTAGAGGTCTTTCACCTCCCTTGTCAGCTGTATTCCTAGGTATTTTATTCTTTCTGTGGCAATTATGAATTAGATTGTGTTCCTGATTTGCCTATTTGGATGTTGCTGAGGTATAGAAATGTTATAGATTTTTTTATGTAGATTTTGTATTCTGAAATTTACTGAAGTTGTTTATCAGCCCAAAAAGCTTTTGGGCAGAGACTATGGAGTTTTCTAGATATAGAATCATGTTGTCTGCAAACAGGGATACTCTGACTTCTTTTATTTGGATGCCCATTCTTTCTTTCTCTTGCCTGATTTCTCTGGCTAAGATTTTCAATATCATGTTGAATAGGAGTGAAGAGAGAGGGCAACCTTGTCTTGTGCCAGTTTTCAAGGGGAATGCTTCCAGTTTTTCTCCTTTCAGTATAATGTTGGCTGTGGGTCTGTCATAGATGACTCTTATTATTTTGAAATATCTTCTTTCAGTGCATAGTTTGTGAAGGGTTTCCAACATGAAGGAATATTGAATTTTATTGAAAGCCTTTCTGCATCCATTGAGTAATTGTAGTTTTTGTCCTTAGCTCTGTTGATATAATGAATCACATTTATTGATTTGCATATGTTGATCCAACCTCATATTCTGGGGATAAAGCCTACTTGATTGTAGTTGATTAGCTTTTTTATGTGCTGCTGGATTCAGTTTGCTTGCATTTTGTTGAGGATTTTTTATCTATGTTCATTAAAAATATTGGCTTGAAGTTTTCTTTTTTTGTTGTGTCTCTGCCAGGTTTTGTTATCAGGATGACGCTAGCCTCATAGAATGAGGCGATGAGAAGTCCTTCTTCCTCAGTTTTTTTGGAAGAGTTTCAGCAGGATTGGTACCAGCTCCTCTTTATACCTCTGGTAGAATTTGGCTGTAAATCCATCTGGTCTTGGGATTTTTCTGGCTGGTGGGCTTCTTATTACTCATTCAATTTCAGAACTCATTGCTGAGTTCAGGGATTCAATTTCTTCCTGGCTCAGTCTTCAGAGGTTGCATGTGTCCAGGAATTTATCCATTTCTTCTACATTTTCTAGTTTGTGTGCACAGAGGTGTTCCTAATAGTCACTATTTGTGTATATGTATGTGTATTTCTGCGGGGTCAGTGGAAATGTCTTAAATTTTAAAGAATGAGTTTACATTTCATTCAATATAAAATAATTTTGGGGACAGAGTCCAAATGGATTTGAAATATATATATATATATATATGGCATAATTGATGCCAAGAAACAGCATAATCATTTATTTATTTGTTTGTTTGTTTATTCTATTTTAGCCCCTATGCCTATAGCATTGACTCAGTTTAGTGCTATTAAATTAGACCACATTTTGGGGACCTATAATGAAAGCTAATAAATCTCTTTCATCATTTTCATAATAGACTTCTTGTTTTTTTAGACTTTCTTTATATTGGTTGTTTTTTAAAAAAACAAATTAGCCATGTATTTTTGTTGTAAGAATAATCCATCATTATAACATTGGAAAGATATCTCCATATTATTAAAATTACTTAATGTCAATAGAGTATTAAATCATCAAACTGTATAACAACAAACTTTTTATCATTAAGGAAACAGAATTGGCCCATCAAAATATATAAGCACTAATTCAGATTACGTCAACAATACATATTGACTTGCAAGAAAGTTGGCTTGCAGGAAATGTTATCCCTTGAGATGATATAATGGTGGATGTGAGGGGAAAATGTACCCCCATGGACATGAGTGCCATGAGTTTTACTATGCAAAAGCTTAATGGATTTTGCCAGGAGCAGTGGCTCATGCCTGTAATTCCAGCACTTTGGGAGGCTGAGGCAGGCGGATCACAAGGTCAGGAGTTCAAGACCAGCCTGACCAACATGGTGAAACCCCGTTTCTACTAAAAATACAAAAATTAGCCGGGCATGGTGGCATGCGCCTATAATCCCAGCTACTCAGGAGGCTGAGGCAGGAGAATTGCTTTAACCTGGGAGTGAGAGGTTGCAGTGGGCCAAGATCACGCCATTGCACTCCAGCCTGGGTGACACAGTGAGATTCCATCTCAAAAAAAAAAAAAGAAAGCTTAGTGTATTTTAAGATGACTAAATTTGAGATAGAGAGCATAAGAACTATGAACTGGATGACAGGGTAAAAGAATTCACAGCAAGTATAATCAGTTGCAGACCAACCATCACATTAGTATTCTACTAATTTGATGTAAAGTACATCTCCTACAATTTAAAAAAAATCATCAACTCCTTTGTCATTGTAGTTTTACTTTGTCTTTTGCAGTTTATGACATTGTTTTGGGTTGCATGGAAATATTCTATTAGTGCAGTGATTGCTAAATTGGCCGAAGAACTCAATGCAATTAGAAAGCAAACGGCTGAAAGAAAGAGACTGTCTTTGCTATATACAAGGATGGGAGATTATGTTATAGAAAGCACTGATGAGGCTACAAAAGGAACCACTTGTTCTGCTTAGTGATTTGAGAGTGAATGTGAAATGCAATGGTCTATTACTGATGGTTCTCGTTATTTGTAAAAATATAGTAGAACCAGCAAAGAAGAGAAACATTCCCAAGAAGGGCACTCTGAAGGTCAGGCAAATTTATCTTCATGAACTGAAGTTATTTCCAAGGAAAAATGTTTCAAAGGTGTGAAAAACAGCAATTTTGTATGAATTATTACTAAGTGGCCTAGTAATAGAATAAGAACAGTCTAAGTCTCATTCCTTTAGACATTAGGGAGATTTTTAAAGATAATCTTGTTGTTTTGTCATCCTACCTTCTGATATTTTTCCAGCTTTCATTGTTAAGGTATTAAGCCCTGATCCTGCTGTCACATATTATTTCTATATCTCAAGAATACAGGGTTTTGGCTAAACTAAATAATATCAGCTAATTTAATAAGAAATCACCAAATTCATAGTGATACATTATAATAAATAAATAATTTCAGACATTCCGTAGGCAACTGCCCATGCAATGATTAACAGCCCAGAGTCCCTACAGTCTACTGTACCTGAATCCTGCTCAAAATCAGGCTCATAACCTGGGGAAAACGTTGGGGAGGGTCTTGCAGAAAGTTTTTATGAGAAAAGCCCAAAGGTGGTATATGTAACACTTCAGTGCCCATGCCATTGACCATAACTCATGGTTACAGTGTTGTAACAGAAGCTAGTGGATTAGCTTCTATCTCACAATTTTGGAGAAATCAGGAGTCTAGGCATGGCTTACCTGGGTCCTCTGTGCAGAACCTCACAAGGCTGAGATAAAGGTTTTGTCTAGACTCCATTTTCATCTGGAAACTCAATTGGGTCAGAATCTGCTTCAAAGCTCTCTCATGTTTGTGCCAGAATTCATTTTCTTAAGGATGTATGACTTAAGAAAATGTATTAAGGATGTATTCATTTCCTTAAGGATGTATGACTGAAGACCCCAACATTTTTTTCGGGCCATCAGCTGGAGCCTGCTCACAGCTTCTAGAAGCCACCTGCAGTACCTTGTCAGATGGACTGTCTCAACATGGTTGCTTACTTCATAAAAGCCAGAAAGACAAATCCTCTGTCTCTCTCTCTCTCTCTCTCTCTCTCTCTCTCTCTCTCTCTCTCTCTCTCTCCCCTCTTTTCCCTTTCTCCCCCGTCTCGGTTGCTAAGTGAGAATGATGTAACACAATCATGGAATTGCAGGAATGGAATCACAGAAGTGGCATCTCATCATCTTTGTCATATTCTATTGGTCAGTAGCAAGTCATATCTACCAAGGAGTTTTCACTAATAACAGTGAGATGCACAGAGTAGTGATCCAATAAAAAGAAATGGCCATGAAACAAATATTCACAAGAATAAGCACATCATACAAACTCTTGCTACAGAAGGAAATAATAAAGTGTTATCAGGACATGTAATAGAGGGAGATATCTGGTAGCACTGAAGATATCCTCCACAAGGATGAGATTTGAGCTGAAATATGAAAGAAGAGAGAGAGTTTAATTAAACAGCATAGAGGAGGGAAAAGCGAAAAATTCTGAGAGTGAACTGTATGTTCCAAAGCTCTATGGTAGGATAAAAGCATGGCACATTTAAGAAATGGAAGGAAAGCCCACGTGTCTGAAGAAGAGAAGCAGAGGAAGAGGAAGGGCGAGGCATTGGACAAGAAGAGCAGACCCCAGGTATTTCAAGGCTTTCTAGGCCTGCTGGCTTGATGCTAAGAGTAATGGGAGGTCATTGAAAGGATTTAAAAAAGAGAGTGACCCAATCAGATTGTATTGATACGAGATGATTTGTGCAATTACTATACTAAACAATGCACTTTTGAGCATTTAATCCCAGAGATAGGAAAGTTTAATCACACAAAAACCTGTACATAAACATTTATAGCCAATTTATTTGTAAGACCTCAAAACTGAAAACAACCCAAGTGGCCCCCGATGGGTGACTGGTTAAACGAACTGATGTATCCATATCATGGAATATGATGGGATATTAGTCAGCAATTGAAAATTGTGAGCTATTGAGACACACAACTACTTGATTGAATCTCAAGGAAATTATGCTAAATGATAAAAGCCAGTTCCAAAATAATTCCATTTATATAATTTTCTTGAAATGAAAAAATTATAGAAAGGTAAGACAGATTAGTGGTTGCTGGGGTTTAGGGATGGGGAGAAGCAGGTAATGGGAAAGAGGTGGGTAATTATAAAAAGGGAAAAAGAGGGATCATTGCGGTGATGGGGCTGGTCTGTATTTTGACTGTGGTGGTAGATATAGAAGCCTACGTATGTGACAAAACTGCATAGAAATAAATACACGTATACACACACACACACACACACGTGTTCACACACACACAGGAGCAGAAGTCAAACTGGAAAAATCTCAACCGGATTGGTGGATTGTATCAATGTCAATATCGTGCTTCTGAAATTGTTCTATAGTTTTGCAAGATATTACTATTGAAGGAAGCTGGGTAAAGATTACAAAGGGTCTCTTCATGGTATTTCTTATAACTGTGTGTAAACCTACCATTATTTAAAATATTATATGTATATATTTTTAATCTGATTACAGTCATTGCAATGGCCAAGAACGGATACCAGGAGAAGAGTCAAGGGGCTTTTTTAGTTGTTCAGCGGAAAAATGGTGACAGCTTAGACCAGGAGGCGGAAGAAATGGGGACAAATTAATACACTCAATCATGATTTAGGAAGAAAAATGTATTTGGTTTAGTAATTTGGGAGCCGGAATGAGACAGAGAATTATCAGGAGCTGCCCTAATTTCTTCAAATATAGCATTCAAAGTTGTCTCACCTTCATGATTTTGCTTAGGATCTCATTGAAAAACTGTCTTCTCCTTATCTCATGCTGGTGGAAAAGACTCTCTCTAAATACTAGGATTTAGTGTGTACCAGTCTCATAGCCCTTATCACTGTGACCTTGTATTTTACATCTTTGTGTACCTACCTTAGCTCTCTGATGATAGATAGTAAGTTTCTTAAGAGATTATGTCTGATGAAAGTGTATAGTCCCTATGACAGCCAGTGCTGGGCCTCAGACATCAGTAGTATATTTTTAATGAAATACTGTATGTATGTGCACATGCTAGGAGTCCATATCCCTGCATAACAATTTTACTTGGCTCTAATTAACTGCAACAAATAAAATTACAGAAGAAATTAGGACTATTTTTCTGGCTGTTGTGTCTGACTTTTGGTGGTCCACTATTTAGATCAGAGTTCATTGACCCTAGAGTTGAGAAGGTGTTTTCGGGAGACCTTGTCATTTATTATCTCATTTATTTTTACAGAGAAGTGTCATGTGGCCTTCCTGTAGACCTGCGTGCCAAGGGTGACAGAGAAGGAAATAGTGACTGGGCTGCCCAAGAGGTGATTTACTTTGAAGAGCATCTGGTTAGGAAGAACTCATCTCAGCGAGGGATAATAGTTGTTTCTAACCTACTGAAAGCAAATCATTCAGGATTTTCTGGTATAAAACAATTTGAATTTATTAGCAGATCAATGATAAGTTTGAAAACACATAAGGACCCTGATACAAAGTCCTGATAAAACCAGAGAAGCCCAAGCCAAAGCAGTCATTGCCATCCCTGCATACCTGAGCCACGCTCATCCCACGTCATAAAAACACATTGTGAGAGAAATTACATATCCACAGTGGAGGCTCTTCTTTATGAAAAGCATATTTTTCTTATTTTAACATGAAAGATGTTTGAGAGATGCCAGAAGAATATTGCAAACACTGTAAGCAACTAAGAAAACTATGAAAATTTGGTAAGAAAATATTAAAGGCAATATCAGAATATCATGGGATGTTGCTACATAGACCAGTGGTTTTAAATCAGGCTGCATATTAGAATTATTTAAGGACTTTAAAAATCAAAACAACCAGACACGAACCCCAAATTTGAATCAGAGTACTTGAGATAAGACCTTTGCCTTTATTTATCATTTATTAATACTGTTATTACTATTATTAAAACACCCCAGGGATTTCTAATGTGCAGTAAGTTTTGGGAAACACTGACTTGGACCAATGACCAGATTAAAATTCAA
Source organism: Rhinopithecus bieti (assembly GCF_001698545.2). Taxonomy (NCBI): domain Eukaryota; kingdom Metazoa; phylum Chordata; class Mammalia; order Primates; family Cercopithecidae; genus Rhinopithecus; species Rhinopithecus bieti. The sequence goes on along the minus strand of NW_016821228.1, from coordinate 903,567 downwards.
AATGCTGCATTTGGTCCAGAAAAATATTTTCCTCCATTTATCGTTCTCTCATCTTCCCTAAATAATAGAGTTCCTGTAGATCAAATGTCATAAATTGCTACGTTTTCTCTTTGCCAAGAATTCCAGAAGTTCAAGATGAAGAATAGATCTGCCCGTAATTGTTATTTGACTCAGGACAAGGAAATTGTTAGAAATGTCAGTATTCCAGGCCGGGCGCGGTGGCTCAAGCCTGTAATCCCAGCACTTTGGGAGGCGGAGACAGGCGGATCACGAGGTCATCCTGGCTAACACGGTGAAACCCCGTCTCTACTAAAAAATACAAAAAACTAGCCGGGTGAGGTGGCGGGCGCCTGTAGTCCCAGCTACTCGGGAGGCTGAGGCAAGAGAATGGCATAAACCCAGGAGGCGGAGCTTGCAATGAGCTGAGATCCAGCCACTGCACTCCAGTCTGGGCGACAGAGCAAGACTCCGTCTCAAAAAAAAAAAGAAATGTAAGTATTCCAAAGAAAGCTATACATACCATCAGATGCAGAAAAAGAAAAATAAACTTCAAAAAAAAATTTTTTTTTTGTCTGCTCATAGTCCTAGATCCCAACATGAATAGTCCCATCAAATGGATTTCTCATCCTGGTTCAAAAGTGACAGCATAGTCATAAGGATAGAGCTCATCTTAACCCACTTTTTTGGAAAATGATTGTAAACACAGATGATTTAAGGAGGTGCTGGGTACATTACTTTCCAAGTAATGTAAAGAGCGCCTTTTAATGACATCCCTAGACAATATTCCAAAGAGCACTCCATCACGTAGTGCTGTTATAGATTTGCCTCCAAAAGATGCAAGAGACCAAATCTTTTAAACTAAGGAATCCACCAGCATCAGGGCACGGTGAGACCATGAGCAAAGAACCAGAACACTCCCAAGATAAAAGGCAGAATGACAACTTTTGAATCACTAGACACCAGATGTATTCTGAGTAGTACTAAATTCCTCGGATGTGAACTAGATTAATACCATGAGTAATCACCGCCAAGTTTAGCCATTTATCTCTTCTATGTTGCTTGGGAAAGCTTTGAGATGTGAGCTAATAGAGGTAGCCTGAATAAACTTGGTAGCAGTAAAATGGGAAAAAGCTTAGGAATTTATTATACCTTTGATATGTCTGCATTCCTCCTTAGAAGCATGACTCATAGTTAAAAGTTAATTCATTCAGTATCTCTTGAATCCTAAATAAATCCTTTGGCAGGATAGGTGTGGGGGGAATACTAAGATCATTTACAAAGATTCTGTGACCTTAAATAACTCACATTCTGGTGAAGAAGTGGGAAAAAAATTGATCGTGAAAGTATCTGCATGATTAAACCTTTGATATAGAAGTGGGACTAGAGGTGGCCAGGTGTCAGCCCCAGCGGAATGAGAAGGAAGGAACCATGAAATACAATAGTCTTAGAATTGCCTCAACCATTTGCTGTGATATAGTGTTCCCCTGAGTAATCTTAATCAATGTTACACAGTTCAGTTTTATAGCAAAGTAGTCTCTATATCAAAAACTAAAGACGGGACAGAAACATTACCCATATTGTGTGTGTTCTCTCAACAAAATGCTGGTCAGTGTGATTCACAAAGGAAGAAAGGCCCAAGTATGAATAAACCTTTGGAGTTCAGAAGTTAAGCCACAGAATCTGGTCACATGCCTTGTCCAAGAAGTCTGCTTTTGAATCAGTTTGCACTATTACCATCATCACTTGGGGAGGGTCTTCTGCCCTGGTTGTCCGAGTTATAGAACATATTATCCATTCAGTTCTGGCCAAACATGAACAATTTGCCTACTGAAAAAAAAAAAGCAAATACAAACAAATATTGTTGATATATTTGAAACAAGAGGACTAGATGTTTTCCTGTAAAAACATATCTCTCTAAGGCAAGAGTGGAAGAGGAAATTGGTTCTTGCAGGAATTTCATATCCTTGAAGAGATTCTTGCTAAGCATTTTAGTAGTAGAGATATCACTTAAAGAAAGGGTTCATCTAGCAGTGATAAAAGAGTGACTACTGGCTCTGCATGGTGGCTCACGCCAGTAATCCCAGCACTTTGGGAGGCCAAAGTGGGTGGTTCACAAGGCCAGGAGTTCGAGAACAGACTAACCAACATGGTGAAACCCCATCTCTACTAAAAATACAAAAATGAGCCGAGCGTGGTGGCACACGCCTGTAATCCCAGTTACTCAGGAGGCTGAGGCAGGAGAATCACTTGAGTCTAGGAGGCAGAGGTTGCAGTGAGCCAAGATCATGCCACTGCACTCCAGTCTGGGCAACAGAGCAAGACTCCATCTCAAAAAAA
>NW_016821228.1:808121-898532 GCF_001698545.2 Rhinopithecus bieti | reverse complement strand
TCAAAAAAAAAAAAAAAAAAAAAAAAGAGTGACTACTAAGTAGTTAATTTAAGCAGCAGTAAAACCCAAATTTTTTTTTCAATACTAAGAACATCCCCTTTAGAGAGATGATGGATTTCTGAAGTCTTCATTATTCATGGCAGCTGCACCACAAGATCCCAAGATATGGCTAAGGACCTGGAGAGCCAGGCAATAGTGAGATTGCCTATCAGATTAGCAGACACTTTAAAAGAATTTTTGGCAACAGTACAGGAAGAAAGTAATAATCTCGTAAACTAATGGCAGAAATGTGGCAACATACATTAAAATGTTAACATTCCTATTTTTGACCAGAAAGTTCACATCTGAGAACGCATGCTACGGAAATAATCAGCAAATGTGCAAAGATATTTGTAGAAATGTACCCATCCTAATGTTATATATAATTTTAAAAATTGGAAATAACTCAATGACCATAAGGAGAAGATTACTTACATAAATTATGGAAGAGCCAAGAGAAAATCAGGTGACCATCAAAGAGCATGATGAAAATCTTAACCTATTGTGTACATTAAAAGATGTAGATTATATTTTTACAGTCAAATGAAAATGCTTTTACCAGATAGTATGAAGAGTAAACAGAAAAATCTCCAGAGGGCATCAATTTAAGTATTAAAGAATATATAATAGATTGGGTGTGGTGGCTCATGCCTGTAATCCAACACTTTGGGAGGTAGAGCCAGGAGGATCGCTTGAGGCCAGGAGTTTGAGACCAGCCTGGCAACCTATCCAGACCTTGTGTCTACTACAAATTTGTAAAATTGGCCAGGTATGGTGGAGAGCAACTGTGGTCCCATCTACATGGGAGGCTGAGGAGGTAGGATCACTTGAGCCCAGGAGATCAAGGCTGCAGTGAGCTATGATTGCATCACTGCATTCCAGCCTGAGTGACAGAGCAAGACTATGTTTTAAAATAAAAAAAGCCCAGGGGGGAAAAAAGGAAAGGAAAAACAAAAGATGTATAATAAAAGGTTAGCAATAATTATCACTGGGTAGGGCATATAATCTTGAGATACTTTATATCTCTCAATATGTATTTCTATATTTATTTTCTTCATCTTATATTTCTATATTTTCTTTAAAATTTTAATAAAATGTAACATTTTATCACTAAAAAATGAAACAATTATTCCTATTTTGTTAACTCTTAAATTAACAGGCTGAAATTTCAGATGTTTTCATAACGACTGTATTAATTTATCAGTGCTTACCAGAGGTCAGAAACAAGGAAGGGGTTAGAAATCCTGAGTGCCCCATCAGGTAGGAATCGGCAATCAGATTGTGAGGTTAACAATTTCACAGAACTTCAAAAGCACAGGCAACGAAAGTAAAAACAGAAAATAGGATTGCAATAAACTAAAAGGCTACTGCACAGCAAAGGAAACAGAGTGAAGAGACAACCTATGAAATGGGAGGGAAAATTTGCAAAACACACTTGTGGTAATGGGTTAATATTTAACATATATAATATATAACATATATAACGATGAAACAAACAACCGAATTTAAAAATGGGCAAAGAACCTGAAGACATTTTTCAAAAGAAGACATACAAATGGTCTATAGAGAAATGGAAAAATGTTCAGTCTCTCTAATCATCAGATACATGCCAATTAAAACGACAATGAGACATCACCTCACACCTATTAGAATAGTTATTGTGAAAAAGATGAGATAACAAGCATTGCCAAGGATGTGGAGGAAAGGGAACTTACGCACACTGTTGGTAGGAATGTAAATTAGTACAGCCATTGTGTTAAATAGCATGGAATTCCTCAAAAAATTAAAAATAAAATTACCACATGATCCAGCAATTCTACTACTGGGTATATATTCAAAGAAAATAAACCAGGTTTTTGAAGAGAGATCTGCCCTCTCGTGTTCATTGCAGCATTATTCACAACAGTCACAATATGAAATCCACCTAAGTGTCCATCAATGGATGAATGATTTAAAAAAATGTAGTGTACATACACAATGGAATATTATTCAGCCTTAAAAAAGAGAACCTGCTTTTTGCAGGAACATGGATGAACCTGGAGGACATTATGCTAAGTGAACTAAGCTAGGCACAAAAAAAAAAAAAAAAAAGAAAAGAAAAAATACTACATGATCTCACTTATATGTTGAATCTAAAAAATGAAACTTATAGAAGCAGAAATTAGAATGATGGTTACCAGGGGCTAGGGGTGCAAGATGGAGATTAGGAACATTTGGGGAAAAGGATACAAAATTTCAGTTGGATAAGAGGAGTATTTCAGGAGATCTATTGTACAGCATGGTGACTACAGTGAATAGCAATGCATTGTAAATTTAAAACTTGCCGAGAGTGATTTTACCACACACACAAAAAATGGTAAGTATTAAGGCTTATATTAATTTGCTTGACTCAGCCATTCCAAAGTCACAGCATCAACATCCCCAAGCCTTCAGAGTCACCTCAACTCTCTCCTTCATTACTGCACCAGTACTATAAATTCTGCCTCCGAAACGTTTAACATATTTGTTCTCCACTTTCCACCTTTACTGCCACTACCTTGGTTTCAACTTTATTTATATTTCTTGAGGTTATTTCACTAGCCCTTCAACGACCACCAAGTCTTACACCAAGCTAACCTCCCTCCTGATATGCTTATCTAATGATGTCATTCCTCTGTTTAAAATTCTTCATGGGGTTCTCATTGCTTTCAAATTCTTCATGGTCTGTTCTTACCTTTCCAGACTCAGCTATCCTTACATCCACACATATACTGCACTCCTGTGTCTCCTAAAAGTATTTCCTTCCTTTTGCCTCCATTCATTTGTTCAAGCCTCTACCGTCAAAATTCAGCATAGTAAAGACCCACTCCAGAGCCAATGGAAAAGTAACTGAGAGTTCCTCACACAGAAGACAACACCATAGTAGGAGAGTCACTATATGGGAAGCCGTAGCTCATGTAATCCTGTAGAGGACACGAGTCATTTTTTAATAAAATCAAGATCAGTGAAGCCATATGGAAGTTTACGGCAAAACAATATTACTCATAAAGAAAACAAAAAAAGGGTAGAAATAGAAGTTAATGGTGGTCCTGGTGGCCCTGGGGCTGTGCTCGGTGGCTCATGCCTGTAATCCCAGTGCTTTGAGAGACCAAGGCAGGAGGATTGCTTGAGCTCAAGAGTTCGAAACCAGACTGGGCAATGTAGTGAGAGTGCGAGCCTGTCTCTACTTATATATTATATATATAACAAAATAGATATATATCATAGATACTAATATTAATAGATAAATACATGTTATATATAATATATAAATAGGTGGAAGGATTGCTTGAGTTCATGAGTTCAAAACCAAGCTGGGCAATATAGTGAGAGTGAGATCCTGTCTCTATTTTTNTTTTTGCCAGCCTGATGATTTGAAGGGTGCATGCTGTACATTGCTAGGTAAATTCTTATTTGTCTCAAGAGAAAATTTCCAAAGATCTCTTGCTTTAGTTTCACCTCAGTACAGCTATGTGAGACAAGTCTACTCTAAGCAGTAGCTTTCAATATTTTTTTTTAAAATGTTCTATCTATTCTGCTTTTGTTAGTATTTCTGGCTGAAATATCCCACTTATGTTATCTTGGTCATCATTACTTAGCACAGCAACTACCATAGCGTCCCTTATTTTACAAGCAATAACTTTCCTATTTCGAATTTCTGTTGTATTAAACATATTCTCTCTGTGTTGTCTTATGCCTTACATACAAAATATAAAACATATATATATTATATAATATTTTTATATATATATACATGCACACTTTGTTATCAGGATCACTTTTTGTGTATATATGTATGTATTTACACACACACATATATACACAAAAAATATGTGTGTGTGTGTATATATATGTATATACACAAAATATAGTGATCCTGATAACATAAAGTAAGAAGAAATAAAGTTTAGAAAAAAGGCCTTGCCTAGTAGTTGAAACTTGAGACAATAAATTGACAGTCAGTGCTGGCAAGTTGCTTTTATTTAGAAACTGGCTCCTGTCAAGGAAATGAGGGAAAGACCAGTGTAATTGCAGAGCTGTAGAGCTCATAATGATGTTTCCAGTGGTCACTTCTACCAGTCTCTTCTGCCATGGTTGACTGAGTCTAGTGCAGAGACATGTGGCCCAACCTAGATAAAAATTCTCTCTCTTAGGAATTTATAAAGTAGAACAGGGACAACCAGAGGCAAAAGGCAGTGTGAGTAGAGTCCATCATGGAAATGACTTAATGATTTGCTGCTTCTGGCCTCTCCAGAACAGCCTTGGTTGCCTTCCCTCTGGAGGTTTGGTTTGGATTGTCCAAGGTCCACCACCAAACATCCTTTGTGACTTGAGTACACCAAAAGGTCTTCAAATTATTTGAGAACAAATCGAGTTAGAGATCAATATATTTAATATGATTTCTTTTGTGTGAAAATAGAGAGGAACTTAAATTTAGATTTAAAACAACAGCAGAATGAATCCCAACCCCACGAATGTGTTGCTTTCCAACGTTGGTGGGAAGTGCCCGCAGACTTCATGCCTGTAAGCTGCTCTCCTGATTGGTGCTGTGGCCTCTAATGGTCATAATGCAACTTAATCATAGGTGTTGCAGAAATACTCAATAGAGATGAGCAGACATCTGGGAGGATTGCCATTCTTTGAGGGCAGGGCATGTTTGGGGCAAGTAATAGGGACAATGGTCTGCAGTACAAAGTACTGAGGGTGATTCAGATTGAGGGTAAGTAGATGCTGGAAGAATCTCTTCATTTGAAAATACTTTCTAATAGATCCTTCAACCCACAGGTGCATTGTACTCCATGACAGTGCTAACCTACGGAGACCACTGACTGCCTTGTACATCTCCCCCACAAAGCTGAGCTCATGGTACAGAGGGACTGCATGTTCATCTCTGGGTGCCCAGCCCTTAGCAGAGTACCTCAAACAAGGGAGACCATTAAATGGTTGCTGAAAGCACATTGAATAAACGAGGGCACCAGAACACTATTTGGAGCACAAAAGTAGTATTTTAATCTAATCTAGGTAAATGTGGAAGAGAATGGCAGAAGCAAATAATGAAAATAAAGGTGTTTCTCAAAATGCAAATAGAATGCCTTTGCATAACATTATTTTTCAGACTGCAAATAATTGCCATATTCTTCTAGCTTTCAGACATTACATTGATGCTGGAAATAGGAGAGAAAAAAAGCAAATTCATCATGCTTGTAGCAAATGCAAGTATGTGTTTTCTTCTTTTGTCAAATCCCTGTAGTCTAGAAGAATAACATCTTTGTGCTCCTCCTGCATGTTTATGATGTCTAGTGAAGTGTTAATCTTTACAGCAGAGATCAACCATAATGTACTTAACAAAACCATAATCCCCTGCATTCACACCATGTAAAATACTTGCACTGCTTTATTGGACACTGCTAATTGTACTTTTTAAAAACTGTCTATTCATGGTGTGGTCATATCTTAAAATGTTCCTATATCTATCAATGAACTATGTATTTGAAAATATCAGTTCCATCTTTGAAATCTCAGGATGCAGAATCACTATAAAATAAGAAACTAGGGTAAACCTAATTGCACTAAGGTTTGTCTACAATCAAAACATGAGCTTAATCTCTAACAGAGGTCCTAGCGGTCCTGCAGTGGATATCAGCAGGATGTTATTCTTCAACAACAAACAACAAGTAAGATCAGTACAAAATGGGAGTTTAAGGTTCAGTTTCAATCAGTTTCTCTAGTACTTAGAGAAGGATAATAAAAACCAGTGTCAAAGAAATTGCCGTGTATGATAAAGCTATTCCCATAATCTGTACAAAAGCTTCAGCACTACAGTGAATTTGGCAGAGCCTAGATTGCATTGCACTTGTCAAAAAAATAAATAAATAAAAATAAATAGAACAAGAGCCCTCTTAGAGGCTTAATTTTAATGTCTCAAAATATCATCTGTTTTTTTTTTCCTCCCTAATACTCCAATGTTCAGAAAGGATATACATCATTATCATAGAACTTTAGAGACACCACTGCATAGTGGGAAAATAGGGCTTTGGAATGAGCTGCAACTCCATCTGAACACCAACTCTGCTACCTTCGGCCTCAGTCTCCTCACTTGTAAAATGAGATAAATGATATCCATCTCATCAAGTTGACGTTAGAAATGAAGCACGTGAAATAATATGCTGAATTCCTAGTATAAGGTGACTAAGAAATTTACCTGGGTAGGAGGCTGATTTATTCTAATGCGTGAAGATATGAAATCAAAAGGGACAACATATAAAGGAAGAGAGGAAAAACAACAAATACGGATCACAAAATAAAAGAAAACAAATATCCTGTGGCATTCTGAAAATGATCACTGAGCCCCTGAATTAATGACTTTATGGATCTGATAACAGCTTTGCTAAATTGAGCTCTTTCTTGTGCCATATCAGACAGAGTAAAAAAGGCCTGATAAAGATAACAGCTGGAATAATTATAAAAATAAGTTTTCATCCACTGTCTTAGAGAATCTATGTTTTTACATATTTTGCCTTAGATAAACTCCACTTTGAAAATATTTTCAATCTTTGAAAATATCTGAGATTGAAAATATTTTCACTTTTATTCATTATTGTGCATATTCCTCTATTTAACTGTTACGTTTGTGCCTTTAAGGTTTGGACCTAAGTTTTCAAACATTTGGAAAATATTCTGTATGAATAAAAATATATAGTGAGAGTATTTACTAATTGTCACTAATCTCATCATCTTGACCAGGAACTTAAAAAAGAAACGAAAATAATTTTGTCATGTTGATGCCCACAGGAGCACTAATGAGTTATGAAACCTTTCAGAGTCATAGAGCAGAAGAAAAATGGTTGCCTTGGTTACAAGGCAACCCAGTCAGCTGCATACACTCTCCCAAGAGCATCTAATTTATTCAGCAAATGCAGGCTAGAACAGGTGGCTAACTTAGATGATGCCAACAAGCTATAGCTCCCAAACATCGGAACTCGCCACATTTTCTTGTATACAAGGTTCATTCTTGTCCCTAGAGTTAACAAGGTACATTTCAGTGTGGCTCATAACACTTTAGGAGATAGAATAGCTATCTGCATTTGTCACTAAAATGTTCTACCAAAAGAAGTATATGATTTCAAGAAATGGTTGAAACCAACAACTTAATTTTACTAGTTACCTTGAAAGTAGACATTATCTTAACCCCAGTTATAAAAATCAATTATTCATCTTTTAATAAATCAAATATGTTTGTGATTGTTAATAGCAAGAATTTACCACTAAATTTTACAATTCTTGACTTAGATGTCAAATAGCCACTGAAATTCCAGTTCATGAAGGCATCTGAAAGCATTTAGGTATCTGTAACAAATTTTATATTGTCAAAGGGGTAAGGGAGGAATAACACCAAGCTAGGCTCTATTTATTATAACATTAAATTTTAAAATTCTGAAAAACTAACAGTAAAGTATATCCTTATTTTTATATTAAGTAAGAACTTTTATGATCCAGGCCGTTTCATTTTCTGGCCTCCTGTCCAAACACAGTTCATAATATATCCTAAACTTCATCAATAGAGCCAAATGGAATCTCTTTCTCACCTCTCTGCACTTAGTATTTGCCATTGTCTCTGTCTTGGGACTTCTAGGACTAGATTCCCTGTTCAATTCTAATCCATCCTTCAAGGATAAGATCAGGCATTTTCTTTCCCCAAATGCCTTCCCTCACCTCCCCAGGAAAAAATTATAAGCATCTCCTTGTGTTCCCTCTGCAGGTGATTCCACTGTTTCTTTGGTTTTTTTTTTTTTTTTTTTTTTTTTTTTTTTTTTTTTTTTTTTTTCATGTCTGCTTTCTACTTTAGATTGAGTACCCCAGAGCTTAAATATGTTCTATTGACTTCTTATCCCCAGAGTACCTGAAACAGTAGAAAATCATAGATATTTGAGAAATGAATGAACAAATGAATACATGAATGAAATCTTCTCTAGTGACACACAAAAGTGCATAAGCCTAAGATATGACAAGATGTTTTCAGAAATTAAAAATCTCACTAATGTGAACAGATGAGTAATGAAGTATGCTTGTATGAGTAAAGAATTTACATTTTTTAATGAGTGAATCTTTCCCTCGAGTGAAGTCATAAATGCAGCATCTCTTTTTAAACCTGGTATCAGTCCATCTCCATCCTGCCGTTCCTGCACAATCCCACACTCAAAGCATCTATCAAAAACCACAGATCTCCAAGAGCCAGAGCTTGAAAAATACTGAGCTCGATTTATTACACATTCAATTTTGCCTTGCTACTGCCCACTAAACAGAAATCACATAAGTAAACATTTGTTGAAAAGGATATTTAAAATAGAGAGACAGCATTAGCTAGGAAGCTCAGGTCTTGGTGTTTCTCTATTGATCTGCTTTGAAGTCTTGCAGTTGTTTCCAAAGGTGACCCTTGCTGAGTGAGGCTGTTTCCTTAGCAACAGGATGACCGCTTCCAGCATGTAGAGAACATGCTTCTCTGTTTCTGTGGTACTCAACCACCACCCTGAGATACTACGCTGCTTCAAAGAAAGCAAGAATCTCTCCTTTTTAAGTACCAGTTTGGCTCTCCAGCCCATGGACTGCGTATTACCCTGGAAAACAAGAAGTAATGGTAATTGTCCAGAAATAATTTCCTCATCTCATAAAAAGGACACGACCTCTACACTGAAGCACTTTTACTCTCCCTGCCTAATTACTCCACGTCTGCCTATGCACACGTGCACATATGCGCGCGCGCACACACGCACACGCCATTCTTTCTTCTTTGCTTTTTTTCATTTTCTGTGTTAAATTCCTGTGCTAGCTATCAATTCTTTCTTTTATATTTTACCTTGTTTCTATTTCCAGTAATGGGTTCTTTGTACACCTCAGTTTCCAACACCAACCAAATTACAATTTAGAATTAAGCATCAACATGTCATGACAAAAAAAAAAAAATCAAGATTTGGTTGGAGCAACTGGCATTTGGTCAGTGCACATAACCCCTTGCTATTGCAAAATGAGATGGAAACGTATAGTAGATTGAAATTCATGCTGTTTGTGATCAATTCTTCCATTAATTCACATTCATGCATAATCTTTTAAACAGTATAGCAACACTTTATTTGTTGTCCTTTATGCCTCCCGAGCACAATTTTAAAATACCTTTCCTGCTAGCAATGAAAATACTTTCTGGCAATTTCATACACTTGTTCAGTCATATCACAAAAAAGCTGGAAAGTCTAGTGCATCAGCCATACCTCCGTATTAATAGAATTATTTTTGTCTGAATTTTGTGCTCATAAAAGGGAAGAAAATTATTGAAGTTGTGTAGGATTTTCTTGGGAAAAATTCTTCCTGAAATATATTTCCCGGTATTCTATTTATGCTGTTCCATAGGTAAATAAATAAACTCGACTTCTGGAATGCTAAGTAAATTAAATTTTAGGATGGCATATCAAAATGCTCAAACTCATAGCCTAGCTTTTTCAATGTACTATGCACAGAATCCTAAGCATGAACAGTAAATCCACAAAGGCTTCTTTTGCATCCAAAGTATCCATGGAATACAAATGTTAAAATACCATTTGACAGGAAGTGTTACAAATCCATGGATTTAAAATACATTTTATTCTAACCAACTTGGAAATGTACATTTGCAATAGACCCAGGAAATAATGCAATCCCTTGTTTTATATATGAGAAAACAAACGCCAAGAATCAGTAAGAAACATAGCAGTCCAGATTAGTTGCAGACCTGCAACTAATATCTGAAGGGCTTTTGATTCTTATTGGCTTAACTTATAAAATTGTTCACCATAAGCTTCTTCAAGATGAGAATTGCATATTGCCTTCATTGTTGTGTTTTAATGTACAGCTTAATGCTCAACTTTCAATAATTACTAACAATTGTTTATGCATGTTATGTGTGTGGCATCATCCGTTAGGAATGCTTCCAACTGAAACTAACAGGAAGCACTATATAGAGTGGGTGGCTTAATAAATACTGGATACTTTTTCTGGCATAACAAGTGGTCTTGAGGGAAGCAGCTAGCATTGGTTCAGTGGTTTCACAATTTCTGAAATTCTCTTGGGATTTCTCATGTTTGCTTCCTGGTTGCAAGATGACTGCAGTAGCTTTCAGCATTCCAGTTTGCCTTCAAGAAAGAAGGAGGAGCCATGCCAGGGATTATATCAGGTAATACCTTATAACATGCCCTGACATGAGGAAAAGCAAAATCCTTCCTAGAGCTCTTAGCAAGTTCGGGCCATTTCTTAGTTTCCAGAACTAAAGCATATGACTGCTCTCACTGCAAAAGAGGCTGGGGACATTAAGAACTTAAGTTTTTTCCAACTGTTATGGCAGAAATGATAATGGAGAAATGGATTTAAAATACTTTAGTGTGAACCAAAAACATTAGATGCCTATGTGAAAATAGACAGAAAAAATAGAAACAAATCAAGAAAGAAACAAACAAACAAACAAAGATAAAATAGAAAACATGTATTCCACTGCAATCTTAAAACAGGAAATATGAATTATTCAAAATGAAAAAGAGAGGTGATATAAAGCCACATATAAATGTTTTTCAAGTTCTTTTTGTGGTGGACATTGTCACTAGTAACCAAAGCAGACCCACAGAGAGTGTATAGCAATTTCAGCAGGCATTGAGAACCTGTGGGTTGGCCGGGCGCGGTGGCTCACGTCTGTAATCCCAGCACTTTGGGAGGCCGAGGCAGGTGGATCATGAGGTCAGAAGATCGACAACATCCTGGCTAACGCAGGGAAACCCCGTCTCTACTGAAAATACAAAAAATGAACCGGAAGTGGTGGTGGGCGCCTGTAGTCCCAGCTACTGGGGAGGCTGAGGCAGGAGAATGGTGTGAACCCAGGAGGTAGAACTTGCAGTGAGCCAAGATGGTGTCACTGCACTCCAACCTGGGTGACAGGTTTTAGACTCCATCTAAAAAAAAAACAAAAGAACCTGTGGGTTTTGCCAATTGTCAGGTCAAGGGAAAGCTCCAGGTAAACTCTTGCTAAGAAATTTTAACCACTTCTGAACCAAAACTTAAAATCACTACCCTATATGAATAGTGTTAATATTTTTTGTATACTATTCTTAACACATAATTTGGAAGGGTTACATTATTATAAGTTTTTTGTTGTCTGACTTTAAAATCACTTGCAAGTGTTAGGAAAGTACTTACAAGTATTGTAGAAGATCTTTATTTTCCTTTGGGTCAGTGCCATACAGTTTAGAAAGCAAGTAGGCCATATTAATTGCTTAGTATCAGGTCAGAAGCTTCCATTTCTAGGGCACCTCTGCCTCATTATCCTACTAAAAAAAAGTGTGAAAGTGCAGGCTACCTCCTCCTCCCCAGTCCCTGCTAGGATGTAAACGCCACGAGGGTAGAGACTCTGTCTTGATTTCTACTATATCTATAGTGTTTACAACAGTGCTTGATACAAAATAGTTATTCAATAAATAGTTGTAGCATGAGTAGGCAAAACTTAATCCAGTTCAGACCAATTGCCTACTAGGCAAATATTATTTTACTTGGAAGTGTAATTCAATACATTCTGCAAAACCCTACTGCAACATAGGTTGTACAGCAATATAGTTAAACATCAGATCCTTCCTCAGAAAACAGCTTATTGAGCCAAAGAATGAAACAATAAGGATCTTGAGAGTGAGAGCCACATACTTATCATTTGTCTTCCTTGCCAAGTCCAAAGCCTGACACACAATGAATGTTTGTAAAATTAATTGCTGACCAGATTTTATATTGAGTGATTACTAAAGTGTTGTCAATCAATATTTTAGTTCAAACTATTAAAATAAAACTAAATTGGCATGTTTCCAATAAGCATCCAACCTCTGAACTTTACTCCCAAGAGCATTATTGAAGTTCAAAAGTATTCAACTTTCCAACCAGAAAATTAATAAAAATCACAGAGGTAATTCATAATACCCAAGTCAGAGTGAAGTATACACTTATACATGCACACATTATGGAGAACTTTTTATGCAGATCATTCTGGGTTAGTAAAATAAATAACCATTGGCCTTAAACAATACAAATTCAAACTGTGAATGTCCACTTATACATGGATTTTTTTCCACCTCTGCACCCTTGAGACAGCAAGACCAGACCTTCCTCTTCCTCCTCCTTCTCAGCCTACTCAACATGAAGAGAATGAGGATGAAGACCTTTTGATGATCCACTTCCACTTAATAAATAAAAAATATATATTTCTTCCTTCTGATTTTCTTAACATTTTCTTTTCTCTAGCTTGCTTTATTGTAAGAATATGGTATATAATATACATAACACATATAATATATATGTTGACTGTTTATGCTATCGGTAGGGCTTCCACTCAACAGTAGGCAATCAGTAGTTAAGTTTTGGGGGAGTAAAAAGTTATATGCAGATTCTCAACTCTATAGAGGTCAGAGCCCCTAACCCATTTGTTGTTCAAGAGTCAATTGTATTCTCAACGAGATGAAAAGGATGCTATGAAAACTCCACTGGGTTTTCGTCTAAGAAGCAGAACCAAATAAAGCTATGAAGAATAGAATTCTTCATGTGTTTTTAATTAATTTTTATCTATGCAATCCAAGTACAATTTGTAACAAGTTAAAATGGAGATAATATGATTCTTTATGGCTGGACGATTTAAAGCATTGTTTATTGCTTTAATAATCTTTTGCTTACTACTTAATCCAGCCTTAAAGTACAGTTCATTGTTAACATCATGGTACAATATTATAGGACGGCAATAGATAAAGTAAATCCATGAATTTTTAACAAGTCAGATGCTGCTCTTTCACTTGTGGCATTTTTACTATGTTACACACAAGCTTAGCTAAGTGAGCATGAGCCATGTTAATATCTTGTGAGTATAAATGTGCAGACTGCTCTTATTAATTTCAGTGAAGCCAGAAGTACAGAATCCTTCTCACATAAGTACAAGCACAAAGACATTTTTAGTTAGGCATTGTATTCCATGAAATGAAAAGGAACGAGAGCATAAAAAATATCCCAAGGAAAACATACAAACAAACACAGCAATAAGTTGGAAACCAGAAGCCTGAAGCCTTAATTAAACATTACCTTTTTTCTCATAGTGAGGAAGATGCATCATGGTCATTTCTGTCTTTTCTCACAGTGCTTATTTCAAAACCCCAACTGAGAAAGCAGCTGTGTAGAGCAAGGAACTGGTGGGCTCAGCAGGAGTCCTGTATCCTAATGCTACTCCCAGAAATTCAAGCTTTCTCTCAGTTGCCGTGTTGTCTTTTACAATGCCAGAAATGTAGAGTGTTGTTCTCTTTTCCGCAGCAGAAGTAAACATCATAGTGATGGTTTCTTTAAAGACTTCAAAAGCCTAAATCACCCTGTTTTTATTGTTATTTATTTTCAATGTAGCCTCCAAAGAGCCGGCATTGGCTAGTTTTCAAGATATTTGAAATTCTAGTGAGTTTTCAATTAATCATAATGTTAATGGAATAGATGATGGCAAAACAGACATGAAAGTTGAAGCATATGGCAAAGGGAGTGTTGACTGCATTTCCCCACTCCCTACGACCAAAAAAAAAAAAAGAAAAAGAAAAGAAAAGGAAAAGGAAAATCCTTCACTGTTACACTGCAATTTTTTTTCCCAGATTGCAACACTGAAACCCTGATCTTTAATTTAAAAAACAAAACTGTGTTTTAAGCTTCTACTAAAAGCAACAATTCAAAATTAGCTGCAACCTAAAATAAAGCTGCATTTCTTAAAAGCCCTTGGAAATGGAATTAATGTATATCTGTTTCTACATAGTGGCATTAAAATGTTTTATGAAGTGCTCTGAAAGCTAATCACAGGGAGAGCACTGAGCAACACAATAGCTGCAGGACACAATTGATGCTGTAAGATTGTCATAAATGAAGAAAGCATGTCGTATTCAGAACGAAGAGTCCTAGTGGAGTTAAGCCTTCAGCACACACACAAAAAGCAATTGTTTACATTTCTGAAAGTATCGTAGCTTTTAAATACATATATGCTTAATGTATGAAATCATATTGATACTTATAAAATAGACACGTGTGTTGGTATAGATACTTAAAGGCATTCGGCTTCAATATTTACTAGTCCCAATGCCTACAGTAATTATTAAAATATTTAAACTCAAATATCAACCATTTAAATATACATTTTATTATTGAGTACATTTCCTTTTTGCCTCAAAACTGCAATCAGATCTAAAAGTTAATACACAATACCCGAAAAAGGATTATATTCTAAGTTATTTTATGAGTGTTTTTGTTTGTTTGTTTGATTGATTTTTGAGACTCAGTCTCACTCTTGTTGCCCAGGCTGGAGTGCAGTGGCATGATCTCAGCTCACTGCAACCTCTGCCTCCCAGGTTCAAGCGATTCTCCTGCCTCAACCTCCCCAGTAGCCGGGATTACAAGCACCTGCCACCATGCCTGGCTAATTTTTTTGTATTTTTAGTACAGATGGGGGTTTCACCATGTTGGCCAGGCTGGTCTCAAACTCCTGACTTAGGTAATCCTCCCGCCTCAACCTCCCGAAGTGCTGGGATTAGAGGCATGAGCCACCGCACCCAGTCTCCAATAGGTATTTATAAGATCATACTCAGTGTATAGAACTTTATGACTCTGACTTAAAACCAAGATTACATACAATAAAAATTCAGATTCAAACATTATTGACACATTTTCTTTCGGGAAGTTGCCTTTGTTTCTCAAATAAACATTTAACCAAAATTATTTGGGAAAATAGTAAACTAATATATGAGTATTCTTGAGTAACATGCCAAATTTAACAGCTTAAAGCAAAACATAATTACCTCATTTCGAAATTTTAAATCCACTAATTTATACAGAATCATGCAGCTCAGATATGTTACCATAACATTTTCCTGCATGCTCATAATCATTTCTTTCTTATTTATCCATCCATTTATTCACAATATCTGCTATGATTTCTGCCAATAGTTGACATTTTTGCCCTGGAGAAATCACTTCAGATTTTGTCTAGTCAAACACCATTTTCAAAAATAGCCAATATTCGCTTTTAGCATCAACAAATATATTCGTCTGTCCAAAGATGCTACTCAGTATAAGAAAATGAATAAGGCAATTATTGAGAAATTGAATATGATCATATCTTTCAAAGTAATATTTTAAAGTTGCATTTCTCACCACATCCCCAAATAATTTCAGATGGATTAAAGAGTTAAACTGAATAGTAAAATCAAGTTTGGGCCATTGGAAGGATGTATGAAAATAAGAAGGGCATGGTAGAAACCACAAAGGGAAAAAAATGGACCTATGGAACTACATAAAATTTTAACATGCAAAAAAAATTTTCTGACTAAACTGTAACAGTATTTTCAATTACTAGAAGAGCTAACATGAATTGAATAAGAAACACAAGGCCCCAACTGACAAACAACATAAAGAGATAGTCCAAAAAGAGCAAACGCAGAGGTAAAAAAGAAATCAAACTCACAAATAATTATGGAAACTCAAGTTAAAAATTAGATTCCATCTTTGCCTATTAAAATAATCCATTTTTAAAATGTATAATTCACAGTAATGATGGAGGTACAGTATCACATCTTACTGTTAATAGTATAATACAGCAATTTGTCTGGAAAATATGGTTGTAAAAGGGAACAAAGAAAAATGACCACATGTCTGATACTAATAGCCATCTCTGAGATTCTGTTTTTTAGAAGGAAACTATATTTATAATGGTACGTAAGACACTACATCATAAAATTGAAAATATGAAGAAAACTAAATATTCAATAAGAAGTAGTTCAGAAAGTGAAAACTGCCCCGGCAATGGGAAGTAAGAGAAGGCTGTAATAAACACACACTAAATATCAATGATGACCTAAGCATGATGTGTTTGTCACCATGCCTGAAACAGGATAGCAACAAGGACATTCTACAACCACAAAACAACTAAACAACCCTCTCTTTGTACTAACCCTAGTGGCTTCCGTTGATTTACCGATACAACACAGTGTTGTTTTGATCCTCCCACCTCCTAGAGAGTAATTGCCAATATAACCAGTCTCTAAATTGCCCCTGCTTTCTGACAGCATCCAAGTCAGAAATGGCCCTCTCCTCTGTAAGCCCTGTTAGAATCACCCTGCGTGAGGCTAAATCCTCTCATAAGCCATCCCCCAAATCCTCCTACTGGAACCTCCACAGTTCCAACAGTGAGTGTTCTCTTTTGCAGCAGCAAGCTAAATAAATCTCATTTTGTTTCATTCATTTGTGTTCTTATAATCTTCGGCTGGTGGATTTCAATAAGTTGAGCTATGACCCTCTATTACATTGAGTATTATGCAACCATTCTAATGATAGTATACAAAAGTATAAGACATGACAATATCTACATGAAAAATATGTAAAGAAAACATATCAAGTGCTATGGTTAAAACACTGGGTTTATTGGTGTTTGTCCTCCAAGTGACATCTTCCTTATTTTCTTCCCTAAATTCTAACTTTCTTAAAGTTGAGTAAATTGTATTTCTAATAAAAACATTTTGTTAAAATATGTCATATGTGAATAAAACAAAATCTCTTCCCTCAGTTAAATAGGAGAGTTCATGTATCTTATGAACTCATTTTTTCTACTTATTCAGCAAGAAATAAATATGAATGTAACCATTAATTAATATGTATTAGTAATTGATTTGGTGCTTCTAGTTAATATACATAATGATTAATTCATGCACATAGCTGATTTATTGATACATATAATGAATTTATATGCATCTGTCATTATTTGATACACATAAATTATAATAATCTATTCCTTTACATGTTCATTTATTTATTCTTTTGTGTTCATTTATTTATTAAGCTCAAATATATGTCGAATTTAAAAAGCTCAAATATATGTTGAGTTTCCCTAATTTTCCAGACAGGAATAGGTGACAGTGAGACAGAGTTGAACATGATGAACCTCCTACTGGAAAGGAGCTCACTCTGCAATGTGGAGAGAGAGAAAATAGAGAGAGGTACATTATCAACTGGAGGGATGCATCTGTATTCTCACACACAGGTGATGCTATGGGAACAGTGTGGAGGAAACACCTGCTCTCCTGGGTGAGAATTGTCAGGAGTGACTTCAAGGGGAAGGTGATGTTCTCCATGAGTCCTAAATAACAAGTATGTGTTTGTCCCGCAATGGAGAGAAGGAAGAGTACTCCAAGCTATTCAAGAATATATAATTAAGAGTTAAAGTAAGAAAGACAATTAATGCATTAAGATCAATGTGGGTGTGATCAGAGACGGATTTGCGAAGGGAGTAAAACTTGATCTTGATCTTAGAGAATGGAGGTGTCCAGCAGGAGAAAGAAGATTCAATCTGGAATAATTGCATTAACACTTGTCCATCTGTGACATGGGGAGCAATATAAATTATCATAGAATAGTTTCCTGCGTCCGTAGAGAGTCATCAGATAAATTAGCAAGTATTATTTTAGTTTTGGGACAATATCTCCAAGTATAATACTTCTGTGAATTACAATATAAATCGGATCTCACATTTGACAAACCTTCATTTTTATATTAGTAAAAGGTCACTTGAGACAGCATCCTTCCTTAGCAGAGGAAGGTTCAATACACAAAGTCAGTTGAAAAGCTTAAACGAATACTTTCTGATCTAATCCAGCTGTCCTATGAACGTAAGCACCCGTCTATTAGGATTGCCCCCACAGCACTACAAAGATATTTTTCTGATACACTGCTACATTTTTATGTTCTCTGAACTCAGAGGTGGGCCAAAAATGATAAAAGTAGAGGCAATGCTTCTTTGAAATTAACTAACTAAAGAAAAAAAGAAGAAGAAGATCAATCAGATTCTGATGGAGAAAGTTATGCCAAGTTCCAAAGGTGCAAAAATACAAAGTGTAGGGGAGAATATATTTCAAACTTTAAACTGGGTCTGGAAATGTTGCAAGTATAGTTACATATGGCAGGCAAACAGAACACATGCCAAAAGAAGCAACATAAGTGTGAGAAGGTGTGAAGCTTGATCTGTGCATATAAGGAACATTAGCAAAGAGAATAAAAAAGAAAAACATCTGTTCAGTAAATGGACCCCATTTGTACAGAAAAGTGTAGGGGGCAGTTTTGAACATGATATGAATGAAGAACCAGAGAAATCAAAGTGGGACGAACTTTCTTAGATTCCATTCGATTTTTATTTCCCTCCCCTATCCTGAGCCTTGACAGAGGTCTTTTACTTTTTTATCTAGAACCATCACTTTCCTCCTTTTCATTTCATTAACAAAACATGTAAAACAAGCCTATCCCCTTGAAGGGTTAAAATGTAGACACATTTAGGAGGAGTTAGAAAGCAAAACCGAATATTTCTTTCTGTTCTATCTCATGCCTAAAGTCAAAGTTTTTTCTTTTCCTCTTAATGATTGACGAGTCGACACTAACTTGGGAGAGAATGTATTGAAAACACAATAGAATGACTCATGCATGTTTGTTTAAGGAACTGTTAAGGAATTGTCTTTGAAATATAGTACATGCTGTTGATTATTCTGAAAAGGTAAAAGAAATAGCAATCGTTTCTTTCTTTCTTTTTTTTTTTTTTTTTTCTTTGAGACAGAGTCTCACTGTGTCGCCTCGGGGGCGGCCATCTCAGCTCACTGCAACCTCTGCCTCCTGGGTTCAAGCAATGCTCCTGCCTCAGTCTCCCAAGTAGCTGTGATTGCAGACATGCGCCATCATGCCTGACTAATTTTTGTATTGCGCCATCACACCTGACTAATTTTTGTATTTTTAGTAGAGACGGGGTTTCACCATATTGGCCAGGCTGGTCTTGAACTCCTGACCTCAAGTGACCTGCCCGCCTCAGCCTCCCAAACTGCTGGGATTACAGGCATGAGCCACAATGCCCCTCCAGAAATAGCAATCCTGTTGTCTAGTTTCAAAGCTGTCCTATATACAGAGGTAACTCTGTTAACACGTATTCAAAGATCTGAAAGATATTTTCCCAGAATGTTAATGTTATCCTCCTTATTTAAAGGCAAAAGCTCATCTGGTGACTTGATTTTAATGTAATATAGAATGTATATGACTGGATTAGTCATGTAATGCTAATTGCTAATTACCCCAACATTTACCACCTTAAAACAAAGGTTTTAATTTCACAGTTTATGAACGTCAGGCTTGCTGGCATAGCTTCATTGTAACCTCTGACTCAGCATCTCTCATGAGGCTGCCATCAAGGGGTCAATGATGGCTGAAATCACGTCAAGACACAACAGGGAGAAGGCCTAATTCCAAGCTCATCCACGTAGCTCTCAGTAGGCCTCCAGTCCTGGCTAACTGTGGCCTGGTAACATCAGCTCCATATCACATAAGCCTCTCTGTAAACCATTCACAATACAGCAGCTAGCTTCCTCCAGAGCAAGAAGTGAGAGACAGAGACAGAAACGAAAGTCACAGTATTCTGTAACCCAATCGTGAAAGTGACATCACATCAGTTTTGCCATATTCTGTTCATTAATGAGTCAGTCGCTATGTACAACACACACTTAAGGGAAGAGAATTATGCAAAGGCGTGAATACCAAGACACAGGATCACTGAGGACCATTTACAAGCCTGCCATTCAAAATGACGAAAACAGTCCTTAACTAATTCAAAATTATGCAAATTTCATTTAAAGTATGATATTTTTAACAATTTAAATTTGGAGATCACAAAGAGATATGTTTATTATCTCCCCAAAATTGTATCTGTTATTCATTCACCATATTTGATTGGTTACTTGGCCAACGAATAACCATTTGGCTGAATGTGGCATTATGTCTATGACCTGCTAATAGACTAACACAATTGAATTGGCCCATATCAACCACGAAATGACCACGGTGAGTGAGGTTATAGGAAAAACAAAAAATGATTTTCTCACCCTCCTGTCTTACACAGAATGCTTCATCTCTGGTCACCAAAATGTGGAGGTGGGAAGCAAAAATTGCCTGCCCTAGCAAGCTGTGGCTGTGGGCTGGTAACATCAGCTCCCTAGCAAGCAGTTTTTCAGCAGACCCCAACTGGGTGTTCCCTAATTCAACCCAATTCCGACACTATCTACCTGCAGATAGTGTCAGATCCCACAAGTTAAGGGCTCAAGCCCATAAAAGTTCCCACACTAGAGACACCAGTGGTAAATTTGGGCCTCTGGAACTCCTGAAGACTGACTATAAATTGAGGGTTTCCACAGCTCCTTTCCTTGAATTGATTAATTTGCCAAGATGGCTCACAGAATCCATGGAAACACTTACTTACATTTTCCTGGTTTATTAATAAAGAATATTACAAAGCATACTGATGAACAACCAGAGGAAAGAAATACAAAGGGCAAGGTATGAGAGAAGGAGCTTGGAGCTTCCGTGCCCTCTCTGGACACACTTTTTTTATACAAAAAGAGTGAAACGTGTATTCACCAGAGAAAACCCGTTTATAATTTCTCTGATAACAGAATATAAACTCATCAACTTTATATAAAAACACCACTGGCCATTTTACAATTTCTCTCCATTGATTTCCCCAACATTCAAATCGAATTGATTTCTCCTAGTGTCATAGCCAGACTTGTCTGCTCTATTTTAGCCAAACAAGCCAGTTGATTACCACCTGTTTATCTGTGCCTAATTCTCATTTACAAGGACCCAACATAGCTTAACTTCAACAATCCATACATGTTCTAACCTTCAGAACTCAACGTAAAGCATGTTTCCATTGCCCAAACTTTCCAGACTAACTTTGAGCTGTAGAGATTCTAGTTTTTCCAGGATTCCAAAGTAACAGAAAGCGAGACTCTGACGAATCCTACACAGCTGTATGGCTCTTAGTCACTCATCAATGAAGAGCCTTTGCATTGCACTATGGCTTTGCATCCTTGCAGCTGATTCATTCTCAAGATTTTACATACCCAGCTGGAGCAAAGCCTACATTCCCTAATAGAACTCTACTTCAGTTCCTCCATCCTTTCTTCTCCCAGTCCAGGTATCCAGACCACCCTACTCCACCGTGCATCTTCCTGCCCACAGGAGGCTTTTGTCTCACCAAAGGTACTTCTTAGTTTGGGGTTGTTAACCAGTCAAGTCCTGCTTTCTGAGTAACTCTCTATATAGTAATATATATAATTATTAACTAAAGAACATGCATTATCAGATTTCCTAATTTTTCTCTAATGTCCCTTTTCTATTCCAGGAGCCCACACTACGTTGAGTCATCATGTCACCTATGGCTCCTCTTAGCTGTGACAGTTTCTTACACTTTTCTTGTTTTATATGACCTTGAGTTTTGAGGTTTACTGGTTGGGTGTTTTGTACAATGTCCCTCAATTTGAATTTGGCTGAAGATTTTCTCATAGATAACCTAGGATTATGAAAGTGCCATTCTCAACACAACACATCAAGAGTTTATGCTAACAACTTAACTCTGATGCCATAAACCTTTATCACCTGACAAGACTGACAGGTTTCTCCACTGTAAAGTTACTTTGTTACTCCCTCATTCCCATTCTGTACTCTTCGGAAGCAGGTCACTACACGTAGCCCCACACACACATAAGGAGTACAGAGTTACACTCTATCACCTTGAGGAGGGAGCAGCTACATAGATTGTTTGGAATTCTCTGTATAGTAGATTTATCTATTCTACATTTCTTTACTTATTTGATTATTTATCTGTGTCAGTATACAATCATGGATATTTATTTATAGTTTTGGTTTTTTGTTTGTTTGTTTTGAGACGGAGTCTCACGCTGTCGCCCAGGCTGGAGTGCACAGCTCCATCTTGGCTCACTGCGGCCCCCACCTCCAAGGTTCAAGCGATTCTCCTGCCTCAGCTTCCTGAGTAGCTGGGATTACACGCACATATTTATACTTTGGGTTGTAATCTATTATACATCATTTAACATCATTGTATACATCATTAATATTATAAGCTTTGGCAGTGGGAAACTTTTTCAGTTGTCTTGTGCATCTCTTTGACATACCATGTCATCTTTTAAAGCACTTCCATAGTTTCTGACATCAGAAGATGCTCCTGGCTCATCACGTGTATTTCAGAACCAGCCCTAATATTAGCTATTTTTGCAAGAAACCCTCGTTCCTTTTACTGGTGAATGGCATTAAAAACTACTACCTAGGTGCTGGCTGTACTCATTGCTAGTGGGATGACATTGCTCTTAGGTTTCCTAGGTGAGCAGGGCTAGGAAATAGATAACGTGTTTGCCAACTTTTGCATACACATTGTTTAGAATTATTTCTTCACATAGCCATCACTCTCTACATTAAGCTAAACATGAATTCATACTGATGTTTCCAAGTTAATCCAGAAAAATGAGGCTCATTCTAGCTTTCTCCGTCTGCTTAGGTGTGTTAACATAAAAGCGTTAGACAAATTAAATGTAAAAGAGTGTATCTGAGCAAGGAATAATTCATGAATTGGGCCCTAAACTAGAGTACAATACTTATATACAGTTTAATAGTTTAATTTGTCATTAGTCTTACAGTCATTTTCAAAGTTAATTTTTTTTCAGAATACATGTATTAGGCCATTCTCACACTGCTATGAAGAAATACCTGAGACTGGGTAATTTATAAAGGAAAGAGGTTTAATTGACCCACAGTTCCACATGGCTGGGGAGGCTGCAGAAAACTCACAATCATGGCAGAAGGGAAAAGAGAAGCAGGCAGCTTCCCCACAGGGCAGGAGGACGGAGTGAGTGCAAGCAGAGGAAATGCCAGATGCTTACAAAACCATCAGTTCTCATGAGACTCTTACTGTCACAAGAACAGCCTAAGGGAGACCACCCTCATGATCCAATTACCTCCACCTGTTCCCTCCCTTGACGCTTTGGGATTATAGGGACTACAATTCAAGATGAGATTTTGGGTGGGGACACAACCAAACATATCAATACATAATAATTTTTCTTTTCTTTTTTAATTTCAGTAGTTTTGGGGGAACAGGGAGTTTTCAGAAGAGAATTCAGCGCACTGCTCTGCAGCTTTGGCAATGAGCTTTTATAGGCTGAACACAGAGCTAAAGCACAGAGATAGCTTGATTGGTTGCAGTTGCCTTATTTGGACGCGCTCTGGTCAGTTGGCTGCCTGTGATTGGCCAAAGCTTGACTTCTTGTGATTGGCTGAGACCTGGGTATCTGTTACAATACGTATACTCCTAAGTTAGGTTGTGGTTTGTTATTTGGAACTCAATGTACAGAGGCAGCCTCAGGCCAATGGCTTTCTGCCTATTTTATTTAACATATGTTAATCCCATTTCAACAGTAAAAAACCTAGCTCCCATCATCCACCTTCCATTTATTTGTTTAATCTTCATAGACATGTACAGAGCTTTCATAATTGTGAAGTCACCTGTAAGAAATAACTTTATCAACTAGAGAACCATAATTACCTAGCTTTAGTTTGTCATTAGTCTTACAGTCATTCCAAAGTCTTTTTTTTTTTTTAGATACATAGCTTTTTTCTTTAATTTTTTAAAAATTTCAATAGTTTTGGGGGAACAGGTTGTTTTTTGTTACATGGATAAGTTCTTTAGTGGTTATTTCTGAGAAGTTGGTGCACCTGTCACCTGAGCCGTGTACACTGTACCCAATGACTGAATTAAATCAGCATTTCTTTATCCCTACCCTCTTCAGTGAGGTTATTTCATACATTTATAATATGATCAGATTCTTTAGTAACAGTCTGCATCCTATTCTGGATTTCCTGACCTTCCAGTTTTTTTTTTTTTTTTTTTTTTTTTAATGTGCCTACACTACAGTAAATTCTTTGCACTATAAAGTTATATGGGATTTGACAAGTTAATAACGTCGTGTGTGCACCACTACAGTCCTGTACAGAATGGTTTATAGACTTGAAAAAAATCCCCTGTGCTTTACCTAATGAACCCATCTTCCTCCCCAAAACTCTGCCTATCACTGATTTGGCTTCTACAGTTTTTTTTTTTTTTCTTTTCCAGAATGCAATATAAATGGAATTATATGGCATGTAGCTTTCTAAGACTAACTTCTTGCACTTAGCCATGCTAATTCATATCTTTACACGGCTTGATAGTGCACTTCTATTGCTGAATAGTATTCCATGGTATGGATGTAGCACAATTGTTTCTCCATTCGCCTTTTGAAGGACTTCTTGATTCCTCACAGCTTTTGGTAAATATGAATAGAACTGCTATGAACATTCATATGCAGGCTTTTGTGTGAGCATAATTTTTCAAATCTGTTGGATGAATATCTAGAAGCACAAATGTTAGGTCATGTGGTAAGTCTATCTTTAGCTTTATATCAACCTTTGAATTATTGATGGATACCAAATTATGCAAATGTCTTTTAGCATAAGGTATGTTATGAATTTTGTCCTCACTCAAAAAAGGCTTTCTAGTAAACCATAAGAAAATTGAGAGAAAATTAGCTCAACAATTACTGTAGGGCAGCATTTCAATGGTTGGATTCTATTGGGGAGGGGAGCAGTGGAGGAGAAGTGTTCAAAGGCAAGAAAAGAGAATGTAGACAGGAAATTTCAGCTAAATTGTAAACATGAAAGGAGGATTTGAGGAAACAGAAGTCGGCAATGGAAGAAATATGTTTCATACCTGAATTTGGCCACTCAAACGCATCCTAGAAAGGAGAAACAGAGAGTCTATTAAAAATCAGTGCTGAGGAGGAAAAGAAGTATGAGAGAATAGAGACACAAAGCATGTAACAAGGGAGAGAAATAAACAGCAGGGCTGAGGAAACCATGAGCCTTTTGAGCTGGAGGTGCATCAAGATTGAGCGATGCAGTCTAGAATCACCAGAAGGATGTGGATTTGGAGGTGACCCATGTTTCTGAGAATAAGCCACTCAGCAATCTCCAACTCTTTGATTGACAAGAGTCTTCGATGAACATATTCAAGACCTGGCCCTTCACCCCTTTTGATGGTGTCCTTTTTAGAGGAATGCTGAGCAATTCGACTGCTCTCTGCTTCTCCTCACACTCCACCCACACGGCATGTGTGTAAGGACATGTTACAAAAGCCATAAATGTCATAAAAATGAAAAGAGTCCATAAAGGTTATATTATAATCCAACCCTTAATGCAGAAATAAAATGTTTAAAATGTAATTTGGTTTGACTTCTGAGATGAGTCTTCTAGGAGCATGTGAATGAATGGTGACTGAGTGTGCGGTTACTGAAATAATCAAATAATCACATGAAGTAAATAGGGTCAGGAAACGCTTCATCCACAGATGCTCTATCATTGCTGTAACCATCACACACAGAGAAAAGCACACTTCCCTAGACCTTGCTTCATTCCTTTACTTCATACTCTATGAGGGAATCTCCTGGCTGGCACCTTCCCATCTCCTTCCCATATAATTGTAGCACTATTTGCCTCTCAAGGTGTCCTCCTACTCGGGAGGCCAAATTAGGAAATCCGTTGCAGATGCATGATTAAGTATGTTTTTGTTCCTAAAATTCATGGTATTTCCCTTAGAAACTTGTACAATATTCTCAAGAAGCTTACTTGATTTCTGTTTTGACTTACCATCTCTTGAAATGGTAATTCTCATTTTTCATTAGTATTTCTTCAGAGCTCTAAAATACAAAGAGCTAAAATTATAAACTGCAAAACATGTGCATAATTGAGATAATTCATTATTCTGGCTTGGGAAAAATATTATGAGCTAAGTTCACTTAGAATCTTCTAATTAAACAGCAGTAATCATTTATAAGAATAAGTTAATGAGCATTTTTTTTTTTATGGAGTCTTGCTCTGTCGCCCAGGCTGGAGTGCAGTGGTGTGATCTTGGCTCACTGCAATCTCCACCTCCGTGGTTCCAATGATTCTCCTGTCTCAGTCTCCTGAGTACCTGAAATTACAGGCACCCACCACCACACCTGGTTAATTTTTATATTTTTAGTGAAGACAGGATTTCACCACCTTGGTCTGGCTTGTCTTGAACTCCTGACCTCATGATCCACCCTCCTTGGCCTCCCAAAGTGTTGGGATTACAGGCGTGAGCCACCACACCCAGCCCGAGCTCTTTTTCCACTATGTCCCCACCTCCATCATTCCTACTCTAGGATTACTGAAATACACAAATGTGGGGGAAAACTAGAACTCAGGTCCTTTTGTAATGCATGTCTTGTAATATATCCCTAATATATTTGAGCATAAACCTACCACCATTTTTTCATTTCTAATCTATGAGTTTCATATTCAAAAGGTGTTCAAAGTCACCATTGATGTGAGAGACATAAAAGCACCCATGTCTAAAATAACTAAAATGTGTAGCTGAGTAATTTAGTGACATTGAAAGGTAGTTCTTCATTTTACTGAACAGTGAGAATATGTGGAACATTAAGCATGCAGCATCCATTGCATTAGCAATGTAAGATTTCTCTGTCATTAGGAATGAAGATGTACCACAGACATGTAAGGACTCACAGTAAAACCTCATCAATATTTTCAAAACACATCATACTCCTCTTGTGCTCTTTGAGATGCATTGGCAACCTTATTAGGTTCTCTGTCCTGAATTATCTCCCTGTCTTAATCTTTGACCTGCTAATATTTCAAAATGCACTAAGGTAACAAATAAATCTTTCCCTGCTCCTCTTTTGATGCTGATCAGGCATTTGGCACTCTCTTAAAAGCATAATAAGACTCATTTTTCTTCTGCTTGGTATGATCAGGTTTTTATTTTAAATAGGTGAATATAAATGACTGCATGATGTTGTACAACTTCAATGAGATGGTGATGGGAGTAGAGATGAAAACAAGAAGATAGAGGGAAGACATTTTAAATCAGGAGAATACTGATGGCTCAGAATAATGTCATTTTCAACCTATTCGGCCTATGAAATAGAACAATTTTTTAACCATTTTTCACATTTGAAAAGCTGAAGTCTACAATTTGCATTATCTTTACCCCTTTTACCTTCAGATAATTTTCTAATAAATTATTTTTCTATTTCCTGCTACTACTCACATATTATTCTTTTTAATGTTTGTGTTCTTCATAATATAAACCATAAATTCTCTGTGTATTTTAATGTGCCAAGTAGATTGCCAAGTGTTCTTTCTGCATAAGCATGCACATACAGACCTGCATAAATACATTTGTATATTTATATACATGTTTATGTATATAATTAGTATGGAAACAGACATTCTCATGGATGCCAAAATAACATCTAAATTGTTGCCAATTTGTAACTTAGTCACATAATGATTGCTCTGTTCCTCAAGAAACCCCTTTTATATCTTTGTAGTAGTCCTGTACAGTAAAAGCTGAATATTAGCTTTCAATCAAAAATGAGGTTAGGCAGGGCGCGGGGACTCAAGCCTGTAATCCCAGCACTTTGGGAGGCCGAGACGGGCGGATCACGAGGTCAGGAGATCGAGACCATACTAGCTAACACGGTGAAACCCCGTCTCTACTAAAAAATATGAAAAACTAGCCGGGCGAGGTGGCGGGCGACTGTAGTCCCAGCTACTCGGGAGGCTGAGGCAGGAGAATGACGTGAACCCGGGAGGCGGAGCTTGCAGTGAGCTGAGATCGCGCCACTGCACTCCAGCCTGGACGACAGAGCGAGACTCCGTCTCAAAAAAATAATAATAAATAAATAAAAATAAAAAAACAATGAGGTTATTAACGACATGAATTTTCTTGGTGGATTTGTGCTCATACCAAATAGAATGTGACTGATGGTTAAAAAGTAAACTTTTACTGATTCCGTGGAACACCAAAAGCCTAGAACAAAAAGCAGTTGCAAAGTATCCTTCACTTTTAAAAGCGAGCTGCTGGGTCGTCTGTGGATTACTTGACAGGGTAGGGCCCAGCATAGTTCTGCCAGCTCTTGGGAGCCCACCCCTGCTGTGAAGATTAGGGACATCAGTTTGGATAGAGTTACCTGTGAAGGGTGAAGGGTGAGGGCAGTCAGTTAGACAAAAAGGGCTTCAAAGTATCACCAAAGAGCTTAACCCATGTCCCTGGTAGGTTTAGGGGTGTGGATCGGTTCCATGGTGAGACTCAAAATATTTGACACCTGGCTACCGCACAGAGCTTGCCAATGGCTGAACAGGATCCTGGAACCCTGAGGGGCTGGAAGTTACTTCTTCATTGCTGAACCGTGGAAAACTGAGAATGAAGAAGGAAGGGGAAGGGGAAGGAGGGCCTACTTGACTGGGTAACTCAGGGTCACTTATTTATCAAACTTAAAGACGTGTTTTTATATTTTTACAACCTGTAAGGCTCTGCCACTTACAGTAGGTCAGTCTTGACTAAGGCCTGATTTACACAAGCAAGAGAGAAGATCTAAAGAGACTCTGGTGCTATTGGCTTAATAGCAGAGATAGGGAGAGGGAGGAAGAAGGATGGGGGAAGAGAGAGAGAGAGAGAGAGATAAATCTGGAATGAGCTGCACTTTCACACCACAGCCCGGCAGAGAGGAACGTGAATTTTCAGTGTCTGAGTGTGATTATGACTCTGGTCTGGACATTTTAATGGCAGAAGTGAGACTGTTCTCTGGAGTTTTATTCAAGCTCTTTATTATCCAATTGTAACTGAATAAAACTCTGATATAAATCTGAGAGTTCATCCGGGGCAAGGAAAGAACTGTCTATCCCACGGGACAGGTTTAAAAGGTGAGTGGCCGAAAAAGCAAAGTGTGTTTTATCTTTGTACCTTAACATGCATACAACAGAAGGGTTAGAATAGCAAGTCATCTAGTTTGTACTGAAGCTGCCATTTGGACCTAACTGGGCTAGTCAGAGAAACTGACCGGAAGAGCCAGCAGTACGTCCTGGCAGGGTGATGTGTTGTATTCTATTTGGTTGGTTTGGATTTTGATGGGAGCTAACACCAGAGAAGACGAGAATAAAAACAAGAACAACTCCATTGTCTGTTGCACGTGCTTCTGCCTGAGGCCTCTGGAGAGCACATCAGGTAGAAGCCTGAGCTGTTTTCCTGAAGGACTGCCTAAGATGGAAGGTTTTTGCAGCACAGCTGAGGACATAGCACAAGCTGTGACCCACTGAGGACAAGGGGAGTGGCTTTCCTTTAAGTAAGGACGGGAGTGAGTTTGGCTCAGTGAAGACTCCAGGAAGTCATCACAATTTAAACCTCAGACCTTATCCTTTGCGGAGCATAAGGACATGAGGTCTTGTCCTAGACTCAGAAGCATCCTGGCAGGTCCTGACAGCAACGGTGACCTACTGTGAGATGTCACCCAAAGGTAGATAACAGTGGATGATCAGAGAGAAGGTGAACCCACCAGAATATGCTGAAATAGTTCTCAAATTTGTAGACCCTAAAAAGATATTTATTATAAAATGTAACAAATATGAATACTTTTATTCAAACATGGATAATTACAATTTAAAATTTTTTTAAACTTACTGTAGATATATTACTTCTTATTCTAATTTATTTTACCACCTGATTATTTAAAATTTAGAAGAATTATATTCTATTAAACCTATAAGTGCTAAATAGTTTCCATACTAACAAATTTGCCCTATAATTTTTGAAACTGTTAATTATGTCTGCATATATCTTTCTTTGTGAGAATTTTTTTTTTGGAACTTCATAGTCACTTTATTTTTGGTTATTGAGATATCAGTCTCCTTTCATTTGAATTGCTGGCATCATTGTGTTTATTAGCTAATTAGTAATAGGTAAAAAATTTGAAAATTCCACATGTTATATGTTAGGAGTTAGTATGTGATTTGGTTAGGATTAACTACAAATTCTAAGCATGCCTAAATTTTTTTTTTTTTTTTTTTTTTCACTTCAGGTTCTGGGGTACATGTGCACAACGTGCAGGTTTGTTACATAGGTATACATGTGCCATGTTGGTTTGCTGCACCCATCAACTTGTTATTTACATTAGGTATTTCTCCTAATGCTCTCCCTCCCCCAGCCCCCACCCCCCAACAGGCCCTGGTGTGTGATGTTTCCCTCCCTGTGTCCATGTGTTCTCATTGTTCAACTCCCACTTATAAGTGAGAACATGTGGTGTTTGCTTTTCTCTTCTTGTGTTACTTTACTGAGAATGATGGTTTCCAGCTTCATCCATGTCCCTGCAAAGGACATGAGCTCATCCTTTTTTGTGGCTGCATAGTATTCCATGGTGTATATGTGCCACATTTCTTTATCCAGTCTATCATTGATGGGCACTTGGGTTGGTTCCAAGACTTTACTATTGTGAATAGTGCCACAATAAACATACGTGTGCATGTGAATTTATTAAATACTAAAAGACTATACATAATGGTAATGGGTTCTAATGATTCACTTTGGCTATATAAAATATTTTAATTTATTAAAAATTGCATAAAGATACCACAAGAGGTAACATAAAACTACTTTCTAATATAATGAAATAATTGTCAGCACCTTTACAATTCTCTATTTGTAAAAATTTATAGAGATGTTTCCTAGAGCAGTATCTATTTTGTGTCTAAATATGGCAGAAGAGATAGGGAAGGCATCTATGATTCTTCACGTAACATTGGGTTTGATGGCATCTGTCAATGTCCACTTCTTTTCAACCTGCCACTTTGCCTAACACGGAACTTGTAGCTACTATACACCATCTCCATGTGTCATAAGTATATTTGTGCAGTGACTTTTACATGGCACAGGTATGTCTCCTTGCATGGAACTTACCTAGCTGTGAATTTTTGTAATTTTGATGAAAACAAAAATATAATTCATTTCTTTTGAAGTTCTCTTATTTCAGATATAGGATTTTTAAACCTTTATGCTTTGCTTTCTTTCATGAGTGCAAGTATACTGCAGAAATGCATGTCCATCAAGTATACCAAATGTCAGGCTCTTGACAATGCTGTATCAAAGATGCTAGAAGAGTCCAAAGTGAATGCTTAAATAAATAGATGTTTCATAAACACTAACTTAATAGTGTCCTATTAAAACAATGGAAAACAAAATGCAACTGAACTTTCTATTCATGTCTCATTTCAGTGCACATGATAAATTGATGAAAACATTGATTTTCAATGTGGAAGAAGAGAGAATAGGCGTTGATTAGTTCGTCAAAGGGCTCTTTCCCCAATCTTCATTTTGCTCAAGTAGTTCAGTTTCTTGGGATTTTCAAAATAGGTTTTTACTGACACTAATGAAAGGGGGAAAAAAGGTTTTACTTTCTTTTAATACACATTTGGAAATAATGCTAACTCAGCTACACTTAACTCAAACCTGTCAATCAAACTAAGAGAAAAAGGAAGGATCACCCACTCAACTGCTAATTGCAGAATTACACTAATTTATAAAACATAACAAGAAATGTCTTCAACTGCCACTCTGGCTTCTATTCCACAGTGCCCTTCCTTCAGCTACAAGAACCTTCTTCCCTTTACATTCTACATGCTCTCAAAGTATAATTTTTTTCCTTCCATAGCTTGTAACTTTGCAAATAAATTAATACTCCATAGACCATTGCTTTCCTATATGACAAGTTGTAAAGATATGTTCAAGTGTCATTTTAGCAAATAATTACTGAGAGTCTGCTATATGGCTGGCACTATTTGAGGTAGGCATATAGCAGACTCTCAGTAATTATTTGTTAAAATAATATCCTGATATTTCTAGCCAGGAAGTTTTCTTTGGACTACATCCATGACTGTAGTAGTCCCAGGGAGAGCCAGATGCCAGTCACATCTGCAATTAGTGACGTGGTGAGAATTAGCTGACATTAATAGAATCAGAACAGATACATCACTCACTCTCATTTACTAACATGGTAGAAAATTCAGAAGAGAACTAATGTTTGCTCCTTTTTCACTTTTAGCTAGAAAGACCATGTTAATCATTTAAAATTCATTTATTTCTCTGATAAATGTTGATCCAGAAATAACTAATGAAGAAACAGCAGCTGTCTTCACTTTTTCTCTATTACTGGAGGTAGTAAATGTGAACATGGCAATTAAAGAACCCCTCGTCAGTATTATTTAAAATCTGTAATGGATTATATCACTTTAACGTGCTACAATTTTTTCTTAGCACAATTGTGAGGTCTTTGTTTTTATTTTATTTTATTTTATTTTATTTTATTTTATTTTATTTTGAGATGGAGCCTCACTGTCACCCAGGCTGGAGTGCAATGGCGCGGTCTCGGCTCACTGCAATCTCCACCTCCTGGGTTCAAGCGATTCTCCCGCCTCAGCCTACTCAGTAGCTGGGACTACAGGCACATGCCACCACGACCAGCTAATTTTTGTATTTTTAGAAGAGACGGCATTTCATCATGTTGGTCAGGCTGCTCTCCAACTCCTGACCTCATGATCCGCCCGTCTCAGCCTCCCAAACTGCTGGGATTACAGGGGTGAGCCACTGCGCCCGACTGAGGTCTTTCATATTAATTTGTGAGTCAAAAAATTTAACCAATTAAATGTTTCATGTTAATAATTTTTTAGTCAAAAATTTAACCAATTAAATTTTCAGCATTCTCCTGAAAACTAGGAATTTTCTGACACTTTTGCTAAGCTTCTTAAATTCTCTACTTTATACAAGGAAGGAATAAAGTGCACAATGCCCAGGTTCTCTTCCTGCTCTCAGATTCTGTGATTTCTTTACAGCAAAATTCATCCTTATTTATTCAAAATGTATTAAAACATATATTTCAGGCAAAGTTTTAATCAATGCATCACAAGGTCACAAGGTCAGGAAAATTTTTAGCAGGACAACACGTATTTAAAAAGAAAAAATCCATTTTATTCTCAAAAATAAGTTGTCAAGAATAAACACTTCCTCTAAGAAATTTTGAAGCAAAATTGGATCAGTTTACATCCATCTCATTTGGGGATAATCTACATAAGCAAGAAGGTCACGAACATTGAAAATTTATAGTCTTTTAAGACAAATTACAATTTTCTCAAACTTCTTCCTATTTTTCACAGAGAAGGCATAGAGAAAGATCTTGAAATAAGTGTTAGAATGTTAGCCCTACAGAAAAGAAATACAGGCCGGGCACTGTGGCTCAAGCCTGTAATCCCAGCACTTTGGGAGGCCGAGACGGGCGGATCACAAGGTCAGGAGATCGAGACCATCCTGGCTAACACGGTGAAACCCCGTCTCTACTAAAAAAAATACAAAAAAATACTAGCTGGGTAAGGTGGTGGGCACCTGTAGCCCCAGCTACTCGGGAGGCTGAGGCAGGAGAACGACGTAAACCCAGGAGGCGGAGCTTGCA
This sequence comes from Rhinopithecus bieti, assembly GCF_001698545.2. Lineage (NCBI taxonomy): Eukaryota > Metazoa > Chordata > Mammalia > Primates > Cercopithecidae > Rhinopithecus > Rhinopithecus bieti. The sequence continues at coordinate 865,185 of NW_016821228.1, read as the reverse complement.
GTGAGCTGGGATCTGACCACTGCAGTCCAGCCCGGGCGACAGAGTGAGACTCCATCTCAAAAAAAAAAAAAAAAAAAAAAAAAAGAAATACAGACGCTGTCAATATGGGGGCCAAGACTCCAATACTCTCTTCCCACCAAAAAAATTTATATCATTTTCTTAGGGGACACTCATTCATGTATGCATGGTTTTGCCCAAAAATATTCAATGCATACCTACTATCAATTTCATGGGGGCTACTTGTTCAACGCTGGTCGCACTGGGGCACTGCTCATTGTAATCATTCAAGGACACAGGACATTGTAGACTCTGCCTACCCATAATGCTGACCTCTCAACAAGAAGCTTTCAGTTCCCTGAGGCAGGGTTAAGACCATGAGAATCACACTACTCTTAAACATTTGTTTCTCTAAAAGCGAGTCTGTGTTCACATTTTGTTGCTAAACGAAGGAGTTTGCCCATGCCTAACTTTAAACGGCAGAGGCATATAATCCTTTAAGGATCTAGGAAGGAAAGGAGAATGAGAAATACCAGTAAGTGAGAGAAATGTCTGGGCCGGGTGCAGGTGCGGTGGCTCACGCCTCTAATCCCAGCACTTTGGGAGGCCAAGGAAGGCGGATCACAAGGTCAAGAGATCGAGACCATCCTGGTCAACATGACGAAACCTGGCCCATACTAAAAACACAAAAATTAGCTGGGCATGGTGGTGTGCGCCTGTAACCCCAGCTACTCGGGAGGCTGAGGCAGAAGAATTGCTTGAACCTGGGAGGTGGAGGCTGCAGTGAGCTGAGATCGCACCACTGCACTCCAGCCTGGGCAACAAGGCTGAGATTCCATCTCAAAAAAAGAAAAAGAAAAGAAATGTCTGTCATGACACTCAAATCTATCTAGACCCTCAAAGACATTTCGACATTAGGTTATAATGAGTCTAGCATTTTATGATGTGCAGTCTAATGATAAAGGAATATATTAAACACTTCTTGATACTTTCCAAAGCTTCTGGATTCCTACTGGAAATGCAATCATACCAGAAATAATTAATTAATTAAAAAGTAATAAAAAATTCATTGCCAGCTGGGCATATAACTACTACAGGGAGATGAGATTTTCTCCAGCAAGGACTAGGAAGATCAACATGAGGTCAAGTTGTGCTAATCAAGGTTGGCCACCTGCCTGGGCTGAGTAAATGAAACATATTGAGTGAGGTGAGAGGTGAAATCCTGTTTATTCAAAAGTAACTCCCCCATTGCCCAGTCATGGCACCTTCCTGAAATTCCTTCAGGGCCTGAAATTCCTACAGGGCCTGAAATTCCCACCCCTAACTAGCAGATTTGTTCCTCTCATCCCAAATTTTAAAAACTCAGGTCATGGCCTTGCAAAGAACAAAGTTAACATTGTCATGAATGATTAGTGAACTGCATTTTTGACTAATGATGAGGTTTCTTAAAAGAAATGCAAGCTTTGACTATACTAACAGGCATGTATGTCAGAATTAGGAAAACTATAAGTCCGCCTCTCAGTGCTGAACAAGCCAAATCTGGAATAATGTACTTTGGGAGCTCTGTTTTCAGGAAGTTTTCAATACGCTAAGCTTATTGAAAGATGAATAACCGGAAAGATGGAACAGTGGAAACACATACTATAAAAAATATTAGAGAAAAGTCTTGAGTGTCACCCTGCAGCAATTATATACCCAGTTGACAATGAAATGTTTATTGCCCGTTTGTTCATTAATTAATTATTTCTGGTATTGTTTAATTTCCAATAGGCATTCAAAATTTTGGAAAGTATCAAAGTATCTTCTACGCTCAAAATGCCTGGCACTATCTTCTTCCAAGTGATGTGGATATAGCTCTTCTCTTGGTGAAAGCCACTCTCCCATCTCATTCAGCCATCCATCCTTCCCTTAGCAGTTACTTCAATGGGAGAAAATTTAGAGCAGCAAGGAACAAAACAGTCCATCACAGGTATTTGCTTGGGTTATGAATGTAGAACCTGAGTGTCGTTTTCTTCCAAGATGAAATCTGGTGCAGATTTCAACAAGAAACAGGATTTCCCAGTCCAATCTTAACAGCCTTGCACTCCTTTAATAGTGTCAAGATGATGTGCCAGCATTAATTCCTTGTTTTTGGTACAACTTTCATCTTAATAATTCTAAAAAGAAAATATTATGGAGAAATTGAAATGATACTGTGGCTGAGCATGGCATCCTCTTATGCAAGATCCTGGTTTTTCACTAAGCACCTAGTTGATAGAAAATAGGGGAAAATGCCATGTAAGAACTGTAAAATCGGTTATTTTATAAATAAAAAGAAAGACTTACAACTAAAGTGGCTAGCAAAAGAGGGCAATAAAAATAAATAGTAATACAGTAACTTAGTGGAATATCATCCCTACACTTAAAATAAAGACTATGAATCAATATTATATAAAGTTAAGATAAATGGCACACTATAAAATGCATGCACATTAAGTAAAATGATGTTTTCATAGGAGCAATGATTGGAAGGAAATTCAGATTAAAACAATTAGATTAAAATACTTGATGTTTTGATTAAATTAGATTAGATACCCTAATCTAGCCCCATCACCAAACCTCTGCTGAGTTTCATTCATTCATTTAAAAAAAGGTATGTGCTAGATTTAAAGAATACAAAGAAAAGGCAGGAAACAGTTACTTTCTTCAGAGCACTTAAAAATCTTGGTAAGTTTTACAAAAAGATGAATAAACAGGCACTTACAATGTAGTTTAGTAAGAACAGTGATAGAAACATACATTCCCAGTGAGCTGAGAGGCACATACAGCCCCTTAAACTAGTCCGGGGTGAGACGGGTAGGGAAAAGGTATAGAAAGGATTTCACAGAAGGCAGGAGATCTGATTAAAGTCTTAAAGAACAAATAAAAATTATCCAGGACAACAGATGGCTGTAGGGAGTGAATGCCATTGGAAGTGGATAGGAAGCCCAAACAAAGACAGACGGGGACAACTGCAGGTGACCAGCACAGCTGCAGCACAGAATCCAGAGGTCAGAAGAGATGGCAGGCATGAGGGGGAGAAGCCGGCAGGGACCAAATCCTCAAAGAGTTCCCAGTGCTTCTCACTCTTCTAGGAAGCCAGGGCTTTTCCCAAGGCAGAAATACATTCTAGAAAGGCCATGCTGATGCACCATGGGAAATGGGTTAGGCACTAGCAATAATTCAGGAGAAAATCATAAAAACCTGAACGAAGATGGTAGTGAGGATGGGGAGAAGGAGCTTGAGACAGCAACACACTGAGTAAATGAGCCTTGATAAGAGACCAAATTTCAGGGTAAGAGAAAGAAATAAATCCAAAGGGATCCTGATGTTGATGGCTCAATCATCTTGATTCCTCAAAATGGGGAAGTTCAGGAAGAAAAGCAGGATAGAGGTGGAGGTGAATTCTGTTTGCATCTGTTATAGTTCAGTGACTACGAGAGATGCTGCATAGATGGTCTCATATAGGGAAAGATCAAAGCTAGAAACGTAAACTTAAGAGTCATCAGAGTAAAGAAGTGTAAAGTCATAGGAAGGGATAAGATCTCCAAGGGTTTCAGTGTGGTGAGAAGAACATGGACTGGCCGGGCGTGGTGGCTCACGCCTGTAACCCCAGCACTTTGGGAGGCTGAGGAGGGCAGATCACCAGGTTAGGAGATCGACACCATCCTGGCTAACACAGTGAAACCCCCTCTCTACTAAAAACACAAAAAATTAGCCAGGCGTGGTGGCGGGCACCTGTAGTCCCAGCTACTCGGGAGGCTGAGGCAGGAGAATGGCGTGAACCCGGGAGGCGGAGCTTGCAGTGAGCTGAGATGGCGCTGCACTCCAGCCTGGGCAACAGAGCGAAACTCCGTCTCAAAAAAAAAAAAAAAAATTCCTGTGGCCCCACTCCCACCCCCCGCAGCAATGACCACATGGGACACAGACTTCCGCCCTCTCCAGGCTGCAGCAAGGCACCCCACCAACCTCAGGTTCAGTCAGGCTCCTGAGAAGACTGGCCTTCCACACATAGCTGGCAATAACAAGCTGCCACTCCCCATCCCTACCAGGGTGGTGTGGGAGGAAGTCCAGTGGAGGGTCTGGGCTTTCAGCACTACCAGTGGTAATGAAGCCACCTCCCCACTCCGTGGTATCAGCAGAGGTTATGTGGGCAGCAGTCATGAGTTACTTCTACCCCTTCCAGCCAGAGAAGTATCAGGGGAGAGCTACTGGGAAACTAGAACCCAGCCGTCACCCGCAGTGACAAAGAGCCCCAGCACCAATGTGTCAGCCACGATGCAACTAGCTGAGAAAGCAATTTACAAACATATTTACAACAAATGAAAAATAGTCTAAAGAAAGATATAAAATATGTAAAGAAGAAGAACCAAATGGGAATCTTAGAACAAAAATATATAATACTGTAGCTGAAATAAAAATCTCAGTGGATGGGCTCCATGGCAGAATAAAGGGGACAGAGGAAAGAGATAATGAACTGAGAGACAAAGCAATTTGCTAATTTGCTACAAATGAGTAAATCTGAAAAAGAGGAAATTTAATCTCTTTCCCAAATAGATTAGAAAATAAATAGACACAGTCTCAGGGACCTATGGGACTAAATAACAAAAGATCTAAATTCATATTATCTGAGTCCTTGAAAAAAACAAAAACAAAAAACAGAAAAACTATTCAAAGATATAGTGGCTGAAATCTTTCCAGTTTGGCAAAAGACTTAAATATATAGATTTGAGAAGCTGAGGGAACAACAAACAGGAGAAACCCAAAGAAATCCACACTAAGATAAATCATTTTAATTTCAAAAATTAAAGACAAAGGGAGAGGCAGAGCAGAGGTCAGGCTGCACCATCTGCGGCCCAGCTGCGTTTTTCTGCTATTGATCTTTTGTTCTCCTTCATCCTAGGGCTCATAGAAAGAGGGAATCCACATTTCTGGGTCTCCCAAATGCATCAATATTAAGACAAATAAATAGAACTTCTCTCGATGGTTTTAGAATTGAGAACACTTATTTCCCAAAATCCACAAATAAACTTTCTGTTGTATTTTATTGGGCCAAATTTGGTTCTATGTCCATTTCTAAAGCAATCCCTGGGCTAAGAAAGTGCCTTATGCTGATTGGCTAGCCTGGGTTTTCTAAACCAATCTTTATGGCAAAGGAGAGGAACTACTTGATTAAATTAAAAATTAGGTCCCATCCTGGTGTGTGGTGAAATAAATCCCTCCCAGTGTTCCAGGAATTATAGTGTTCTCTAGCAATTAATATGAATCAAGTACTGTCCATGTGATAGGAGCTGAGGGATAAATTAACAAGGGGCGTCTTGAATTTACCTTCTTCTTTTCCAGGCAACGTGTATACATCCACTGGATTTTCTGTAATTAAAGTCCCCAGACTCCAAATTATAATATTTCTGAGACTGAGAATTGCAAGCCAGGCTGGAAAGGTGGCAGTGGGCTCATTGGTAGCAAGGCCAGTGTTCCTCCTTTCATTTATCTCAAGAATATAATATTTTTCCTATCAAACAGACTTTGCCATGCAGACTACATACAAGTTTATAAACCAAGTACCCCAAATATCTCAAGACAGCCTATACAAAAGGAAGTATCCATCAGCCTGATGTGCTACTAAGCACGAGGAGGCACAGCCACAAGGCCTTCGTCTGACATATACTTGCCTTTCTCACACTGTTAGTTTCTCACTACACAGTAAATAGGATCCTCTACATTAAAAAGTATGTATCACTTCTCACTTCTCTTCCTTCTATATACAAAAAGGAAATTGAAACTTAAAGAAAGTATGACTTACCTAATGATATATAATTGGCAAGTTTTTGATTCATAACCAGTTAGTCGAACTTTGCATTAGGGACTGTCTTCACCATATATTTAATATTTTTTAATTAGCTGATGACATCATTCACCAAGACAATTTAAGTTCAATTTTTATAGAAATTGTTATAAACAGGTCATAAAAATACATTAAAATATCACTCCTCTATTTTAATTCTTTCTTAAATACAAATAATTAAAAATAGATGTACCTGCTACAGGATGCCACTGTCACTTGCAGACATGTAGCAGAAAAATCATTTCTGATTCTTATTTAACCTGGTGGTTCATGAATCAGCCATCAGAGGGCCCCCAAAAATGAACTTCCAAAGCAATGTAATTAACATGCTCAGCTAATTTATGTACAGGAAGGTTTATGACTTCTCCCTTCACATTTTTAGAGTACAAGGAAATCCTTGGGAATTGTTTCCTTTAAATTAATGTGACATGTGACTTGGAAGAATTTGGACAGCTTCAAGGTCTTCTAAGAATAATAAATATTCCTGCCACAAGGAAACTCTTTGAATTCATCAGTTAATGTCATGACATCAGCAGCCTGGCCCCAAATAGGGGAACCATTCTAGTAATTCTTCTGCTATCAAGTCACTATGTTATTTGATTATCTTTTCATTTGTGCACTTAATATTTTAAGCAGCAAATTATAGACACTATCTACCAAAGTGATACATTAGGGACACCAAGAGATCCCTGAGTTGCTTTTGCCCTTTGCCAGTGCCCCAGCCAGGAAAGTCTTTGCCGAGTTGCCCATCTCAGCAAAGAGTCTCCTGGCTAGGGCACTGGCAAAGGGCAAAAGAAAACTTTCAGAACATTTTGCTTATGAGCCAGTATTTCAACTCACGCCAGCAAAGATCATGTAATCAAAATATGTAGGTATTAGTTAAATGCAATTCAAAATTACTTTATAAATTTTACACACTGTGCAGCTAAATAACACTACTGATGGGTGTGTTACAAAAGTGTAGCAAATAGACACTAATACAAATCTAAATTTCTTATTTGGATATAAAAATGCATCTAGATCTATCTTAAACTCTGAGGACTGCCAGTGAGGAATTTAGCAACCTTGTTGTGAGCTGCAGAACTCTTTGTCAAAATATTTAACCTGGATTCAGAGTGGCAAACTATCTGTATTTCCCACAGCCACTTCTAATGGCTCTAGGAGGAAATATGGCTTTCATAGCAGCCACACTGCTGTAATTGATAAGTGGGAAGGCTCATAAATTCAGTAAATATGACCTGTTATGGAAAAACACAGCTGGGTTCTGACTGGTTTGAGTGTCCCTGGGGGGTTCATCAGTCAACAATCATTTATGGAGCATTTACTATGCTCAGACTACGTTCTCAGCACTGGGGATATAGAAGTAAACAAAGTAGTAAGTGTACCTGTCCTTACAAAATTCACATTCTCATAGGTGTGGGGAAATGGGCAGCTAATATACATAGAAACGAATAGATCCGATCATTTCACTAGACACTAATAAGAGCTATACTTAAAGTAAGATAATTTTATATAGATAGAGGGTGGTCAAGGAGATCCTCTCTGAGAAGTGACATCTGAGGTGAGCTCATTTGTTAAGGTGGGGGTGGGGGGCAGTTATAATGGAGGACTGATTAACATCCCAAGGCAGAGTCCAAAGTAATGTCCCAAAACTAGAATGAGCTTCCATTAAAAAAAAAAAAAAATTGAATCTCATATTAACCTCTTCTGTATGTGAAGTGCTTTCATACCTAGGGCTTTAGCTGGTCCACACAGCAACCTTGAGGCATGCCTATTATCATGTTTGTTTTGCCTGTGAGAGAATGGTAGCAAGACAGAAATGTTTAGCAACTTTCTCAGGGTCGCATATAAATACCTAGCACAGCACTAATTTAACCTGGGTCTTATCTCAAATCCTATGCAACACATAACCTTTCACAGATGCCAAGGCATTCGTGTGTTAAAGAAAAGCTGAAATATTTGTAGGACTTTCTTGAGTCATTATTTTTATTATCCAGGAAAATAACATGTCATTTAACATGAAAAAAAAGAGAGAGAGAAAAAAAGAGGCATTTTGGTTCTTTCCAATACCAGGTATTACAGCCAAGGGCCTGGGCTCAGGGGAATTACCTTCGTTATAAAGAGCAACTGAGACAGCTGATATTACACTGCATTTGCCCGTGTTAAAGATAGTTCAGATTGTGTCTGTGGAAGCAAAAGGGATAATAATTAAGAAGAGTGGGGAAGAAATGTGGAAGCTCAGATGCTTAAATTCCAGATGGCGAGAGAGACATCATAGACCCAAAGAAAATGGCAATCAATTGGCTTATTACCCATTCATAATCATGAACAGAGGTGTCTTTGGGTGGTAATCAACACTTCTACTAAAAGTGGCAAAATTACCAAGCACTGACTTTTTGTTTATTTTTGTCTTTTCTGTTTACTTTCTTTTTTTTTTTTTCTTTTTTTTTTTTTTTTTTTTTTTGTGAGACGGAGTCTTGCTCTGTCGCCCAGGCTGGAGTGCAGTGGCACAATCTTGGCTCACTGCAAGCTCCACCTCCCGGGTTCACGCTATTCTCCTGCCTCAGCCTCCCAAGTAGCTGGAACTACAGGCACCCGCCACCACGCCCGGATAATTTGTTGTGTTTTTCGTCGAGACAGAGTTTCACTGTGTTAGCCAGGATGGTCTGGATCTCCTGACCTCGTGATCCACCCGCCTCGGCCTCCCAGAGTGCTGGGATTACAGGCATGAGCCACTGTGCCCGGCCTTTCCTGTTTACTTTCAAAACCACCTAGATGGAAATGAAAAGCAGGGAAAAAAAAATGAGGGGGAAGAGGAAAAAAAATCAAACACATAGAAAACTGTCATTATTACAGCAAGGCACTTAATTAGTACTGAGCAGTGTATTCCATAGCATATTTTGGTTCTATGCAAAATCTTTTCTCTAATTTGCATTTTAGTCATAAATCTCTGGTGAGTACATAGGGAATGTCCCCTCTCCTGTCCATCAGCTGTCTCTGTCTCTGAAGTAAAACTACCTGCATGACTGTACCAGCCTAACAGGCCCTGACCTTTCCTGGAGGATAAGACTGTGAAAGTACAATCTTAGTGCTAACAAGAAATTACAACCTTTAGAATCTAAAATGGCTCTTTACATTTAAATTAATTAAATTTGAGACAGGGAGCAGTAGCTCATGCCTGTGACCATCATCCCATCTACCTGGGGAGGCCAAGGTGGGAGGATTATATGAGGCCAGGAATTCAAGACTAGCCCGGGCAGCATAGCAAGACCCCATCTCTACAAAAAATACATAATTAGCTGGGCATAGTGGCATGCACCTGTACCAGCTACTCAGGCAGCTAAGGTGGGAGGATGGCTTGAGTTCTGAAGTTTGAGGCTTTGGTGAGCTAGGATTGTACCACTGCACTCCAACCTGGATGACACAGCAAGACCCTGTCTCTATAATAACATAAAAATAAAATTCAAAATTTATTTATCCAGTCACACTAGCCACATTTTAAGGGCTCAGTAGCCACAGGTGGCTTACGGCTCCTGTGTGGGGCAGCGCAGCTTAGAGCGTTCCCATCAACACAGAGTTCTATGTGACAACCCTAGACCGGACGGCTCTTGTCAAATGAAAGAAATCCCACCTCCTCTCCCTCCAGAGTGTCTCACACACTCCATATTTTCCACTCCAAAAGCCCCTTGCTTGATATTTTATTCTGCTCTAATGTTGATTTCCTGTCTTTAATCTCTTTGCCATATGAGTCATAGAACAATAAGTTTAGCTATAGAGGCAAATTTAATGACATTTGTTCCAACACCGTTATCTTGCAAATGAGGAAGTGCCAGCCTATTGCGGTAAAATGTACCCATTCAATCAATATGTAGTTAGTGCCTACGTATAGAAACTGAGAACAGACCAAACCCCAACCCTCATGGAGCTTAGAACAGAATACAGGAACAAGCAATAAAATACAAAGAAAGGCATAAGGGTAAGAAGGAAAATAATACAGGACAACGAGATAGAGAAAAGGATGAGTGCAAAAAAGAAGTAGTTGAAAGCAGTAGTTGTAGCTTCTCCATGGAAGGAGGCCAAAGAAAGCTTCTCTGCAAAAGTGAGAATTGAAAGAAGGCCTGGGTATGTGAAAGAATCAGCCATGCAAAGGTCTCAGGTAAGAACATTTCAAGCATATTCCAAACAACAAGCAAAAGTCCATGGAGTCAGAACGAACTTGGTATGTTCAAGAAAGAGAAATAAGGCCGGGCGCGGTGGCTCAAGCCTGTAATCCCAGCACTTTGGGAGGCCGAGACGGGTGGATCACGAGGTCAGGAGATCGAGACCATCCTGGCTAACACGGTGAAACCCCGTCTCTACTAAAAAACATTAAAAAAAAAAAAAAAAACTAGCCGGGCGAGGTGGCGAGCGCATGTAGTCCCAGCTACTCGGGAGGCTGAGGCAGGAGAATGGCGTAAACCTGGGAGGCGGAGCTTGCAGTGAGCTGAGATCCAGCCACTGCACTCCAGCCTGGGCGACAGAGCGAGACTCCGTCTCAAAATAAAAAATAAAAAAAAAAAAGAAAGAGAAATAAGAGCAGAGATACTGGAGAAAAGTAGAAAGTGGGAAGTGAAGGGAGGTGAGGTCTGAGAAGTAGCCAAGGGCCAGTTCCTATAAGGCCATGGATTCGTTATCTATTGCGGCATAACAAACTCCCCCATGTGGCTTGAAACACCCTTAAGTATCTCACAGTTGCTGTAGCTCAGAAATCTGGTGCAGTTGGGCTGGATCCTGCTTACTGGATCTGCCGCCTCCTCTGTTCTCATTTTTTTGCCCTCACCCCTCCTTCTATCCCTGCAATCAAGGTAATGGCCAGTGTCATGATCATCCAAAGACTCAACTCCGCTCCAGAGGATCCACTTTCAAGTTTTGTTACCAAGATTCAAATTCTTGGGGGCTGTTAGACTGCGGGTTCTTTGCTGGCCGGAAGCAACCTTCGGTTTCTTGTCTTGTGGGCCTCTCCAAGATGGCAGCTTACTTCATCGAAGTGAGCAAACAGAGAAGTAGAGAGGCCTCTAGCAAGAGGGAAGTTGTGGTCTTTTGTATCCTAATCATAGAAGTGAAGTGCCATCATTTCTTCCTTATTCTACTTGTTAGAGCACATGAGGAGATCTAACCATGCACTGCAGGAGGAACATACACCAGAACACGAGTAAGAGGAGCCAAGGGTACATCTTAGATGTTTACCAGCAAAGGTCACATGGCCCTTGGAGGTTGACTGTTATCTTAAGCGTCATTGGGAGGCCAAGAATGGTGGCACAAGCCTGTAATCCCATCACTTTAGGAGGTCAAGGCAGGAGGATCACTTGAGTCCAGGAGATTGAGACCAGCCTGGGCAACACAATGAAATACTATTTCCACAAAAAATTAGCCAGGTATGATGGCACAGCCCTGTAGTCCCAGCTACTTGAAGAACTAAGATTGAAAGATCACTTCAGCCTAAGAGGTTGAGGCTGTAGTGAGCCATGATGACATCACTGTACTCCAGCCTGGGTCACCCAGCAACACCATGTCTCAAAACATGGTCAAAAACTAAAACAAAACAAATAAACACACACACACACACAAAACACACCAACAACAACCCAGTGATTAGGAGACATTGGGAAGCTTCAGTCAGGGAGCCGACATGATCTGATCTTCAACTCAGGACTTGGTGGTTATAGGCAGAAGAGATAGATGCAGAGGGCCACTGTGGAAATAGGAAGACCATAGAAGCTACTCCAATTGCTCTGTGATATGTGATGGAGCTAAGAAAACAGTGAGATGCTGTCAAGCTTGAGACCCATTCTAAAAGTAGAATCTACAGTGTTTGCTTATGAGTTGGATATGGAGGTGAGAGAAAAAGACAGGGACCCTAACATAAAAGCTGAACTAGCTGAATCAGTCTCCACAGAAAGCCTTCCCTGGAAAATCTTCCAAGAAAGAGACCTCGTGTTTCCCTGCACTTTCTTTCTCCCTGCATCTCTTTGGACACTTCTCTGGTATCTTCACAAGTCATTTCATATTGTTGATGCTTAGGAAAATCCAGAATTTCCACATTTTTAATATGCTGGAACAGGAACTCACAGTGCTAAAACTGTAGGGAAAGTGGGATACAAAAAATAGTTGTCGTTATTTATTACCAAAGACATGATACTGTCTTTTTAAATATGTACCCCAGTTTCTCATACTCACCAGTATATTTAACATGTGCTCTCTGTTCCTATTTTATGTAAAATGGAAATACTTTTATTCTCTGAAACAAAAAAATGCTAATAAGAAGAGAAAATGAATTGATTTTAGCAGAACATTAGGATGCTGGCTGTACATTTTTAATGTTTGGGCATCAATAACAAATCGCTGTACTCTGAACTCCCAGCATGGATATGATATTAGCTCTTCCAGGGAGAGTCTGACTTGCTGCACATACGTCCTCTGAAACCACTAAGAGCTCAACAGGATAAACAAGGTAGTGTACATGTTTTATGGGCCTTTTTAATTTACTCCAGGTTTTGTCTTAGGCTAAATCTGTGTGTAGCCAAATACCAACAGACAAAACTCAAATCGGTCATGGTTAATACAAAACAATGCAGTTTTTCTTCTCAAGTTTGAATAATTAATCCAGATTGCTTCATGACTAAAGCAACCAATGCCATCTTTGCCTTAAGCAAAATATGATTTCACTTTAGAGTTCACTTACTTTCACTTCACGTCCCTCTCTTTGATCTCTCCCACCCACTTCTTAAACACAAGGTTCTATCTTCAACGTGTGTTTCTCACTGGGAATAGGATCTCCTAGGTACAGTCAAGATTCCCCGAAAGAGATATCCCATAGAGCCTGAGTTTTCCCATCACTCATCCTTGATGTTACACCCTACAGGTAACCTCTGCACGTACTAGAAGCATGACACGCTCCATTTTATAAGGGTCAACACGAGCTCTCATTCAATCTCAGTGATAATGCGTGTGTTTATTCTATCAAAAGTCAAATTTTTGAGTTTTTTTTTTTTTTTTTTTTTGAGGCGGAGTCTCGCTCTGTCACCCGGACTGGAGTGCAGTGGCCAGATCTCAGCTCACTGCAAGCTCCGCCTCCCGGGTTTACGCCATTCTCCTGCCTCAGCCTCCCGAGTAGCTGGGACTATAGGCGCCCGCCACCTCACCCGGCTAGTTTTGTATTTTAGTAGAGACGGGGTTTCACCATGTTAGCCAGGATGGTCTCGATCTCCTGACCTCGTGATCCGCCCGTCTCGGCCTCCCAAAGTGCTGGGATTACAGGCTTGAGCCACCGCGCCCGGCCAAATTTTTGAGTTTTAAGAAAGTATATTTTTCCTAATTCTCATATCTTTTCAATAAATGTTAGACAGTTTCTCATAAACATTTCTGATGATTTTAAGAATATGTCTGCATTTCTTTAGAAAGAGAGAGAGAAGGAGATGGAGAAAGAGAATATGACTTAACAAGTTGGGAACGCTGAAATAGATATAGGGAGAGTGACTTTAGGTTTAGCCTTAAAGAGTCCATGGTGAGACCTGACCATTTAGCCAAAAATTTGCCAACTAGGAAACTATATCCATATATGTTTGATCCCAGGATATGGCTATGAACAATGAGCTTGTCTTAGTCCATCTTGTGTTGCTATAACAAAATACCACAGACTGAGTAATTTATTTAAAAAAAAAAAAAAAAAAAAAAAAAAAAAAAAACAGAAAGAAAGAAAAAGAAATTTACTTCTTACAGTTCTGGGGGTTGAAAAGTCCAAGGCTGAGGGTTTGGCATCTGGTGAGGGCCTTCTTGCTGCATCATCCCATGGTAGAAAATAGATGAAAAAGGAAGTGGGAGAAAGAGAAAGAGAGCAAGAGAGGACAGAACTCACTTTTAGAACAAGCTCATTCTCAAGATAACTAATTTACTCCACAATAATAACATGTGTCTGTGCATGAGGACAGAGCCCTCATGACTTAATCACCTATTACTGGGCCCCACCTCCCAATACTGTTGCATTGGGGATTAAACTTCAATACATGCACTTTGAAGGAAACATTCAAACTACAATAGAGCTCAAGCACAAAGAGGTGGGATGATGTGCCAAAAGTCAGAGTTAGGAAAAAATATGAATAACACAGGCCTCCTGCCTACCAGACTTGTGTTTCCAAGTGACTCACAAAGACTTAGAACCCAGTAGAGAGGCTGCTTCAAAGTCAGTTGCTTTCACATCAGTGTCAGGAAGGACTCTTTAAAGTATACGCATCCTTATTTTAACGAAGATTCCTTCAAAAGTAAAACTCATACTTTCCTAGCAAATGAAACCCTGTTTCTTCTATCAATAAAACCACACCAAAAACCTGTCCTGTAAATTTATCTTAGGTCTAGTGCTTGCTGTGGCTAAGGGGAGGGTTCAAGAACTACTGTGCTGCTGAGGAAAGCCTGGGAGATTAATTAGGAAGGACGCCAAAAGAAAAAAAAATCTCAGCCTATGTTCTAATCTCTCAGCAATCACTTCTCTCTGTTGCAGGCCTTGCCACATACCAGCCTCTATGTCAGGCTGACTGGGGCCTGAAGCCCACCTGTCATAAAGGAAAATAAATGTAGTAATATATTACAGTGCTGCAAGATATCTCATTGGTTTGGTTGGGTGGGTTGGGGAAGGAGTGGTTGCTGGTGGTATCTCTACAAGATTGTCATATACCTGAGGACAGGAATCAACCCTGACATCACCTTGTAACCTATCTATTGTACTCACCACACGATAAGTGCTCTTTGTCTGGTTTTTTAATGAATCTGTTCTACTGTTCAGCTTCTAGAGCTGTGCTGTCATTGACATTGCCTGGCTTGCACCTCTGTGTTGCTACAGCATCTGTAGTTCTCTCAGTTTCTACTTTTATGGACTCTGAACAGCCCATCTAGCTGAAATCCTTAATATTTTAGTCTTGATGCCAAGTCCCTGCCTGTAGTCTGTTGGACCACAGGGTTTTTCTTTAAGTAACCCCCATTGTGTTAAAGAATTTTTAGATCAACTGCCTAGCAGTGTCTCAGCACTTAGGGATTTAGTTCCTGAACTGATCAGCTCAATCTGCAACATACCTTGTTCCTTGTCATATTGTCCCATCTTTCTGATCACCCAACCTTGCTGTCTGTCATTTACATTCTTATTTTTTCTGTTTCACTTAGAACCCATTCTCTTGGGATTCTCAGCCATCTCACTTGCTTTCTTAACCTGACTTTTGTCTTTCCCTGTGGAGTTGGCATTTTCATAATCACCCTCACAGCCAAGCTGTCCCAACTCAACCTGTCATCCCCTCCCTACAGTCTGCCCCGGGTGCAGACAACCATCAGTTCTGGACATGAAAAGGGAACCTGTGCACCTTCTGCATTGTCCCCTGCAGCCTCTTATCTGTTAGGTGTGGTTTGTTCTCCCACCTGCCATGGTCCACTTCATCTTAACATGTTTCTCTGCTTTACAACCTTCAATGTGACAGGAAGGCTCTTCCAATGACTTCTTTTTAAAAAAAATCAGATTTGGTTACTTGCTATCAAAATCCTGACAAACAAACAAAAAATAGTCAAATAGCCTCATTCACTGGATATTTAAGAAAACCATCAGCTCAATATATGCAATTCAGAATAAAGAAATAGCTCACTGCTGTCAGTCACTGTTTACCTACACAAGATAGAAAACATAGTAATATATTTTATTATTTGCATGTTTTTCTGTAAAGAGTGCAATACAGTGAATTTAATTACCCATGGCATTAAGAGTTTGTTCAGTTGCTTGCTGGTACACTAAGAGCTCCAAGTTTACATTTTATATTCCCTATACAAGCCTCAAAATTAACCCATAGAGACCTTCCAGGTATTATTCTATTTATTCGTTTTATTTATTTTTTATTTGTAGCACAGTACAAAACAGATGAGCATATTTTTGTTCTCAGTTCATTTTGAAACCACCCCAGAAAATATTATATATCGTTCCTTTGCATTGTTCAAAGGCTGCTCTGCTGGTCTGAAAGAGACAAAGGACATCCCCCAGTGAACTCTGCCTTCCTCAAGGGGAAAGCTCTACCCGTCTAACAGCTATTTTAAGACGTTGAAGATGCATTACCACAGGCTGCAATTACTCTGTGAATCCCAATTTGAATTGAAGTATCATGTCTCAAGGGCATAATCCTAGGGTCACATTTCCTTTTCCAAAAGAACTAAACCGTCTCTTTGACTATCAAGGCCACTGCAGGCAATCTCATACAATCAAAGTTCCTCTTCATCTTGAAGTAAATAAAACTATCTTTAAAAATGGACAATTTGAAATGTACAAAAACAGCATCCAACAATGATAACATGAGCGAATCATCCACACCAAAAAAAACCTTCACTAATTATGCTCAAATATTGAATAAAAATGGCATTTACTCATACAGATCGTTAAAGCATCACACTATGTGGTACTAAAAAATTATAGGAATATAGCTAAGATTTTTAAAACTTTGAATGGGCTTTTAAAAACCAATAATGTCATGTCTTTATGCCACAATTACTGTTTACTGTATTTGTCTTCTTCTAAATTAATGTCCCTAATGTTTAATGCCTTTTTTAGTCAAGGGGACACAATCTCCAGACCAGAAATATCCTTCCAGATTTCCTGTCCTTATTCATGGTCTTTATTCCCTTCAAGAAAGACCACAGAAGACTCTGGTTCCACACGTGGTTTGTCCAGTCGTGCTACGTTTACAGCCTCGGAGACAGGCATGTACATTAAGTGCAATTTGGCATCTTATTTTGATTTTGCCCTGAAGTTAAACAACAAGTTTACAAAATGCCAGAATAAGTATCTCCTCTGTTTAAATTATCTTGTTCATTTCTTCTGTCTCCTCATCTATAGCAAAGGTTAACTGATTTTGCTAAAAGGAAAGACTAAACAATAGCTCTCAAAATGAAATGATCAAAATTATCACTTTTCAAAGATGAACAGAGAAACTTAGAGACAGATGATTTACCTGTGTCTTCTGATTGCCAAGATTTATTCATTCTGATCCTTTCATGTTCTGCCAGTTCCTTGCAACTAAAAGAGTTTACTTGAATGATGCCATTTTTCACAACCTCACAGCCACTACCTGAGGTCAGGTGATCACCATTTTCCTCTTTCCTGCAGCATCTTCTTAACTGGCTTCCCAGTCCCTACTCTTGCCCCAGATTCACACCTAGCCACTCATTCTCTATTCTTCAGCCAAGATGAGAACTTTAAACTCTCACCACTTTATGGAGCCTTTCAAATTCTAACCCCTACTGGTACTGGCATCCTCATTATTCCTTACTCCCTGCTTGGTAATCCAAACTCTAGAAATACCGCAAGTCTCTCTGCTCCTAGAACACACCATGTTCTCTCTTCCCTGCAGGTCTGCAGACATGGTACTCTGGCCTGCCTAAACACTATCCCCTCTCCTCATTTCTTGGTTAATCCTTTCCACACCTGTGAAGTCTCAGCATAAATTTCATTTTTCCTCCATGCTCTTTTAGATCTTCATTTCTCACATGACAGATTCTATGCTGAGACGTATGAGAGATGTATTTTTTCTATCACAGTACTTATCACATTTTAAGTGATGGGCTTAATATTCTCTTCTCCACATGAAAGCAGGGCCATGCCTACTTTGCTCACCATTATATAACAAGTTTACAACTGAATATTCACAGAATAAGTGACTGGTTGACTAACCTAGTGGAAAAATAGATAGATAGATAGAGAGATAGATAGATAGATAGATAGATAGATAGATAGATAGATAGATAGATAATAGATGATGATGATGATGATGGATGGATAGATAGATAGATAGATGAATAAATGGATGAATAGATTTTTTTAATGTGTGGACTTAGGATGGCTATCAGAGAGAAAGACAGAGAAGACTGAACTTGCAGTGGCCTTGCTAGCATCAATACATCTTAAAAACCACTCCATTGACATCTGTTCACAGTAATTTGATTCAGGATATATTCATCACACACAAAGAAAAAAATGTTTAGAATTTCATATATATAACCAGGTTTTAAATAAATGATTTTAAAATACCCATTTGTATATTCATCCAGGTATATGACAGACACTGGTCTAGTCCTACAGGATAATGAGATGAAATTTACTTTCTTCCCTTAAGGAGTTTAAAGTCTAGGGAGAGGAGTGTACTATGCAATAAACTTTTTGCCATAATAATATTGTGTTGTCTTTAAAAAATCATTTTGAAAATTGCCCTTAAAAGACCCAAAGAATTTTAAAATGGTTGTGAATGGAAAACACTTTAAACTTAAAATCAAACGTATTTCTAATTTGCCATATACTCAATCTTATGAATTCTATAAAGATTAAATACAGCATATCCATATGAGGAAAATAGCAAAATATACATGGAGGAAGCAGGTCTAAGACCTGGGACCTGGGTAAAAATGACCTGAGGAGGGTGGAAAGCAGAAACCTATCTAAATAGATGCTTTCTTGTGGTGGGCCAAGCAAAGCATTCCGTCATGCTTTCCGGAAGGAGCTGAGCCCCATCACACCCAATACGGAAACCAGAACCTACAGGAAGTGCCCTTGCCATTTTGGGATAATGGATGGATAGTGCTTCCCAATGGTGAGGGGAAGGTCTTAGTTTCCAAAAAAAAAAAAAGCTCAGGGAATGGTCCTGTAGTGAGTGCTATGGAGCAAATCCACACAGAGCCAAACTGCCCAGAAGTACCTCATGAAGGAAAGCACATAATTTCAACGGCGCTAACGGGTTGTCAAAAAAATGTGTTTGTGGCAGAAATGCGAACAGCTATTAAGAAGTGCTGCATTTAGGTACCTTCATTTAGACCAGACAATATTTGGTACAGTCGTCATCAGAAATACTAATGCCAGAATGAAAGAGAGCCTAGGAATTTTATCTTCTTCTTGGTCTGCTGTAAAGCAGAACACAATGTAGGAGAAAGAGGAGGAACCAGAAGTCTACTGGTGATGTAAACACAGCCTTCCCTTTTCTATTCCTGCTTCCCCTCACTCAATCCTTTCAGAATGAGTTATGTGACCCCGTCCCCTCCGTGTGCTTATAGGGTAACTAGTCAAAGTTCCGTATTAGCTCTGCTTTACTCAGTTGTATGCTGATAAAGGTTTAACAACCTGTTCTCTAGGGGAAAAAAATGCATGGGTGTACATATGCACAAAATTTTGCTTTATTTATTTTATTATAATTTTAACAGATGAAAATGGAATGTGTAGCAAGCAATTCACAAAAATAATAAAATATATATTACTCTTCATTATAAATAGCCAATTGATTCTCACAAAATTCTTACCTTGATTTTCTGAACTCTGGTATATTCACCCAAACTATGACTGCAAGTCAGCTATAATTTCACAAAGTTAGACTGAATAAATACTTGATTATTTTCCAGTTCAGAAGTTTCTCATATCATTGACAAAATCCTATAGCTCTGACATAAAAACTAATATTCATATTCTCATTTACATTAATAAGTAAAACAAGTGAAAAAATGAAGATGTATATGAAAAGCATATTCATATATCAATGGCATAAGGAATTCTTTTGCTGAATTAGATAATGATTTGCAAATAGGGGCATAAATATTTTCTCAATTTTTTTGTCATTCACAATATAATGGCTACAGAAATTACATGTCTAAGTTTCATCCATGCTACTGGCATTCTCCCCATCACTTTCTTAAGTCTAGATAGTCAACAAAACAATAAATCAAACCTTTCAGGAGTGAAGTTAGAGAGGAAGCATTTGCCCATTTCCGTGGTATAAATGCTCCCATAGTGATCAATTCCAAGCTTTCAGGGTATTATCACTGAACACAGAAATGGGAATCTATGCACAGTTGCACACCATTATGTGATATTTCTGCCAGTCAGGCACAATAGAACAAAGCTTAAGAGCATAAATAATAGTGAAATAATTAGGAAGTAATGAGTTTTTAGTATGTATTAACCTTGTTTTTAATACAATTTAATGATAAGTTCATATCATTTGATTTTTAACAATGTTCGTGTTTAGAAACAAGGTGACAACGTTTCTGAAAATTGAACTGGCTCTGGTGAACCAGTATGAGCCAGCACTAGCACACCAGGGGGTCATTCCTCCTAGATCATCTGTCCTTTCTCTTACTGCTCGTCCCAAGTGTCATGCTAGGTAATGACTATGGACTTGTCTTTTTCCTCCTGCAGAAGTTCATAGAAGTGGAGACAGGATGTTTGTTTCTGTGTCATAGTCCTTGCAGTGCCTGGAACCTTATAGAAACTCAGCGGATGCTTGTAATGAATACATGAACCACTGAACAATCGCCCTTTTCTAGCCTGAGACCTGGGAAAAATCCTGTTGCAAACATTTAGCAGTCTTTACTTCCTATTTTCATTTCACCACTGACTCAGCTTAACGAAGGCTACTCTCTGGAATTAACCCACATTAGAGTAAGCTCATATAAATATGAATGAGACACTTTCTGATAACCTTGGAATGGCATATTAAGACAGCATAGACCCCAGCAGAGAGTAAGCTAGTGAAGTTTCTCACACTTGTTATTCTTGGGATCCACCCACTCTTGGTAAGCCCTTATAGTAGCTGCAGAGGTGGTCTGCCCAGATCCACCCTCTTCAGGACTGAAGCAGTCATTCTTCCACCTCCTTAGGGCATTGGTAGATAAAGGCCTCTCAACTGAATCTCTCTCCAGGAATTGCCTTTGTCTGAACAGATGTACCTGGTCCAAGATCACAGCCCTTCCCCAGTGAAAGCCTGTAAGAAATGACTGTTCAATGCAGGGGCATGTGGACCCAGCCCACTTGCTTCCATTTGGGACGATTCTGCTTGGACATCCCAGCTCCAGCACTCCCTGAGGGCTCTGCTAAGGTTTCCAGGACAACTGTTCTGCCCTGTAACTTCTCTCTCTCTCTGCCTAGTTCTGCTTCTTTAACTCCTCAATCAACTGATGCACATAGAACTTCTACTTCAGGGTCTGTTCTGTGGAGACCTCAATATGCTGCAGCCCTCAATGTTGTGTAATGCATATCCATGCATAAATTTTAATACAACCTCATACCAAAGGAAGCATGTTGTGAGAACTACTGAAATTTTAAAACTAGCGCATAACATTAGCTAACAGAATAGATGATCAATTACACTAGTACTGACAATTGATTTAATAACACAGTTTCAAATCTAAAATTGTGATTTGTAAGCCGGGCACGGTGGCTTGTGCCTGTAATCCCAGCACTTTGGGAGATCAAGGCTGGCGAATCACTTGAGGCCAGGAGTTCGAGACCAGCCTGGCCAACATGGTGAAACCTCATCTCTACTAAAAATACGAAAATTAGCCAGGTGTGGTGTCATGCACCTGAGTCCCAGCTACTCAGGAGGCTGAGGCAGAATTGCTTGAACCTGAGGCTGAACCCGGGAGGCAGAGGTTGCAGTGAGCTGATATCACACCACTGCACTCTAGTCTGGGCGAAAGAGTGAAACTTCATCTGGGGAAAAAAATAATTAATTAATTAATTAATGATTTATAAATGCATCTTTATAGAAATAAAAACATATATTAACTTAAATAATAGATCTCATGACTATTGATTATGTATCTAAGAAAGAAGTCTTCAGTGTGTTGTAATAGTTTATTGCAAGGCTCACATGAAACAGAAAATTCTCACGTAAATACCAGATTATACTGAGAGCATTCAGTTATTTGCTTTATCAGTGGAGTGTCTGGAAGTTTGAGATGAGTTGAAATTGGCCATACAGGTGAGAAACAGCTTCACTAACATTAACAATCACTGAAGGGTGAAAATGACTTGAATTTCTGGAAAAGAAGGTCATACTTAATGATCCCCTATTAGCTAACTCCTATCTTATACAATTATACAGAGGCAGCTGCAGATACAGAAAATACTAGGTTTAGTTGAACAATTACCACTATCAGGTGAAAAACATTTCATGTTGCATGTTTCCTTCATTTAAATAGGTTTTTAATTCCAAGAGATACAAAGACAAAGCTTAAAAAGTAGTCTCTAAGAATTCCACCCCAATTAGCCACACTAAGATGCCACATGACCACATGCTATAAAGTAAATAAGTCTATTGTATTTACACAGCCACTTAACACGTAGGAAAAGAAAGGGACAAGTGACCTCCAACCAAAATTTTTTTTGTTTTGTTTGTTTGTTTGTTTTTGCCATGACCATGTACACATTTCAATGGCTTTGTCCTCTTAGGTGTGAACTGATGACAACTAAACATTAAGATAAGTATAGATTACTTAATTCATGTTCACCCCCATCAAAAAACGGATAATGGAAATGCATTGAAATTTCTGCAAACACGAAAATTGCACGCATATTGAGGCCAAATGTGAGAGGATAATATCCCAAAGCAAATTAAGACATCCTGAGGAACTTAATGTTTCTAATTATTATATTTTCCATCCTTGACACAAATTATTAAAATATGCTCTTTTACATTGTTTTGATAGTTTTCCTATGGTTTTATGCATATCTGAAAACTTAATGACTCCATGTCAAGCCAGGCCAACCTGAAAAGTTTCTAGCAAATTATTTATTTTAATGCAGGTTTTCTGGCAGACCAGTGCATGAATGCACACCACTATTTACGAATGTGAGGGCTTTGTTGTCCTACTTCCCAAGCAAGTCCGTACCTGAAATTCAAGAGAATTCTCAAATCAATGCCACCATTAAGATACAGATAACCAGGGATCATGTGTTTTACAAGAGTTTGCCATTGTAATCATTTTATCCTGATGACCCAATAGAATCTTTTAAACTAAGAATTTTCATTTCCATTTCAAGTGCACTATAGAAAAAGGAATAAAATTATATTTCTTCATGAGGACCAGCTTAGGCTAGAAGTTTACCCACTGGGTATCTGAATTATAAATGTTTCCAGGCTATGACAGAGGCCTGAGGATTTTACTGTAGAATTGGATCCATGAGACAAAGGAAATATCAGAGTATAAAATTGCAGGGAGCTGAGGTAGATGCTTCTTGTTGTGGACCCGTTTGCAAATGTGAAAAAGTATTCACTGGTTCTTAAATTTTACATTTCCATACCATACCCTCTTTCTCTTTACGTATTACACCTACAGTTCAAAACCTAGATGAGAAAAAGAAATTATAGACCACTTTAAGGAAAGATGTGCCTGATCCACCAAGTCAGAAATGGAAAAGTCTTATTCTGAGCACATTGCCCCAAGCTGTCCCTCCAGACTTGAGTAGCCAGTGTCTCACCCCACAGGAATTTCCTACCATTTTTATCTGTGGTTCCATTTGCCAAACTATTCTTGTAGACTTGTTTCATCTCCATTTTCCTGGATTCTCCAATTTGGGTCTGTAATGTGTTATTAAATGCCACTCTTCCTGCTTCAATGTGATCCCTCTAAAGTGAAGCACAAAACAGCTCCAAGTCCACCTCTATTTTGAAGAGAGATGCTAGTCTAAACCATTCCTTCAGGATTTTCAAAAAGATTGCAGAAACTAGTCCCAAGTTGGTCTTTCCAGCATTAACCAGTTGCTGACCTCAGCCTAAAAAAAGACTGAAGAACTAACACTTCTGCAGTATGAGTTGTTAGTGAGCCATATTGCTACCCACACACATCCCCAAGGAAGTGGAGATGGCACTTCCCCTCAACCTGAAGCCACGAGAAAGTGACTTACAGAGACTTAAGGAAATTGAGATCCAGAAAAAAGACGGTATGCACTGAGTCAAGCTGCATTTTGACCCCAGGGAGGCTTGTCAAAGTTCAAACATGAGCTCTGTTAGAGGAAAACCTTAACACAGATCTCATGAAGAGGTCTCCCTGGAAAGACAAATGGATTCCCTCAAAAGAGTGGCCATGGGAACCCAGGAGCGGAGGTGTCAGAGTCACTAGTGGCCAGCCCAGGAAAGAAACTGTCCTCATCAGATGGGAAGCAGCCAGGAGGAAGTGGCACCAAAGAGTCCACCAAGGCCTTGTCTAAGAGAAAAGGAGGCCATGTGGGACTATTTGCTGTGCCCAGCAGCCACCCACACCAGATCGCTGTGCACCTACCACTTGTGACTGTCCCCTGAGCCCAGCCTTAGACACATCAAGGACAGAAGCCATCCAGGAGGGGGAAGGGAGCAAAGATAACAGAAGCCAGCAGTGCCCCCTGGAAACCTTCATGACTTGATTTGGACCCCTGCTGGCAGAGAATACAGGATGAGTTTGGGGTTTGATATTATACCAGACTACAGTGAGATTATGCAATTATCATACACACTAAATGATTTTGTGCTGAAAGCAATTCTGAGGCGGGGTAGACTCAGGTTTTTTCAGTCCTGGGTTAATCACTTTGAAGACTCTCTTCAATATAAAAAACACAAAACTGTGATTTTAAAAGCAGGAACAGAGCCTTGGAAGAGCCCCACACAAGTGGGGAATCCTGAATCATTCTCCCCGGTTAGGGAATGAGACTCTGTTTTCCAAATTCATTGCCTTTCATTGCAAGGATTCTGGCTTAGAAATAACATTGCTACAGAGGAAAATATTTTACTGAAAACCTAATTACCAAGAGGCTATAGTCACTTATTATTGGGATATATATTTTTTAATTTATTTACACATTTTATACACACATATTATATATAACATGCATTATATGAGTGTAATATTTTATATGTACTATGTAAAATTTTAAAATAACTGTGGCTTTTAAGTCAAATACAAATTCATTAGCTTAACTCATTAAGCAGTCTTCATTTAGTGGTTAGATATTGCAGATCAAATCTTCATCAGTTGTCACCAATAACCAATAATAATCCCGATCTAGAACATTTAGCATGCGATTACTATCAAAATCATGTGCCTGTTCTTCATATGAGTTGACATACTTTGAGGATCTCCTAACTCCTTGACAGCTTCCCCCATTGGTAGTTTCAAAACTCCATCCTTAACTTTCCCTAAAGAATCTAAAGTTCTCATTCTCTCACCACCCCACCCCTACCCCTGCCAAACCTTTCCTATTCAGTAATGGCCTTCTCAGAAAACCTCAAACAAATGTCTAATGTAGAACAAATGCACCCCTTACTATGGTACCAGACTATCTGGGGACCTGTATGAGCCTTCAAGTTCATACTGTGTCCTTCCAATAGGGAAAACAATTAGGCAATTCATTAATGGAAAAGAGTGACATTACCAATGCACATTGCATTATCTAAATAAGTGGTGATTATACAGATTTTTCTCAGTTTTCAATTGGTTGTTCACACTGCAGACAAATGAGAGACATAGGATTATTTTATTGAACTATAATCATCAATCATCCTAGTTACAAATACAGATGATTTTCAAGGCTCAAAAAAGATATTCAAGGGAAAGTGTTCAACATCCCCCCCATCCTATGTTCTATCAGCTCTTCTTGGCCTGTGCTCTAGTTCTAGCCTTTCATGTCCACTCAAAGTCACTCAAGGTCATTGCTCTGGCAATTCTCCCTCTTTCTTCAGGGTCATCATTTTCCCCTCTTTACTGGATGAAAACTGTTAGCCTATGAACATTTCTCCCAGACTGGCGTGAATGAACAAAGCAAAAAACTCTCCTGGCTCTGCTTTCCTTTCTAGCTATCACTCCCTTTCTCTCTTTTCCTCAATAGCAAAACTCTTTCAAAATGTCCTTTTATAACTCACCGTCTCCAATTTTTGTCCTTCTTTTCTAACAAACCCTCTCCAATCATAATGTGTCTCTATCACTCATTGAAACTGCTCTTCTCAAGGTTACTAATGGTCTCCATATCACTAACTCCAATGATGATTTTTCAGTCCTCATCAGACTCTACCTACCAAAAGCATCAACCCAGCTGATTACACCTCAGTCCTGGAAGCACTTTCCGCCCTGGGCCTCCAGATCAGTAAACTTACAGTTTTCCATCTCTCCGGCTGCTCCTTCTTGTCTCCTTTGTGCTCCTTTTCTTCACCCCATTTCCAAATGTTGCATTTCTGGGCCTCAGTCTTTGTATCTCTTCCCTGTGCTGTCTTCACTCACTCCCTTAGGGAGCTCAGCCAGTCCCATAGCATAAAACACCACCTACATTCTGGTGAGTCCCATGTTAAAATCTCCTGCTCAGACTTGTCTCCAAAATCCAGACCCAAACTTATATATCCAGCTATATACCTGACCTATCCATTTGAGTATATAGGGGGCATCTCATACTTAATACATTCATAGCTGATCTCCTGGTTTTCCTTCTCAAACCAATTCACCCTCAGCCTCTGCTCTCATCAATAACAGCTACTCCACTCTTTCTTTATCTATTTCACATAGTCTATCATAAAGCAATACCAGCTGAGTGCAGTAGCTCACGCCTACAATCCTAGAACTTTGGGAGGCAGATGTGGGAGGATCACTTGAGCTCAGGAATTTGAGATTAGCCTGCACAACATAGTGAGATCTCATCTCTACAAAGAAAAATTTTTTTAAAAATTAGCCAGATGAGATAACACATGCACCTGTAGTTCCAGCTACTTGGGAGGCTGAGGGGGGAGGATTGCTTAAGCCCAGCAGGGCGAAGCTGCAGGGAGCCATGATCATGCCACTGCACGCCTGCCTGGGCAACAGAGCAATACCCTGTCTCAAAAAAAAAAAAAAAAAAAATCCCATTGATCCTATCTTCAACATGTATTCAGGATTCTTCTATTTCACATCCCTTCCATTACCTTAACTCTCTGATCCAAAACATCATTGATTCTCTTCTGAATTGTGATACGCATCTCCTTATGGAGTTTCCTGCCTCTGCATTTGCCTCCCTTCAGTCTCTTCTCAATTCAGACCTTGTAGAACATGATCAGATCATGGAACTCTTTCACTCAGAAATTCTCAAACGCCTCCATCTTATGCAGAATAAAGGGAGAAGCCTTTCTATTATGTGTATAATCATACACATTCTCTGGCCCTTTCCCCTACTAACTTATTCCTTGTACCTTGTCCTTCAATCAGAGAAGCCCCTTTTGTCAGCCTTGAAGATACCAGAATTTCTCCAAACACAAGTTGTAGGTTCTTGGCATTCCCTCAGCCTGGAATGTTCTTCCTTGTATGCCTGCATGGCTTGCTTCCTCACTTTCTTTACGTTTCTACTAAAAATCCCCTCCTCAAGGAAGACTTCACTAGCAACCACCTCCTCCAGCAGACATCATAGACTCTCCGTCCGTTCTTATCATTTATAAGCATCTGACGTTTACATACTTTACTTGTCATCTGCCTTTCTATTGCCTACTTTTTCCACAGGGTGAAGGACAGAGGATCATGAGAACTAGAACTGCTTGTCTGTTTTATCCACAGATGTATCCTCATCAATCAAAATGAGTGTTCACGGACTGTAGGTGTTCAGTAAATCTATGTTGCTATTTACTGGGTTTGGAGAAGGTTTGGGTTGGGATTGGAGTTTAGGACTGGAATGGAGTTTGTTTGGGGTTACAAAGGGAAGGATAGGGAGAATGGTTTCTTAGCAGTCAGAGTACAAGAGAGATATTGGTAGAGAAAGGAACTGAGAAGGGGATTTTTAGACGTTACTGCAGTGTTAAAAGTTAGTTTCCCTCCAACTTGCTTAACAATATCAATTTGATTGCTTTTAATTAATTTTTATGACCAGACTATGCTTCTATTAACGTTATCTATTCAGACACCATACTACTTAGAGCCAGGTTACTGAATTAAATAAAATATAATTTGAACAGTTTACTTTTGTGTATTGAAAGTATAGTTTTTCTCATTAAAAGAAATTTAAAATAATCCTTGCTGCTAAGCTTCGTTTTTTGTTAACTTCTGCGCAATCTTAACTCAGAATTTAACCCCATTCACCAGTCTCTGTAAGAAATTCAGTTGCACAGAGAATATGATGATTTGTGCAGGATTATTGAAGGTTCACTTCAACAGATCCCTAGGATTCCACACACACACACACACACACACACACACACACAAAATCTCCAGCTAACCATCTCTTTTTTCCATTCCCAGCCATTGTCTCTCCTTACCCTGTAAAACAGTATACCCTCTTCCTGTTCTTTCTCCCTCCCTCATTATAACAAGAGACCCTCTTTTTTCCCCCTGAAGCCTAGATTTAGAGACCGTCATCAGGATTTTTTTAAACTAATGTAAAATTCACTCAAATGGCATTATTCACAGGCAAAAGGTACACTGAAGAATTAAATTAAAACACAAATTAACTTTTAGGAATAACCCGTCATAGAAAAAAAAAAAAAGAAGAAGACGACATAATGGTCCCTCAGCCAAAACCTTAATCCACTGTATAAAAATTAAATAACCGGCCGGGCGGGGTGGCTCAAGCCTGTAATCCCAGCACTTTGGGAGGCCGAGACGGGCGGATCACGAGGTCAGGAGATCGAGACCATCCTGGCTAACATGGTGAAACCCCGTCTTTACTAAAAAAATACAAAAAAAACTAGCCGGGCGAGGTGGTGGGCGCCTGTAGTCCCAGCTACTCAGGAGGCTGAGGCAGGAGAATGGCGTAAACTCGGGAGGCGGAGCTTGCAGTGAGCTGAGATCCGGCCACTGCACTCCAGCCCGGGTGACAGAGCGAGACTCCGTCTCAAAAAAAAAAACATAAAATAAAAATAAATAAAAAATAAAAATTAAATAAATGTCACTTATTGTTACAAGGAACCATCCTGGAAATATGTACTAGTTTCCTTTGTTTAAAATTTAAGTTTCTTAAATTCATGAAAGTTACCAAACTAAAATTCTAATATGAAAGCAGAAACTAAATAAGCTGAAGTTTACTAAGAATAACCAATCAAGTTAAAAGGCTGGTTATCAATAAGATAGGTAATAAATATGAACCGAAACCATTTTCTAAAAGTAATAAGATAATCCCTGCAGGAGTGATGATCTTGCTGTGTTGCCGCCGCAAAGCAGAGCCTTGGAGTCCAGGATAGCCCTCAGCCAAGATGAGTCAGTGCAAAACCTTTTCCATTTTACCCAGAAAAGCTTGACTCCTGAATCTCATGGAAGTGCCAAAACTAACACAAAGGAGCTGAATTTTCCAACCCTGAACAGGAGAAGTTCCTATTAACCAGAAACTTCAGTTACTCAGAAACCAGGAAGAATCTCTGGAAATAAGGGAGCTTTTTCTCTACATAGTCACCCAGTTAGTTGTTGTGTTATACATAGACATGCTGTTGAACCCATGTGGCATTAGTGTGACTTATCCACTTTAAAAATTCCTGTCTTCTCTTTTCAGGAAGAGCCATTTAGCTTCCTCTTGCCTCGCCCTTGCCTAAGTAGGCTAGCCTGGACATACTCTCTCGATTCACTGAAAAGCTCCACGGATGAGGAATCTCAGAGGGAGCTACTTCACTGAGATGGACTGTGCCCCTCTCTGGACTCAGGAGCAGCTAGAATTAGTATTCATTTTTGCTCACTAGCTAGCAATTTTAATTTCTGCCACTCAAGTACGCAGTGTTTTCTATGACATGGTGTCTACTTTAAACGGGAATGCAGCCCATTTAAAGTGGTAGCATCAGATGAATCACTCAGATGAGTGCTGAAAGAACATGTGAAAGTTTGGGAAGGAAGATCGAGGTTGCAGAGCCACAAAAAGCCCTCATTATGGGATGAACAGAAAGGTACTTAGAGTGGCGTGATCGCCACTGGCAAAAAAAAAAAAAAAAAAAAAAAATCAAATCCTAGGCAGCTTGAGCAAAAAGAGAAATACATTGATCCCGGGAATTAATGGAACACTTACAACAAGAAGCCCAGAGTGGGATTAGGGTACAGGTGGGAATTCTGTGGACCTGGATTCTCCCTGCTCCTTATTTCTGCATCTTTGTGCATATCAGCTTCATTTTCCCTCTCCACAGCCTGTCTCCACACAGCGAGACCCATAGCCCTGACAGCTCATGTCTGCGACTCCTTTCTCCTGACTCCTCAATATGAGTTTAAGTAATAGACGTGTAATGCCAATCCTGAATAATAAAAGCTGCTTTAGGAAGTCTAGTTGGGAGGTCTCATAGAACATTCTTCTGGTATCCCACATCAGATTCCTGGTGCAGGCATTGCAATACATTTTATACCATTGCCTTTATTTGGCAGTGGGTTAGTTAATTCAAGAACAGGAGCATTCTTATATATTAATTTTTACTTATGTTTTATGCCATCTTCCCTTTTGAGAAAAAGAGTATAAAATTTTGTAGTATCAAATATTTGGTGTTTAATGCTTTTAATTTTGTTAACTTTACAAATAAATTAAAATAACAGCTTAATATTTATCTTTCCATAATATTATATTTTTATTTTATGTGATTATATGTGTTTGTTTTGTAACTGAAGGGCTTATTTAGAGAATATAAGCTTCCATCACAGTGTAATCTCTCTTTTTCCCAGTGTCATTACAAATTGATAAATCATTGAAGATAAATTTAACAGCAGCTTAATGGTATATAAAATCAGTTTTCAGTTTATATTTTAATAGTAAAACAAAGTTTATACAATACCCATGATTTGGTTTTCTTTTTTGCTGAGTCTCAGGTTGAATTTAAGCCAATGGGACCTTTGGAGATTGGTGTTGAACTGATTTAGTAGTATTCTTGAATTTCTGCATTCCAAATAATAGGTACTGATAATCATGGTCACATGTGAGTTAAGTCAATTAATATGCTCCTCAAGCTTATCGTTCATGGCCTCCACCAACCTCAGCTTCCTACAAACTCACTCCTTCGTGGTCTAATTTTGCAGAAAGCTATCAAGAAACCTGCAAATCATTCAAATCATTGTCATCCCCTCATAATTTCTAGCAATAAGTAATGCAGATGTGTTACTATTCCCAAAGGAATTGTTCTGCAGTAGTTACTCTATTACATTTTTCTTAAGAAATCAGAGTGGGGAGAAAAGGAAATGGACTAAAATATCCAGGCTCCCTTCCGCAGCAAGGTTCTGAGCGAGTCATCGTTAGAATTAAGTCAATTAGTTTTACAGATAATTCAATAAATTGTGGTTTAAGAGTGGATGTTCTCAAATCATATTTTAGAAACTAAGTATCTCCTGGTTCCTCAAAAGGGTCAAAGAGCATTCAGGGACCATAAATGGAGTGGGTATGTCAGTGCTACTCCTCAGAGCTTGGGGTGGTTTTACTGTTGCAGAAAAAAAAAAACCTACTAGCAAAATCCAGATAAACAGTCAAAGGTACTAATCTTTTCTTAATGCACAGCATGTATTTGCCCCTTGGATTCTGTCTACTGCCCTCACACATGGATGCCTATCCCTGATAGATATGGTTTGACTCTGCATCCCCAACCAGATCTCACCTTGAATTGTAATAATCCCCACGTTGAGGGAGAGACCAGGCGGAGATAATTGAATTATGGGGGAAGTTTTCCCCATGCTGTTTTTGTGATGGTGAGTGAGTTCTCACAAGATCCCATGGTTTTATAAGGGGTTTCCCCCTTTGCTCAGCACTCATTCTCTCTCCTGCCACCCTGTGAAGAGACGCCTTCTGCCATGATTGTAAGTTTCCTGAGGCATCTCCAGCCATGCAGAACTGTGAGTCAATTAAACCTCTTTTCTTTATAAATTACACAGTCTCAGATATTTCTTCATAGCAGCATGAGAACAGATTAATACACTGATTCTGTGCAAACATATGTATGCTTTAAGGGAGGTCACTGAAATAAATCACCATTGATTTTGGAAAGGACTCCAAAAAGGGTAACTGAGTTTTGCTGAGTTAACCTTACTTGGCTGGAACTTTTCATTTCCTCTGAGTTAAGTTAAGTCAGGGTAATGTGCTTGTATTAGGCACCTTTTGTTTACCTAGAACTGAGAGAAGTAACAAGATAATCCCTACTCTCCGAAGGAGAGTCTGCAAGCCAAAAATAAAAGCTTCATAGGTGCCAAATATCATCTTATGGATTTATTCTCTAATTGTGATAATAGATTTTCACATTATTCTGGAAGATAATTATTTCCCAGAATTGTTATTAAAATTTGTTTCAATAAAACATTCTTACAGATAAAATTTATGTCCAACAAATTATTATAAAATCAACTCATGAAAATGTTAAATAATCATGGTGATGGTGATGATGATGATGCCAATGATGATTTGGAATAAGATGTAGTCAGTTTGGTTTTGGATGCATATTTTGATATGCAAATTTGTTTCTACATCATTAATATATTAGCAAAAACTGTGAGCATAACATTAATTTTACATTTCACAGTTATGTATAGCTATATCATCTTTAAGGACTATCAGGTGAATGCAGAAAATGGCACTCTGCTAAAATTGAGCCTCAAAGGAATATACAAAACATATGAACACCGAGAATTTGCCAATTATCTCAGTTTACTCATGTGTTATGAGCCATACCCTTCTGGTGTTACAACTTTCTCATGACTTGAAAATAACTGTCCTTCCTCTACTTCACAATAACTGCCAAGCTGCAACTCTTCTACAACCAAACTTCAAGTCTTTTTCAAGACAAAAGGCTACATTTGTTCTAGTATTTATTTCCTAACCACTTAACATATGTAAGACTGTGCTACTTGTTTTAGTAGGTTCCTATCTTACTTATGTGTTGGTGACTTAGTTTGGCGATATTATACCCATAACCCCATTTTTCTCACAAGCCTTTTTATGTTATATAATTTTCCACAACAGTGTGACTTATAGGAACATATTTGTCATATTATAACAGAAGTGACAGTGCTTATACTTTTCATATTTAAAGCAGGTTCATCAAAATAAAAACAACAAACCACCCAACAACATATTATACAATTTTATATAAAACAGGAAAATCCATTCTTGGAGCACACCAAAGGCCACTCATTCATTTAACTGAGAGAGTCTTTTATAAAATTAGTATTTTTAAACTAGATCCACAGCTTAGATCTACAGCATGAGCCTGACTTGTATAACAAACAGACTCTAATGTAGCCTTCAATGTCATTGTGGTTTTCATTATCCAAGTAATTTCACCACCATCTCTTACTTTTCTAAAGTACCACCTTGAGAATTAATATGTACTACAAACAGCCAAGTAGGAAAAGAAGGGTGGACTAATGAAAGTAAAAGGCTTAAAACAAGGTTAATGCTGCTTAAATGGAATTCAATAACTTAATTCACTTTGTGCTTAATATCCAGAACAGAGCTATTTGCAAATATCCCATTCTTGAATGTTTGCAAAATTAGTTTCTGTAGTTACATATTATGCAACACAACACCATCAAAAGGGATGCACTGGTGCAATTTATAGCAACATAAAAATGTTTGGTTTTTCTTTTTTATCTTGGGAAGGAAAGGGAGAACTATTAACTAAGCAACTGGTTTATATCTTTTTTCTAAGAATTTAATAATGTCTTGGTTTTAATTTACAAAGCAATGGTTAAATATGACTGTAAGACAAAGTTTAGATTTGCTAACGAACTCTATTCAAAACCAGTGGCATAACCCTATGAAAAAAAATTTGTTTTTGTTGTTGCTTTGGGGTGGGGGTTGGTGGTGGCATAGGCCACTTTGTGAAATCAATTAATTTCTGTCCTAATGCTCAGTCAGAGCGAGACAATAAAAAGAAAATAAAATATGATCATGACTACGAGTTAAGCTGTTAAACCTTTAAAATATGTATTTCCATGCTCAATTGTTTTACTTTCTATCAGAAAGGACAAACTAGACAACAAAAAGAAAGATGAAAATTTCATTTTCTCTGCTTGTTCCATCAGTCACGGTAGGACTGTGTTTTCCAGAAAGAATCACCAGGTTTATTTCCTGTATCCTGCGTTTTCTCTTAGCTTTGGGTCCACTGGTTTAGTCTACCTTATCCTGACCAGAGAAAAACCCTCATTAATTTGATTTTGCCACTGGACTCATTTGTATGTCCACTGCCATGGGTTTTGCCACTAATGTGTATAGAGATGGGATCTTTGCACCAGCAGGTCAACACCTCACCACCATCCCAGCTGAATTGACACAAATGATCTTCTCCAAGTTTTCCCACTCCAAACTCAAGCTGATTTCACCTGCAATTGGAAATCTCTCCCGCAACTGGAAATCTCTCTCCCAATTCCCAATGTCCTTACTGAAGATCGTGTCACTCCCAACTAAACTCCTCCATAATGCCACCACACTCCTACTACCTAGAAAATGACTAGGATTTTCTCCTTATTTTCCACAGGGTAAAATTAATCATGGATGAAGCTGAAAAAGAAAATAAGATTAATTATTTAAAAGTCATCCCATTTTGCAAGGTCACTTCAAGAACTAAGCCTGCAAAATCTGACTGGGATCGAATGGAGTTCATTAACACATCTAAAGAAATAATATGTTGATACAAAGTATGCCTGGTAAGTTATGGAAGATTTAAAAAGAGAGTCAGAAAGTTACATGTAAGCTGCTCACCAAAGCATTTTAAACAGGCCTAGCCAGACACAGAATACTGTAGTCCGTTGTCAAGATCTTTCTTTTTGTGGCGGTAAAAACAACAAGCTAATTTAGCCTGTTGCCAAGAAACACTGAAGTTCATCAAACTAACAGTATGTTCTCATGCCACCCTGGAAAGTCTTCTGATTATAATGGGCTCCCTATATGGGATGACCTATAGGGAGAGAATGTGCTGGTACTGAGGACTTGAGTATTCTCATTTCTAAGACAGAGCTTTCACTATAAATAGATAAATTTGCATTCTATGTTTGTATGTCAACCCTAAGCTCAACTAATATGAATCTGAATCTTAGAGACAGATGATTATCAATTGCTTCACACAGTCAGGCTTCCAAGTCTGTAAACCTAAGCACCTAAATAACTTTCTAAGATAATGCTACTGAAGCAGGTGTTTAGGGAAAAAAGCTGCCAACTGAAAGGTATCTTTGGTGGTAGGGGTAGGGGAGACAGTGTGGCATGCTGTTTGAATAAGTGAAGCATTTCTTACCAAAATTTCTAAATTCCCAACCAATTCATTTCTCAGGTCATTTTGCTCCTGACCCACCTGACTTCATACAGGAAAGGCTATTGGCGTTTTCTATGGGGAAACACCTACTCACTGTCACTATCATGGATACCACCTTTAACTTCTCTGATATCAGTATCCTCTGAAATGAAATATAAACTTACCATATTCGTAGATAAAACAAAAATGTATTCCTACTTGAGGGTTACTCCTTCAACAGGGTCGGTTTTTTCTTTTGCCACCTGATACCAACTCTCTCCCCTTTCAACAAAACTCTACATAGTATTGTATTAGACCATTCTTTTGCTGCTGATAAAGATATACCCAAGACTGGATAATTTTAAAGAAAAAGAGATCTAACGAATTCGCAGTTCCATGTGTCTGGGGAGGTCTCACAATCAGGGTGGAAGGTGAAAGGCACGTCTCACATGATGGCAGGCAAGAGAGAATGAGAACCAAATGAAAGGGGTTTCCCCTTATAAAACCATCAGATCTTGTGAGACTTATCCACTACCATGAGAACAGCATCAGGGAAACTGTCTCCATGATTCAGTTATCTCCTACTGAGTACCTCCCACAAAACGTGGGAATTATGGGAGCTACAATTCAAGATAAGATTTGGGTGGGGACACAGCCAAACTATATCAAGGATGTTCACACAGAAATAAACATCCTCAAGACAAAAATCTCCAAGTTGTGCTGCTTACCTGCCTTAGCCCATTCTAGGCATCAAAATATTGACTTTAGTAATCATAGTTTGTACCCCATCAGTTATCTGCATAAACGGTATCTATAGAACATTATGATTGTGGCAAAGAATTTAAATGGAAAGACTGGAACCATACACTATTATGAAAACAATATAGAGTTTATTTTGTGACTATGGTAATAGAATATGTTCTAAGTAAATATATCAGACTCAAATTCTTTCCAAAGACCTGGTGATTACTCTCAATCTGCATGAGTAACAGCAGCGTTATGGAACAGCCTGTATATTTCCAGTGTGTTCCCCCAATTGCACTTGTCCCATGACCACTTACTGGAAGATTAGAATATTGGCCACTTCTTCAAAAAGCTTATTAAAATGTTTTTGACTTACTAATATACCTGGTCAAAATAATACTTTTCAGAAGAGAACATATATCAACAGATTTGTATGGAAGTATTTGCCAAGCTGCAAGAACCTGTCTCTAAAACCTAAATATTTTCTGCTCCTTTTTTTTTCATTTTCTTTGACATTAAGGTTTTCTCTAGCTTGATCAACTCTCCTCTTTAGGATCACTATCCATTCTGTTGTATAGACACAATACTGGGCTGGGTGTGAGGTAGAAAGGTGAAAAGACAAGCCCTTCCCTCATTGGGGAGATCACACACCATCATATAAAACAAGTCTATCTAGAAAGAGAAATAAGCCAATAAGCCAATAAGCCACAGTGCCAAGTGATTTGTGACCGGTCAAATGCATTTATAGCAGAAAAGCTCATTTTGAATCAGGATGGTTCTTAAGATTTCTTAAAGAAAGAAAAGTTTGAATTCGGCCTGATATGACGAATGAATTTTTAATAAGCAAAGAACAAAGAGGAAAGAATAGCTGGGAAAAGGGTAGATTGAGAGGGCTGGTGGGAAAATGGTATATGCTAGGCATGTTCAGGATATGGTGAAATACCAGAAGAATCCCATTTGTTGGCATTCATCTCACGAAGTCATTGAGGTTTTTGGTTTGTTTGTTTGTTGCTGTTGTTATTGTTTTTTGAGACAGGGTCTTGCTCAGTCACCCAGGCTGGAGTGCAGTGGTGTGATCTGGGCTCACTGTAACCTCCGCCTTCTGGGTTCAAGCAATTTTCCTGCCTCAGCCTCCCAAGTGGCTGGGATTACAGACCACCACGACTGCCACCATGCCCAGCTAATTTATTTTTGTATTTTTAGTACAGACGGGGTTTCACTATGTTGGGTAGGCTGGTCTCAAACTCCTGACCTTGTGATCCGCTTGCCTCAGCCTCCCAAAGTACTGGGGACTGTATATATCTTTTGCAATATCTCCCACATTTAGTTTTTTCTTCTGGAAGAGTATACTCTAGTATTATTAGGCAAGTCCCCAGTGAGGACTTCTTTACTGTAAGGAAAGCAAACTTCAGAAAGTTGACATTGGTTGTAGAGAAAAATTGGGGTCTAGAAGCCACATCTTCTGACTCATAGTCTTGTACTTTGATTAGTACTCTGCATGGCTTCACCTAATACTGAGACATCTGCAAGAAGCCTCTGGATTCTGATATCTTCCCTTTTCAATTTCCTCTTGCCAATTTATTTTAAAAAAGTAACTGTACCAGGTGTTTTGCTACAGCTGGGTACCAGTCTGCCCCTGTAGGACTGGTTACATAATTTGAGGGATCCACTCCAAAATAAAGATGCAGGACCCCTTGTTCAAATAATATTAAGAATTTCAAGGTGGTGAGAGCAGAGCATTAAACCACGTGTAGGGCTCTTCTGAGCCCAGTGCCCTATGTGACTACATAGGTCGCAAGCCCAGGAAGCTGACCTTAGCACCTGGATGTTCACATGACACTCTTTTTAATGTCACTGCTTTGCTTATGACTTATTAAGTGGTCCTCAGAAATGCTGAAACTCTAAGAACCCTTCTCCTTTTGGCTGAAATCAGACTTTCCATTTGACTTCTCATAGTTCTCCCAAGCAGACTTTCTTCCTGCTTAACTAATGGAATAATATAGATGAAAAAACATCAATTTTCTTAGCAGCTGTTAGCAACATGGTAGGCGCATGAAGAGCTCTGGGTGAGTTGCTCAAAAGGAGAAGTGACCTTCAGGAAGATACTTGGATAGCCAGAGGAAGAAGTATGTTCTTCTAGATAACAAAGGAAGTGCAGAGGAAGGAGAGCACAGTCTTGGGGAGAGAGGCTTGACTTCTCTGGCAGCAAATATTTCCCAGAGAAGACATCAGTTGAGAGAAGGGTTCTATTTGTGTTAAAATCTCCTACTGACTCTACCTTGCTCAGAATGCATTTGGCATGGAAATTCTGAGTCTGTGTTAGGGTTGGCAGTGACTTCAGGCTGGGTGTGGTTGCTCATGCCTGTAATCTTAGAACTTTGGGAGGCCAAGGTGGGCCGATCACTAAGGTCAGGAGTTCTAAACCAGCCTGGCCAACATGGCAAAACCCTGTCTCTACTAAAAATACAAAAAAAAAATTAGCTGGGCACGGTGGCAGGCGTGGTGGCCTGTAATCCCAGCTACTCGGGAGGCTGAGGCAGGAGAATCACTTGAACCTGGGAGGCAGAGGTTAAAGAGTAACTGGCCCAACCCAAAAGTGTCCAGCAGAAAAGAGGCACTGTCACTAGATGATTTCTTGAATTGAATAGTGCCTTCTTCAAACATTTAACGAAAACTACAGCTACAGTTTCTGGTCACATTTTACCAACTACAACTACTTTCCCCCTTCATTGGTAAGTCCAGAGGAATCTATTATTCATGATTTTGGCTCATTTACATTCAACTCACGAAAATATTACTTGTGAAGAGATATTTGATGCTGAAGAAGATGTGTGAGCTCTTTATAGACCATTTATCATCAGAAGTCAAGAAACAGTGTGGTGCCAAATCGGTAAACATGATAGACCTGCAGTCTAAACTTTACTTCAGGCCTCTCTGTTTCAACTGGCCTTGAAGTTGGCAAGGGGTCCATTTCTCCTTGAATCCTTGTTAATGTCTAAAATGTTCTGAAGGGAATAATAAATATGGATATATGTTTGGCAAAAATTTATAGTAGATATTGAATTTTGTCTGTGGATTGGAGCCACGTGTCTCATTAAACCATGCTGAATATCAACTTATGTGGCTCCTTCCCTGTCTTTGCTACTCACTTCAAAGGAAGTTTTCTGGCCATGTTAAATACCCCATTGACTGCAGAAACTCAAAAGTAAACATCTGGTTCCTAGCCTGACAGTTTAATCAAATCCTGATATCCCCCTATTTGGTTGGTCTCTAAATATATACTCACAACTAGAAATATATTGTTGAGACTACTGATCTTGCTAGTATATTTCATAGCTGTTTCAGAAATCACCACTGAGTTTTACTTGAAATATTTTAATTTATCACTAACAGAATTCATTACACTTATTTGTTTTATATAATCTTAAATCAAACCTCAAAAGTGCAAGAGTACGTATAGTCTATTAAGACCTCAGTTAGGAAATATCCCAAAGAGCCAATTATTATTTTTTCTGTGTGCCACTGAAATGCCATTTTCAATTTAAAAAAAAAAATCTCTGTGTTCATTCCAGACCTTCAGTTCAGTATTAAATATCAGGCCATCTGTGTACCATTTATCATTTGTATATTTCTAATGAGCTTACGGCTTTGCTCACTCATTTATGGCCATTTTTGTTCATTCTATTATTTATTTGATTTTAAAATATTATCTATTTTGGTACCATTTCCAAATGTTCTAATTAATTTTAGTTTTTTCTACATGTTTAGCATGAAAATGAATGTAGATGTGATGTTCAAGATCAGGATTAAAGAATGAAATTCAGCAGATTATTTTCTTCAAATTACATGTTCTTTTATCCATCAATGCAAGAGACATTCTTCCTCCTCCAATATTATCCTTACTCTTTGGCTTGTCATATGCCCTTAGCACCTCTAAACAAGTCAGACACTACTTTGGTTTTCTTGACAACATTATTTTTTGTGACAGTACTCTCTCGGGAATAAAACCAGGTTTGCTGAATCTCTCTCTTTTTTGAAATGACTAGGAAAGTACTAAGAGGTTGAGAACAGATGAGCTTATCAACAAACAGGGTGATTTCAGAGGAACCTAGAAGCTTTCTAGCCTCATCTTCTATCTCTGCCTAATCACTAATGTTCAAAATTCTCTCAATAAAAGGAAAAGCCTTTACTCAACATTTAGATAAGTTTACATTCAACTATCCCAGAAAGGAATATCACAGTGTCTGCAATTCACACTGGAAGATGATTAGATAGTTTGCATGGTGCAGCGTCCCATCCTTGTGGCACAAAATGCACCCACAGCAAAGGGGCTAAGTGGTGCTTTTGGGTTCAATAAGAAACATCTTCAACTCCCTCAAAGCTGGCCAGTTTTGCCTAAATTCAGCCCTCAAAATAAACATAAAATTCAGTTTGTGCCAAAATAAAGGGACATGGTGCTGCGGTGTTTGCTCCTGTAAGACAGAGCTCTGAGCCCGTTCATCACATGCATGCTGCATCAGCCCAACTGTGCCCCAGGCACAACCTACTTCATCATGGAAATTGCCAGATTCATCAAGCTCATCACATGCCACAAACTGGAAAGAATATTCTTTATGCTTAGCTCTGTATTCTCATGCCCAAAAGCACAACAACATGACTCAGTGTTCCGTGCACTACTGTAAGTGTGAATCCATAAACAACAAAACCTTAGTGAAGCAGATAAACCAGATGGCCTTTCATCCCAGCTTTGAGGGCCAGTAGAATGTTGATCTCCAGAAAGTGGAATGTGTATACCAGGAGTACACAAATCAATTTACAGGACTGGAAAGAAAATACTAAAACTCCTGTTTTTATTTGTATCTTAACCTTTTAAAATTCCGTTAGCTATGTGTTTTTAATGCATACAGTAATGCATGTAGATAATTTATAAATATATATATATAACTATATGGAGTTAAAGTTGTTATAACTACAACTATATAGTTATGTGTTAGACATATCATGTATACATGTAAGACTACAAATATGTACGCTGACAAGGTTTTAGGACTCATCCCCAATAGAATAAGACTTTGATACAAGGACAGAAATCTTCCAAGCAGACTTAAACCCCAGTTCTTTTCCTATCAACATTAAAGTCATTTACAAACCCTTCCCACCATAATATCTGAAGACATTTCTATATACCTGGGGAGACATATTCTGCATTAATTGCTGTTTTCATAGCAATTCTCAGGGGTGAATATTTCACATTAGGAAAGAAAAACACCCCAAGGTTTCCCCAGAATTTTGAGTTGAAAAATAAATGGGTCAGTGTAAAAGCAAAATGGGTCAGTGTAAAAGCAGTTCATGGACAACTTTGTAAATAAGGAAGAGACCTTGAAACTGGGTAAGGGGAGAAAACAATGCTTATGTCATAACCAGAGAAAGAATATGTTGTTATCAACGTAAGTAATAATGCCAGGAAACTACTAGACTAGTATAAGACACAGAGATGGCCAAAGCATATCAGCAGATGATTCAAACAAGCAAAACAAAAGAAAAAGAGAACTGAGGCCAGAATCAACACAAAAATGATATGTTAGCCATTCATTTCAGGGATACTTAATGCTGACCTAATAATATTGTTGGTGAGATCCAACTCCCGCCAGAGATACCCCTGACACTCCTTATGGCATCCATGTTGGTGCGGTTAGGGCCATCATTTGTGTCTCATTTTCTAGTGAATATCAGTTGTTATCAAAAAAAGTTGACTAATTTAGAAGAAATTTCAAGTGCCATTTAAAAGATACTTCAACCAGTTGGCTCCAAAGGCACGTTCTTGTACGGACAAGATAAGTGGCACTTTTTGGTGAATAACTTCTGAAAATGGCCCATTAATATGTGATTGACTCAGTTCTTGGAGAACATTCACGTAATTTGATGGAATAAGATTTTTAAAATGAGTTTTGTGCCACTATGTTATTCTTTACTCTGTGATGTTATGGTAGTAAATATATTATTTATTTTTGTCATATTTGGGCCATGTTTCTTTATCATTTAAGTCACTTTCATCATTTCATCATTTCTTTATCATTTAAACCAGGGGTTAGCAAACTGTACAGCTCATGGACCAAATCTGGCCCACCACTTATTTTTGTATGGCCCTTGAGCTAAGAATGTCTCTCTATATTTTTAAATGGTTGGAAAAAATCCAAAGAAATAATATGTTGTGATACATGAAAGTTATATGAAATTCAAATTTCAGTGTTTATAAATAAAGTTCTATTGGAACACCATCATGCCCACTCTTTTACATATTCTCTATGGCTGCTTTCACACAGCAACCCAAAGGTTTAATGCAGATTCATGGCCCCAATGCCAAAATATTCACTATCTGGACCTTTACAGAAGAAGTCTCCTGATCCCTGATAAATGGACCAAAATCCAGGATTGACATTTCTCATCTTTCATTTAAGATCAGACTGCACTTGCCTTTTTAACATCTATTTTATTATTTTAGTAATTTTTCAAAGGAGATAAATTCTGAATGGTTTCACTGTGATTAGGCAGGAAAAGGAAGGCAGATTTGTCTTATGTATCTAGAACTATTCTCATTGTCTGCATGGATCATTTGTTCTATTGCCTGTCTTTACCTTAATTAATTTTCACAGGTAATTAAGGCTGCTAATCCATTTCACAATTGCACCACCCTCCCCAGCGCTTTCTCAGAACAGATACAGCCACAGCTGAATCTGAGCCAGACCTGCTCATTTAAGTCTTATCAAAATGAGCTTAAGGACATGTTAAAATGGAATTAGATTGGCAGAGGAGACATTTTGTGCCCCCTCTGAATGCTGACGCCTCCCCTTTCCTGAATGGTATCCACCTAATGGCTTTCTCCACGGCAGGTCTAGGTGGAGGACCTTTCAGAAATACGACTAGTAGCAAGTTATTCCAGAAACATGGCTCTTCACATTCAACAGGGTCTCATAGGACAGCTATTACACAGCACTTTTAGCTCTTAAAAAAATCACAAAGGCGATAAAATGGCAGTAAAAAGAATGAGATGTGATAGGACAAGTAGTTAGAACAGGCTTGGGATTTGAGCCTCTTCTCTTTCATATGATTTTTCTTCCACCTTTGCTTTTATCTTCCTGGAATCCCCTCGTCTCTTTCTTTCCTGGTTTATTGTTGCTTCAAGTCTGAGCTCACATCACTACCATAATTATGTCTCTTCTCTGCTTTTCCAAAGCAATTTGCATAATGCCTTTATTAAAACACTTGTCCCATTATGTTACTCGAGTTTTTGTTTTGTTTTTAAAGTATCTGCATCTTTCCACGGATGACTAGCTTCCTAGAGGCAGAACCCACGTTTTTGCACCTCTAGTCTTCAGCCCTAGCCCAATATCCAGGGCATAGTAAGTGCTCAATAAAAAGTATTTAAAGTGAACTCACTTTTCTCTGTTTTACCATTTTAAATCTGTCTTTAAAAGGTCAGTGCTTTCTCATTGTCATTCCCACTAGTAGCAGAGTGATTATGACTTTCTTTGAAACAAATATTTGGCCACAATATTTTTTTAAAAACTTATCTATGTTAATTACGCAATGTGTCATTTAAAAATTAAAATGTTACTTGTAGTACCATAGTGATTAATTTTAACAGCTGAAACCTCTCTCCCTCTCTCTCTCTTCTAGTAAATACTTAGGAAAGTATAAGAGACATCCACAGCCTCTTGGTTTCCCACCATGCAAGCCTCCTCATGATACTCCCCACTTCTGTTTAAGAGCCTGTCTTTCTCCTGTGTTATATAGTGTTTGTTTGGTTGTCTGTTTGTTTTGAGACAGAGTTTCGCTCTTCTTGCCTGGGCTGGAGTACAATGGCGTGATCTCGGCTCACTGCAACCTCTACCTCCCAGGTTCAAGCAATTCTCCTGCCTCAGCCTCCCGAGTAGCTGAGATTGCAGGCGTCCA
The DNA here is from genome assembly GCF_001698545.2 of Rhinopithecus bieti. NCBI lineage: Eukaryota > Metazoa > Chordata > Mammalia > Primates > Cercopithecidae > Rhinopithecus > Rhinopithecus bieti. Next base: position 821,667 of record NW_016821228.1, on the reverse strand, counting down.
CCAACACGCCCAGCTGATTTTTGTATTTTTAGAAGAGGCAGGGTTTCACCATGTTGGCCAGGCTGGTCTCGAACTCCTGACCTCAGGTGATCCACCTGCCTCGGCCTCCCAAAGTGCTGGGATTACAGGCATGAGCCGCCACCTCCGGCCCTGTGTTGTATAGTTCTGGGGAGAGGTTGTGCCTGGACCATCCCAGAGGCCAAAGAGACCAGCCCTCTGTCCTAGCCCCCTGCAGCCAGGAGAAGCTGAGCAGACCCCTCTTCTGGGCCCTTGACTGTCTCGGAAGCAGCAAAAGACGCACGGACCCGATGAGAGTTCTTCCCAATGGGACAGTGCCGCAGTCCAGGCTGCTCCTGCTGGTAACTCCCAGCACAGTTCCTGATCCAAGCCTTCTGGCTTCCCATGGCCTCTGCTCACTTTCCAGACCCAGACGTATAGCCTGGCTGACTCTCCAACACTATTGTTCCAACAAATTCCTTTCTGCCTAAGATGACAAGTGTTGTTTTCTCTATCTTACAAACAAAATCCTGACTGATAAAGGTTGGAGCAGACAAGACTGTTGAGGTTAAGCTCAAATTTGGCTGAATCTGCAAAAAATACCAATGTATTTATTGAATAATTGTCATCATCATCATCAGTATCAGTGTTGTTATTATTATTATTGTTTACACACAGTGATCCATTACTACATGGCATTTAATCCTCACACAGCACCATGAGGTGAGGCAGATACCATCAGTCTCGCCTTGCGGACGAGAAAACGAAGCCCGAGAGAGGAGAAATCAGGGTTATGTTGCCACACGGCTGCTAAGTGGTACATCTTAGTTCCAGACTTAGGCAGTCTGTCTTTCACTCTCAAAATTAGTAACAATGCTAGTGTCATCATTCTTATTAATAACAATATACCCAATATTTGTGTGCTTGTTATACACCAAGCACTGACCATTTATCACTCACAAGTTTATATACCTCATAAAGTGCCTTACAAACTTCTAAAGTATAGTCCTTACTTTACAGATAAGAAAACTGAAAAATAGTGAGATTAAATGACTGGCCCAATTTCTGACAGCCAGTTATCATCAGACCAACATTTGAAAGCCTGCGGTCCCAAGCCACAAACTCCCCACTCTCCACTATGGCCTCTTTGATGACAGCTGTGAGACTGCAAGTGACTTGAGCTCTAAGTCTATCACTTGCATAAACCGGCTTGTGACTTTCACTGTGACTTAGTGTCTTCGTCTATAAGATGGTAACAATATTAACAGGCATCTAACATAACTTACAGGGCTTTTATGAGGCAAAAATGAGATGCAGTTTCAAAGTGCTTTGAAAACTGCTGGTCATGTGAACAGTCATTTTTAATTTTTTTTCACCTGGATTTTTTAAAATGTGAAAAGCTTTGCCAGGCTGTTTATTGTCATCAGGGTGGGTGCCTAAAAGCAATGTGTACAAGGAGGACCCCCTATCTATGAAACATCACTGAGTGTACTTTAGACAGCTAGACCACAGGTTACCTTTTCCCCAACACGTCTGTGGTATGTTTCCAGAGTGTGCTTCCAAAATGCAAAACATGAAGAGTAATGTGAAGTACATAATGTAGGCTGAGATTAGGCATTCTCAACTGGGGGTGACTTTGCCTCACAGGGAACAGCTGTTAATACCTGGAACATTTTTCATTGTCACAACTAAGGCAGTATGACTGGCTCTTAGCAGAGAGAGGTCAGGGAAGCTGCTCATCATTCTAGAATGCGCCCAACAGCCCTCCCCACAAAGAATCATCCAGCCCAAAATGGCAGTAGTGCTGAGACTGAGAATCCCTGGTTGAGCCCTTGCATCATTGTTATCTAGAACTTTGTTCCAAAAGAGGCTTTTGGCTGAGAGTAGTACATTTCTGTCGGGCTTTGTGCTTTTACCTGAAATGGCATCTGGAGAGTTTAAAGGACACAGATCTGCTTCGGCCACATGTGGATAACTGGGAATCACCCGACATAATTGCTTTTATTCAAGGCTTCTTGCCTAAATGACCAGATATAAATGCAGCAGATGAATCACTTAATACATGATATCAAATTTCAGTTACGCAAAATTGAAAGCCAAAGGGGATAATTATTGTTTCTTTACCAAGCATCAGAACAAACACTAAAATACTTCATAACTCCGAGACAGAGGGGGAAAGTAAGGGAAAAAGAGAGAAATGAACACAGTTTCTACTTTCAGCCCTTAAAAGCAAATTATAGGAAAGTTAAGCTCCATCAGAAACAAGATTCCTCTCCCAGCCCAAGAGCAACCCTCTTTATTCAGACTTCCAATTTATTCCTAGCACATAAATTCCAAAAGGCCAAATTTGTGACAGAAGATCTGAGATTGGGCATCACATTAATTTCCTATTTTCTGCCCTCACATTCAATATGCAACTGATGCTGGAGGTACCCATGGTTTCACTGTTCACTGGTTCTGAGCCTCAGTTTTCCCCTCCTCATTTGCAATGACAGAGTTGGTCCCAAGGCCTCTTTCAGCCCTAAACTGCCTTGATGCTATGCTAATATCTTCAGTGATTTACACCATCAACTGACACCACCCAAGGCTGGGCTCCTGTAGAAATCTGAACACAGATAGAATGAGCTCACAGTTCACTTAGGTGGACATACCTCCACTGGAAACATACCAGAATAAAATAATTCTTTTAGTACCTTAAGATCTGTAACTGTATCATGTGTCAAGGTAAGTATCAGCACAATTTAGAAGCTACATCAAAGACAAAAGTCACAAAATTAACTTTCTTATTATTCTTCTATATGGTAATAGATTGTATACCTATAAAATGGGTTGAAATCGTCTGAAAACTTCCTTGAGAGGAAAACTTATTCTCTTGAAGAAATTAAATACCAACATTAACAAAATTCATACTAAGAAAATATAGTAAAATGCAAAATTTCAAACGTTACTTTTTTAAAACAAGATTGCAAAACAAGACCATTTCTGATATATATATAAGAAGAGAAGGGGCGGTTCCAAGATGGCCGAATATGAAAGCTCCAGTCTACAGCTCCCAGCGTGAGCCATGCAGAAAACACGTGATTTCTGCATTTCCAACTGAGGTACCAGGTTCATCTCACTGGGGCTTGTCAGACAGTGGGTATAGCCCACTGAGCCTTAGCTAGAGCAGGGTGAAGCGAGAGAAGCTGTGAGAGAAGCTGTGACAGACGGCACCTGGAAAAATCAGGTCACTCCCACCCTAATACGGCGCTTTCCCAAGGGTCTTAGCAAATGGCACACCATGAGATTATATCCCATGCCTGGCTCGGAGGGTCCCATGCCCACGGATCCTTCCTCATTGCTACCACAGCTGTCTGAGATCGAACTGCAAGGCAGCAGCGAGGCTGGGGGAGGGGCGCTCACCGTTGCTGAGGCTTAAGTAGGTAAAAAAAGCAGCCTGGAAGCTCGAACTGGGTGGAGCCCACAGCAGCTCAAGGAGGCCTGCCTGCCTTTGTAGACTCCACCTCTGGGGGCAGGGCATAGCCAAACAAAAAGCAGCAGAAACCTCTGCAGACTTAAATGTCTCTGTCTGACAGCTCTGAAGAGAGTTGTGGTTCTCCCAGCCTGCAGTCTGAGATCTGAGAATGGACAGACTGCCTCCTCATGTGGGTTCCTGACCCCAGCCACCCAAGGTAGGGGTAGACTGACCCCTTACTACAGGGGCCGGCGCTATCCCTCTGAGATGAAGCTTCCAGAGGAAAGATTCAGCAGCAATATTGCTGTTCAGCAGCCTCCCACTGGCCTGATTACCCAGGCAAACCAGGGTCTGGAGTAAGACATCCAGCAAACTCCAACAGACCTGCAGCTGAGGGTCCTGACTGTTAGGAAGGAAACTAACTTCCACACCAAACCCCCATGGGACTGAAAGGAGCATCACACCAAAACCCCATCTGTACATCCCAATCGGTCAAAGACCAAAGGGTAGATAACCACAAAGATGGGGGAAAAAACGGGAGCAGAAAGCCTCGAAAAATTCCTTTAAAAATCGAGCCCCTCTTTCCCGCTCAAGAGCGAATGCCAGCTCCTTGCCAGCAATGGTGAACAAATATTGAGACGGGGAGAACAAACTATTGATGAGTTGGAGGGAGAAGAAGGCTTCAGGGACACATTAAACTCCTCTGGAAATTCGAACCATCGCCAAAGAAGCTAAAAACCTTGAAAAAGGAATCTAGACGAATGGCCAAACTGAATAACCAGTGTGCGAGAGTCCTAAATGACCTGATGGAGCTGAAAAACCATGAGCACTAAGAAACCTACATGGGACGAACGTACAAGCTTCAGCTAGGGCCGATTCAAATCAAGTGGAAGAAAGGGATCAGTTTGAAGACCAAACGAATGAAATGAGTGAGAAGAGGAAGTTTAGAGAAAAAGAGTTAAAGAAACAAACAAAGCCTCCAAGAAAGAAATATGGCACCTATGTGAAAAGCAACAAATTCTACTCTGATTGGCCTCGCCTACCTGAAAAGTGGACGAGCCCACGGAGAATGGAAACCAAGTTGGAATACACTCTGCAAGATATTTATCCAGCGAGAACTTTCCAATCTAGTAATGACAATGCCAACATTCAAATTCAGGGAAATACAGAGAACCATCAACAAAATCCTTTACAGACACGCAAATGCTGAGATTTTGTCACACCAGGCCTAACCCTTAGACAAGAACTCCGCTGAAGGGAAAACACCTAAACCAATGGAAAGGAACAACCAGTACCAGCTACTGCAAAACCTCATACCAAATTGTAAAAGAGACCATTGATGCTCTTCTTTTTTTTTTTTTTTTTTTTTTCCCTAGAAGAACCTGCATCACGTAATGAGGCAAATAATCAGCTAACATCATGAATGACAGGGGATCAATTCACACATAACAAATTAACCTTAAATGTAAAATGGGCTAAATGCCCCCACCGGATTAAAGACACAGACTGGCAAATTGTATACAGAGTCAAGACCCATCAGTCGTTGCTGTGTACAGGCAGAAACCCTCTCATGGCAGGAGCATACACAGGCTCAAAATAAAGGGATGGAGGAAGATCTACCAAGCAAATGGGAGAGGAGAAAAAAAACCCGGGGTTGCGAATTCCTAGTTCCTCTGATAAAACAGAACTTGAAACCAAACAAAACATCAAAAAGAGACAAAGAAGACCATACATAATAGGCGTAAAAGGGATCATTCACAAGAGAGCTAACTATCCTAGAGATATATCTGCACTCCAAATACAGGACCACCCCAGTTCATTAAAGTAAGTCACTTGGAGACCTACAAGAGACTATAGGACCCCATACAATAATAACAGGAGAGCTTTTTACACCCCACTCTCAACGTGAGGGGACAGATCAATGAGAGCAGGAAAGTAAAAGATATCAGGAATTTGACTCAGCTCTGCACCAAAGTGGCCTAATAGACATCTACAGAACTCTCCACCCCAAATCAACGAAGGCTATACATTCTTCTCAGCCACCACATCGCACTTATTCCAAATTGACCACATGTGAGTTAGTAAAGACTCCTCAGCAAACGTAAAAGAACACGAAATTATAACAACTGTCTCTCACACAACAGTGCAATCAAATAGAAACTCAGGATTAGAACTCACTCCAAAAACCACTCAACTATGTGGAAAACTTAACAACCTGCTCCTGACATGACTACTGGGTACATAATAAAATGAAGGCAGAAATAAAGCTGTTCTTTGAACACCAATGGAGCAAGGACACAACATACCAGAACTCTCTGGGACACATTTAAAGCAGTGTGGTAGAGGGAAATTATAGGCCACCAAGTGGCCCACAAGAGAAAGCAGGGGAAAGATCTAAAAATTGACACCCTACACTTCACACTTAAAAGAACTAGAGAAGCAAGGAGCAAACACATTAAAAGCTAGCAGGAGAGAAATTAACTAAGATCAGAGGCAGAGAACTGAAGGAGATAGAGGACCACAAAATAACCTTCACAAAATCAATGAATCCAGGACTGGTTGTTTTGAAAAGATCAAACAAATGATAGTACCACTAGCAAGAACTAAAAAAGAAGGAAAGAGAGAGAATCAAATAGACACAATAAAAAATGGTAAAGGATTATCACCACTCAATCCACGGAAATACAACTACCATTCAGAGAATACTATAAACACCTCACGCAAATACTAGAAATCTAGAAGAAATTGATAAATTCCTGGACACACCACCACCACTGCCAAGGACTAAACAGGAAGACAGTTAATCCCTGAGATAGACCAATAACAGGCTCTGAAATTGAGGATATAATTAATAGCCTAACAACAAAACAAAGTCCAGGACCCAGAGGATTCACAGACACCGAATCTACCAGAGGTACAAGGAGGAGCTCGGTTACCATTCCTTTGGAAATTATTCAATTCAACAGAAAAAGAGGGAATCCTCCCTAACTCATTTTATGAGGCGCAGCTCATCCTGGATACCCAAAGCTTGGCAGAGTGGCACAACAAAAAAGAGGACTTTTGGGCCAATACCCTGATGAACATCCAATTGCAAAAATCCTCATAAAATAGTGGCAAAACCAAATCCAGCAGCACATCACAAATCTTATCCCCGAGATTCAAGCGGGGCTTCCATCCCCTGGGACTAGCAAGGCTGGTTCAACATAACCCAAATCATAAACGTAATCCCAGCATATAAGAACAGAACCAACAGAGACAAAAACCACATGATTATTCTCAATAGATGCAGAAAAGGCCTATGACCCAAAACTTCAATGGCCCTTCATGCTAACTAGCTCTCAATAAAATTTCAGGACTGATGGGTACATATCTCAAAATACATATAAGGGTCTATTTATTGACAACCCACAGTCAATATCATGACCTGAATGGGCAGAAAACTGGAAGCCATTCCCTGTGAAAAACTGGCACAAGACAGGGAATGCCCTCTCTCTTATGACCTTATTCCAATTACTGTTGGGAATGTTCTGTGCGCAGGGCAATCAGGCAGGAGAAGAAATAAAGGGTATTCAATCATGAAAAAAGGAATGTCATAATTTGTTCTCCTTTTTGCAGATGACATGATTTATATTTAGAAACCCAATACATCTCAGCCCATAAATCTCCTTAAGCTGATAAGCAACTTTCAGCAAGTCTCGTGATACAAAGATCAATGTGCAAAAATCCACAATGCATCCATATACACAATAACAGATCAAGGCCAAATCAATGAGTGAACGCCCACTCACATTTCTTCAAAGAAAATAAAATACCTAAGAATCCAATTACCAAGGGATGTGACGAGGACATCTTCAAGTGAGAACTACACAACCCACTGTTCAAACAAAATAAAAAGGAGACACAAACAATGGAAAGAACATTTCTATGCTCACAGATAGCAAAAGAATCCAATATCATGAAAATGGCCATACTGTCCCAAGTAATTTATAGGATCATGCCATCCCCATCAAGCTGCAATGTCTTTCTTCACAGGAATTGGGAACAAATCTACTTTGAAGTTCAGTATGGACCTATTAAAAGAGGCCTGCATTGCCAAGGACAATCCTAGCAAAAGAACGCAAGCTGGACGGATACATACCTGACTTCAACTATACTACAACAGTTACAGTAACAAAACAGCATTGGTACTGGTACCAACACAAGAGATATAGGGACAATGGAACAGAACAGGCCTTCAGAAATAATACGACGCTCTACAACCTTCTGATTCTTTGACAACCTGACAAAACCAAGAAATGGGAAAGGATTCCTATTTAATAAATTGGTGCTGGGAAAACTGGTAGCCATATGTAGAAGGCTGGAAACTGGATCCCTTCCTAAGACACCTCGATACAAAAATTAATTCAGATGGATAAAGACTTAAAATGTTAGACCTAAAACCATAAAAACCCTAGAAAAACCTAGGCAATACCATTCAGGACATAGGCATGGGCATAGCGACTGTCATGTCTAAACACAAAAGCAACCGGGCAAAGAAAGCCAAATTTGACAAATGGATCTATTAAAACTAAAGAGCTTCTGCAAGCAGAAACACACTACCATCAGAGTGACAGATCAACCTACAGGAATGGGGAGAATAGTTTTGCAGTTCTTACTCATCTGGGCAAACCGGTCCTAATATCCAGAATCTACAAAGAACTCAACAACCTTCAAGAAAAACAACAACCCCAATCAAGAAAGTGGGGGCCAAGTATATGCACACACTTTCAAAAGATAACATTTATGCAGCCAACAGACCACATGAAAAAATGCTCATCATCACGAGCATCAGGTAAATGAATCAAAACCACAATGACTCCATCTCACACGTTAGAATGGCGATCAAGCTTAAAGAAGTCAGGGCGAAAACACAAGTGCCTAGAGAGGCATGTTGGAGCAAACAGCAACACTGTTTACCACTGTTGGTGGGACTGTAAACGCGTTCACCATTGTGAAAGATCAGTGTGCCAATTCCTCAAGGATCTATAACCAGAAATACCATTTGACCCAGCTATCCCATTATGGTATATACCCAAAGGATTACAAATCATGTTGTTTTTTTAAAGATACCTGTGTGTTATGCATGTAATAGCGCAAAGACTTGGAAACCAAGAACCAACCCAAATGTCCATCAATGGATAGACTGGATTAAGAAAATGTGGCACATATACACCATGGAATACTATGCAGCCATAAAAAAAGGATGAGTTCATGTCCTTTGCAGGATCATGGATGAAGCTGGAAACCATCATTCTCAGCAAACTATCGCAAGAACAAAAAACAAAACACCCCATGTTCTCACTCATAGGTAGGAATTGAACAATGAGATCACTTGGACACAGGAGGGGGAACATCACACACTGGGGCCTGTCGTGGGATAGGGGGAGCGGGGAGGGATAGAATTAGGAGATATACCTCATGTAAATGACGAGTTAATGGGTACAGCACACCAACATGGCACATGTATACATATGTAACAAACCTGCACGTTGTGCACATGTACCCTAGAACTTAAAGTATAATGAAGAAAAAGAAGAGAAGATCATTATATATATACATGAAATATGGTCTACATATATAATGGTCCTCTATTCATAAAGATAGATAGATGATAGATAGATAGATAGATAGATAGATAGATAGATAGATAGATGATAGATAGATAGATAGATAGATAGATAGATAGATAGATAGATTGTTATACATAGGATATATATATATGACCATTTCATAAATTTTATATATTTTATTAAGAATATATGTAAGACTATTTCACACACACACACACACATGCACACACACACACTAGTCTGCCAGCTTTAATGGCAGATATTAGCTCTCAACTATCTCTCAGCTCTGTGGAATTGTTTTGTGGAATAATATGGTGTTTAGGAACAAGGGCTCTGCATCCAGACTGTCCAAATTCCTTCAGGCCCAACTCTGCCATTTCTCAGCTATATGATCTTAGACATTCCTTAGTCTTCTGCATCTTAGTTCTTCTGAAAAATGGAATAATAATAGTAACTCATAAGGTTGTTGTGAGGATCTAAGGAGTTCATTTATGAAAGTGCTTAGGAAAATACCAGGCACATAGCCCTTAAGCATTGCATTCAATCACCATTGCTATTATTACCATTATTAGCATTCACACTTGCATTGCTGTTTTCCATTCAGGGCATCTTGTCTCCCTGCCAGACTTTTGCCTCTGCTGCTGATACTCCTCATAACATCTTGCTCTTTGGACACTGATGTTCATGTCCAGTAATTGCTATAGGAATCCCTATCTCCAGTCTGGGAATCGGCCATTTTCTGTGTTGGTTTTCAATCTTTTTAATTCCCTACATTCAAGCAAAACCTTTAATAGGCTGTGCAGCAGGGGAGAGGGCATGGATGGGTTAGGGAGCAGAGAAGATAACTTGTGACCAATGCACATGCCCAGACCCCTCCCATCTTTCATGGACATGACTCTTTCCTCTCTCTCTCAATCTCTCTCTCTCTCTCTCTCTCTCTCTCTCTCTCTCTCACCTGGCAGCCACCACCACTTGAACAAAGCCATATCACTGTTTCCATGCCCAACATCCTCTTTCCTGGGTCCACTACAGATATCTTCATGCTTTAAAGTCTATAAGCAAATCACCCCAGAGTGCGGAGATGTTTTTATTCATCTGTTCCTGATGATGTCCTTCTCCCAAATCTGTCTTTCAAGAAGATTGAGAATAAAAACGTCCGGAGTTCTTGGGAAGCCCAATAGTGGAATTGTCTAACTTTATAGGCTCAAAAATACAAGTAATATTTTCTGTTAAAACTCTCACTCCCCAAACTTAGCAACAGAAGAGATTCAGTTACAATTGGTGAGATAGGCCTGTTTGGAGAAAAGTTATACATCAATTTCCCAACTCTTACTCCCTGGTATCTAAAATTTGGGCCCTGAATAGCTGGATCAAAATGTTCCCTGCTCTCTGAATTACTATTGGAATCCTCACTATCCCAATTTAGAAACTGAATAGATTTGAATAGCAGGGAATAAATGTATATAACAGAGTTCAAAGTTAGTGTATTTCCTAGAATCTGGATTGTTCCCTCTTTTCTGTAGTCTCCTCATTAAGGTAGAAGTGAAAAAATATAAATTTATTTTATAAAGCTGGCACACTCTGATATCAAAATCCGGAAAAGAGAGCATACTAAAAAAGTGGGGGAGAAATATGGAAAAAATAGTTTCCTAATGCTTGTTGTCTATAGTTAGGCAAGAATAATTTTTCATTGCTATTTCCCTGCAAATAAAAGCTAATCAAATATGGTATCTCATAATATACGCTCCTGTTCTTCCAAAAGCCTTATTTCTTTCATCTCCTGAGATGATAAAGATTAAAAACTCATCATAATATCTGAGTCCAAAATATTCTTAATTAAAAATTTTCTCTCTAGCTAATTTTATTTTTCAGATTATATCTTTAATCAGGCTCTTTCAAAGTTCAAGTTTGGATTTATGCATTGTTTGGAAATTTTCAGTATAATTATAAAATGCCTTGAATGACAAATAAATATAGAAAAGCCCCTTGTATTTGAGAATAGCAAAACTTCATACCACTTAATTTTTTTAAGTAATGTTTTTCAATGATGAAATAATAGAACTAATGTGTATCCACGTGAGCATGAGCCATGGGGCATGCGTAATTAGTAGTACCGGCAGAAATCATGGCCACTGCTCTCCTCTGAGTCAAGGGACTCTTAGGACTCCGCCCCTTGAGCGAGTGGGTGGATTGACCAGCTTAGAGAGAGTGAGTCAGATGGGAAATCAGGATTCAGATCCCTGGGAAGGAGCGTAAAACACATAGAACAGATGCCCACACAGATGGAGGAATAGGGAACAGCCAAGGACCAAAGTATTTAAAGGGCTTTTAGGTTTATTGGACACAGGAAGCTAATTGAATACGTTAAGGAAAGAGCAACCCAATAGAAGCCTAAGACCTGTCTTCCCATGAACAAGTCACATATCCTACACAACCCTCCCTCTTTCACTTCACTTTCAAATGTGAAGTAAAAAGATTGGAATCGATGAACTGTAAATCTCCTTTTAGTTCTAAACTTTAATTATTATACACAAATCACCTCCTTTTACTCATTTGCACTTGAAAACTGTCAACTATATTGTCTCATAAAGGGAAATGTTGAAACACAGAGATTAAAAATCATCCCTAATGAGTTTTGACTGTCATGATGTGGAGGGTTGATGGCAGTATCTTCATATTATGTTCTAATTATACTATTTTTAAAAGTACTAATTTTAATTTGGTGTTTGATTTTAAAGGATAGAAGGTGACCCAGAGAGAAAGCAGTAAGAGAAACTGAAAAGAATAAACAAATCTGTGTTTGTATCACAGCCGTCTCATAGGGCATTACAGAGACCCATAAATTATGAGCTGCTTTATCTCTAGAGTTATTGACCTTCAGTTGTTGTCCATTCTGTGTTGATTACAAAAATTCATTCAATTATGAGTCAGCCATTGTTTTGGGAATCATCCTGCCTTTACCACTGTATTAAGAGAAAGAGGAAACAAAGCAACATATAATATTTTCTACTTTCCACTATTTCATTCTAATGATATAGTTTCAAGATCATGAAGTAAAGGCAAAAATGACATCAATGTAGGTAAAAGAAAATTGTAGAATCAGATTCATTCATTTATTTGAACTTGACTTATTGTTTAACCAATATTTTATTAGTCTAGCTATCTTCTGTCCTGACGTTATAGAACTTACTTAAATCTGCACCATTTAAAGAACAAAGGATAGTTTTTCCTCTTTCATAATGGTTCCTGTAGAATTATTTTCTCTGAGTCTCAATTTGACACAAATTATTCGATGCAATTTAGATTGTACCAACTGTTGAATTTCATTGGCCATATTCAAACTAATCTAGTCATGTAGAGCCTGGGCTCCTTCAGGTACTTCACAGTAAAGAGAATTGTCTTCCTCTTCCTACCTTTTGAGTGGAAATTTGCATATTACTACTTCAACTACTTTGACATTGCACTTTATGTTATTTAAACTTGTATCATTTGGCACGTGGCCTTCTCCTAAGTTGGCTAACTGATCTCATTACTTCATTTTTATGAATGTCAGAATATCATTTGTTAAAGGAAATCTCTTTTATTACCTCGTTCCAACAAATGAAGTGGTTGCAAATGTGTTATGTGCAAGCTATACGTGCCAATGAAATTTATTTTCTGGAAGGAATGAAAGCACACATAATAAGTCATTTCATCTTTACTGGTCTTAGAGCATGAGCAGAATACTCAAGCAAGAGAAGGAAAGATTGTAAGGCAAATTGTTTCCTGGAAACTCATAGTGCTCCCCAGCAAAACAAAATGTAGGCAAAAAAAGGGGAGAACTCTGGATAGACAAATATATTTTAGTCAAACAATTTTCTTCAATTCTTTTCCCAGTGCCTTAATTACTTGACTAATAAGTTTGCTTTTCTAGATGTTCTTTAGTGTTACTATTACACTGATTTTGGAGAAACTACAAGGCAAATGTTCAGATTTTTACATAAGTCTGCAAAGTTTCATTTGATTTCAGCACTAAATAAATGTCTACCATGTAAATTTAGATTGTGGTTAAGGTTTTTGAACATATCCTTTGCATAGGTTTGGGGATCTATTTTCATCCTCTGCTTGACCTCCCTTTAAGCACTAGGGCTCTTCCACAAATAACCACTTTTGTAAGCTGTGAGTGCTTCTTTTAATCATTGCAACAGAATTTTCTTTCAAAATACCCTTCTCTGACATTGCTCCCAGCAAAAAAAAAAAAAGGTGTCATGGTAGATAAAGCATAAAAAGAGAAAATTCTTTTGAAAATGCTTCAAACACTAAATACCTTTTAGAAGGTCTAGCTAAAGGTAAAGAAAAAATAATTAGAGATATATCACATCATATTCTCCAGTCATCTTTCTACTAATTAGCAAAGGCCTTCCTTTCTGGTGCTACCAAAGGAGAAAATTTCATTAAGAATTTGTTGCCACAGCAAACACACTGGTGGGAACTGACAGAGGCGTTG
>NW_016821228.1:800994-804988 GCF_001698545.2 Rhinopithecus bieti | reverse complement strand
AAAAAAAAAAAAAGGTGTCATGGTAGATAAAGCATAAAAAGAGAAAATTCTTTTGAAAATGCTTCAAACACTAAATACCTTTTAGAAGGTCTAGCTAAAGGTAAAGAAAAAATAATTAGAGATATATCACATCATATTCTCCAGTCATCTTTCTACTAATTAGCAAAGGCCTTCCTTTCTGGTGCTACCAAAGGAGAAAATTTCATTAAGAATTTGTTGCCACAGCAAACACACTGGTGGGAACTGACAGAGGCGTTGGTGAATATCAAATTTTTTTATTGGTAGACATTGCTGGTCACCAACAGAAAGAGTCAGATGAGGGCTATTGGCATTCTCTCTGACATGTTACAACCACAGGAGGGTTTACAATAAAAGAATGAATTCAGCCAACTGAATTCAGCCATCCACTCAAAGACGCAAAAATAGTTATATGGACAGTCATATACCTGTTCTGAAAACCAAGTCGAGTCTTTACTTTGACTGTTGAGCACATGGACCCTACTTTGCCTAATAGGTTCTTTTGAAGCAGATTGGACAATATTTTAGCAGTGAAATTCAGCTAACAGCATAGTCAGAATCAAATAGCAAAATCCATGCATTTGTCTACAGAACTAATCCAAATCCTAGTCTACAGCGTTATCCAGAAAAGGTATTAAACTGGTGAGAGTCTTACGTGCTGCTCACACAAGGCAGATCACGGCTGCAGAATGTTTTCAGCCAAATCACATTTCTTAAATGAGAATTATTTCACCAACATCTGCTATGCAAAATTTTTCACCTTCTGGGATTGATCAAAGATAGTTAGCTGGCACCCTATTATCAGCCACCTCTGGAGACTTCCTGGGCTTTAATTCGTTTTTCAAATGCTAACCAAACACTTCTAAGGTGTGTATTCCTGATTAGAGTACGACACGTGTTCATCAACTGCCCCCAGGGTATACAGTATACTGTGTGTGTGTGTTTGAAGTAGGGAGTGTGGGTGCATTCGACTGATCATGCCAAAGTACTTCAAAACAAATCACAACTAAGATAGTCATTTTCAAAGATACAGCTTGTAAGATGTGACTTCAAGGTCACTGAAGGTCCCCTTCCCTCAAAAAATTCACCACCCCAATTATTTTAAATGCACATAGGAATAAGCAATAAACATTTCTTGAATTGAATGGAACTGAACTGACCCAGAAAGAGGAGGATCTTCTCACACTCCTGTAGGCTCCAACTCCAGAGCAGCCACCACCACAGTGGAGCCTGATTTAGTGTGAAAAGACTTCACTACCAAGGCCCCAGAACCCCAAAGTCAGGTTCATATAGGAGTTAAATTACCCCTGCAGGGACTGTGAAGGCAGCTCTTAACCCAAGACTCCAACTTTCTTTTAAATAAGATTTCAGTTTTAGAAAAAGCCATTAAATACTTTAGGATCTTAAGCCTTCATATGCCATATATTTTATCTGCTTTATTTTTTTTTAATCTGTTCCTTGGGGAAAAAAAGATTTTGAAACTTGCCAGAGTTTTGCTCTGAAAAAGAAAAAAATACAAGATTTTTGAAGAGAGAAAAATTATTCACATTTGATAGCTGTTGCTGTAAGGATGTCCAGGAATCTGGAATAACCTCCCTCCAAAGCTCACTGACTTTTACTGCTGGCAGACAATGGAAATGTGGCATGTCCTTCGTGTTTAGTTTGGTGGGACATTTGTGCTTGGCTCCCAAACTCCGCAACGCTGGGAAACCTGCCAACCCCGAGTGTTCCCTGCCAGATCTAATCTATCTCACAACTAACCTCTTCTTAGCTGGAGATCTATTCCTCATTCCTAAACATTGAGAAGGGCCATGGTTACAGACAGAAGCTTCTTCAGTTCTCATATTTGGAATTCACTCCATCCTGTTGGTACTTAGCAGCCAAAGCAATTCGATCTCAAATCAACATTCCCAGTGCATGAAGCTTAGATATGAGTCAAGCAACACCCAACAGTGTGAGGCAAAACTTTAACCACATCACTGGCCTGTACTGCCATAAGCTTTTCTCAATCCTTGCTTGAAAAGATTACCTTTAACTCCTACTTCAACTCAGATAATTCTCCGTGAATAACACTAGCATTAAATAACATTGGAGTCTAATTACTTATGTATGCTTCTCTCCCACAATCATGCAAACTCTTTAAGACCAAAAGATTCACAGTCGGATCCTTAGCACCTATCATTGTGCCTGGCAGGTTGCCAGAGTTTTTGGATCCAGGGGTCTTTAAATATTGTGTGCTGATTCTTCTCTGTGCAAGATATGTTATCAGTCCACCTAAGTTACCCAGTGACTCCCTAGGCCCAAAGGATATGAAATTCAGGCTATGGATCCAACCGGAGCAGAAAAAGAGTGACTTCTCTCCCATGATTTAAATATCAGAGGAGATGTGCAGGACAGAGGGTTGGCTATTTCCAATGTTCTTGTATTTAAATGGCAAGTATAAGCCTACAAAGATTACAAAGGGTGTGAGTCTCCTACCAGGCAGGGAAGGTGCCTGGTAACTTGGGCAGGAGGGTCAGCCAGAGAAGGAACGTCGGCAAGACAGGCTTCCCCAAATTCATGCCATGCCTTGCACTGGCTCTCAAATTAAGAAAATTTAAAAGCAAAGGAAATAACCAATTTCGAAAACAAAAGAGAAGGTAGAAAATATATTTTTAAAATACAGGATTTCTCTGATGTAAGCAGAAAGGGTAAATCACTGTGGTTAACATAAGGCAATTTTCCTAACTCTGCCACTATCTGAATACTGGATTAGCTATTAGCCATCCAGTTAATTATACTATACATATTAAATATGATATGTGTAAGAATGGATGGATGGATAAATAGATGATCTGCCTTAACTTCAAAACAATAGCAGGATCGGTATGATTACATGGACTAAAAAAGAAAAGCTGCTTGAAATCAAGTAATTCCATACTGATGATCTCAGGCATGAGCGAGCAAACAACTTTGAATGTGATGTGAGCCCTTTGTTTCATATGTTTGTCTCATGTGGCTTCCCTTTCAGTTCTTAACTGTCAAAGAAATGAGATGAAAACACAAAAGCTGATCCCTGAAGGCTGGGCTTGGGGGCTCATACCTGTAATCCCAGCACTTTGGGAGGCCGAGGCGGGCGGATCACGAAGTAAGGAGTTCAAGAACAGCCTGACCAATATGGTGAAACCCCGTCTCTACTAAAAATACAAAAATCTGCCGGGCATGGTAGCGCACACCTGTAGTCCCAACTACTAGGGAGGCTGAGGCAGGAGAATCGCTTGAACCCGGGAGGTGGAGGTTGCAGTGAGCTGGCACCACTGTACTCCAGCCTGGGTGACACAGCGAGACTCCATCTCAAACAAAACAAACAAACGAACAAAAAGCTGACCCCTGGTAACCTAACCTTTATGTGCTCAAAGTCCAAAGAGGGAGAGAAATCACAATAATAAGAAAAGAGAAAAAGAGGAGGACACCCAATTGAAAGAAGCTATTTTGTTCAAAGACATAGAAGTTAGCAATAAAGAAATTTACTGTTAAAAAAAAAATCACTCACATTCAAGGCAATAACATATTGAGGTCTGTACATTGCAGCAATAACGAAAGCAAAAGATAGGAATTAGCCTTCCCCAAACAACTGCAAATACACAAAGTGTAGGATTGTTAGATAAAATACAGGACCCACAGTTAAATTTCAATTACAGAAAAACAATGATTCTTTTAGTCTAAGTCTCTCCCAAACATTTCATGAGGTATGATTCTACTAAAATATTCTTTATTGTTTGTAGAAAATCTAGATTTAACTGGATATCCTGCATTTTCACTCGCTAAATCCAGCAATCCTACCTGCATGTCCATCTATATCTGAATTTCTAAACACATACAAAAATATCATTCAGCTTGTCATAAAATCACACTCAAATGCCCATACTCTGACAGCTGTTCAGATGCTAATACACAGTTTCCTGCCATTTGCAGCAAAAAAAAAAAAAAAAAAAAA
>NW_016821228.1:795210-800551 GCF_001698545.2 Rhinopithecus bieti | reverse complement strand
AAAAAAAAAAAAAAAAAAAAAAAAAATTGAACCACAATTACTTCCTGTATTTTAAAGTGACAGAAACAGAGCATATAAGGAAAAAAATAATCAGAATTCTTCTCACCCTTCAGTGCTTGAGTCCTGGCCATGCTCTCTCTCTTGCTTTCTATAGTGAATCAGCAGTTCCAGGATAAAATTGCCTCATGAAGTTCCAGGGCGTGAATTGGATAAAGTGAGTGGGCCACATTGTGTACAAAATTCAATAATCGAAATCAATAACATTGTAATGTAATATTGTTACTAATCTTGATTCTTTAGAGGAGTTTTAGGTTCACAGCAATATTGAATCGAAGCAATGTTGAAGGTACAAGGATAGCCTACGGACCCCTGCCTACACGCATGCACAGCCTCCCCCATTAACAACATCCCCCCACTGGAATATGTACAAGGCTTACAATTGATACATCACAGTTCAGAAATTACTCGAGTGCTCACTCTTGGTGTGGTTCATTCTCCATGTCTAGACAAATGTATAATGACATGCATCCACCCTTATGGTATCATACAGAGTAGTTTAACTGCCCTAAAAGTCCCTTCTGTTCCACCTGTTCATTCCTCCCTCTCCTGTAACCCTTGGCAACCACTGATTCTTTCACTGAGTCCACAGTTTTGCCTTTTCCAGAATGTCATATAGTTGGAATTATGGCATATAGCCTTTTTAGATTGGCTTCTTTCACTCAGTAATATGCATTTAAGTTTCCTCCATGTCTTTCCATAGCTGGATAGCTCATTTCTTTTTAGCACTGATTACTAGTTTATTGTCTGGATGTATTACAATTGATTTATACATTTATCTACTGAAGGACATCTTGCATGCTTCCAGGTTTTGGCAATTATGGATAAAGCTGCTATAAACATTCACATGCAAGTTTTTGTGTGGTTATAAGTTTTCAGCTCCTTTGGGTAAATACCAAATATATTTTAAAATCAAAATTAATGCAAAAAAATCATGATGAACAAAATACCAAAACTTGGAATCAAAATAGGATCTGCACAAGTATTTGCATGACTACTCCTCACTTGTCTGTCCCTAATCCTAGCCCTGGTTGTTAACCTTTGAGACACTGATGAACACCTGTGTCACCTTGAAGCTTTTCCTGTCAGCTCAGTAACAGTGATATACACTCCTCAGCTCCTGTGGCTCAGTTGCTGTGCATGGTTATCTTTGTAAGCTGGACAGAGACACCCTGAAACCAGTCCATGTCCACCACCCTCATCAGGCTGCAGAGGGCACAGCAGAGCTACATCTAAAAACACACCATTTCTGTTGCTACCATCATAGATGCAATTTTCTGACCAATAGAAATAAAATGTCTTCATAAAGAGATTTTTTTCTACTTTACATTAAAATGCTGTATGGACAAGCCATGACTCCATGACATCTAAGATTGTGTCTTAAATTGTAACACACATCAAACATCTTAGCCAGAAAGTTGTCTTTCAAGGTGAAAATATGGAATGTTTGATTGCCTTATTTTACAAACAGATAGTCCTTTTTCTGCATATGAGTATAGACAGTATAAATAAACATACAACCTGAAACCATGCAATGTAATCTTAATAATCAATGTGAAAAATTATGATTGTTCCATGACTTTTAAAATGTTGGGGCGAAGGGGAACAGAAAATTCTCAAAAGAAGACATTTATGTGGCCACTGAACATAGGAAAAAAAGCTCATCATCACTGGTCATTAGAGAAATGCAAATCAAAACCACAATGAGATACCATCTCACACCAGTTAGAATGGCGATCATTAAAAGTCAGGAAACAACAGATGCTGGAGAGGATGTGGAGCAATAGGAACACTTTTACACTGTTGGTGGAAGTATAAATTAGTCCAACCATTGTGCAAGACAGTATGGTGATTCCTCAAGGATCTAGAACCAGAAATATCATTTGACCCAGCAATCCCATTACTGAATATATATCCAAAGGATTATAAATCATTCTACTATAAAGACATATGCACACATATGTTTACTGCAGCACCATTTACAATAGCAAAGACTTGGAACCAACCCAAAAGCCCATCACTGATAGGCTAGTTAAAGAAAATGTGGCACATATACACCATGGAATACTATGCAGCCATAAAAAAGAATGAGTTCATGTCCTTTGCCGGGACATGGATGAAGCTGGAAGTCATCCTTCTCAGAAAACACACACAGGAACAGAAAACCAAACACCACATGTTCTCACACATAAGTGGGAGCTGAACAAAGATAACACATGGACACAGGGAGGGGAATATCACACACCAGGGCCTGTCACAGGGTAGGAGGCAAGGGGAGGGAGAGCATTAGGACAAATACCTAATGTAGATGATGGGTTGATGGGTGCAGCAAACCACCATGGCACATGTATACCTATGTAACAAACCTGCATGTTCTGAATATGTATCCCAGAACTTAAAGTATCATAATAAAAAGATAAATCAAATATTTAAAACTTTCTTACTGCTGATTATAAATGTATATGGAAATAAAAAATTAGTTAAGCTACTATTTATTTGAAACAGAAACATGGAGAATGTTATTTCTTTGTAAAAACAAACAAACAAAAACAAATAAAACAACTTTAGCAATTACTTCTCTGGGTATATACTTAAAGGAAATTAAGTCAACACCTCATAGAGATAAATCTGCACTCCCATGTCTATTGCAGCATTATTCCTAATAGCCAAAATCTGCAAACAACCTAACCGTCCATCGATGGACAAATAAAGAAATTGTGGTATATATAATGCAATATTATTCAGCTTAAAAAAAATCCTGCCATTTGTCACAAAATGGATGGACCTGGAGGAGGACATTATTCTAAGTGAAATAAGCCAGACACAGAAAGAAAAATACTACATGATCTAACTTATATATGGAATCTAAAAAAGGTTGAATACTTAGAAATAGAGAGTAGAATGGTGGTTGGCAGAGATGTGATGGGGGTGGAAGGTCAAAGGGTACAAACTTGTAGTTATGTAGGATGAGTAAGTCCAGATACCTCATGTTCAGCATGAGGATAATGATAATATTGTACACTGGAAATTTCCTAACAGCGTAGATTTTGGGTGCTTTTATCACAAAAAAAAAAAAAAGGTAACTATGTAAGATGATGATATGTTGATTTGCTTGACGGTAGTAACCATTTCACTATGTCTATCAAAACATTATGTTGTACACCTAAATATATATAATTTTATCAAAACATTATGTTGTACACGTATATATAATTTTAAAAGGAAATAAGAAACCTACTTATAATCACCCCACCACTAAGAAAAGAAAAAAAACCCTTACCAAGAGTAGTTTAAACAGTACTTGCCTTCTCATCTGATAATTGACAACACGGAGTGAGTATCTTTGCTGTGTCATGGTGAATTATCATAATCTTTTCGAAGTTTGGGTGGGCTTTGAACACTTTATTCTTTATGCTTCCAATGTCATGACGTATCTCCAAGAGTTCCTCTAACATAAAGTTTTTTGCCAGCATCAGTTCCTCTGGGACATAGTCATCCTTTTTGTGACAACCACTTTTCTCATTTATGTCAGTATAAGTTCTCGGTCACTAAGTTCCCCTGATTGCAGTTTCCACGTGGTGGATAAACGGTGGAGATGGCCCTATCTATACCTTCTAAAATTCCATTTACTTCTGATGCAAACTTTACTGTTTACCTCATCACTTTCTATTCTCCTCTGGACTTTGATCTTTGTTGGTCAGTTTCCACTTCCTATTATCTAGTTTTATGAAATATCATGTGGGTTTATCACTGAAGACGAGGAAGAAACATAACCACATGCTTAACCCTTTTAACTGATGCATGGTGACCAATCACCAGCAGATTTCAAAAGAAATGATGTGATTGGTCATTGATCATCTTTTATTTGCATAGTGTTTCATGGACTAAAGAGTTAGCAGTGAAGTGTGTGCTTTATGGGGTTACGCACAGTTAATATATTGTGGTAACTGAAGTTTGAGCCATATTGTGTTACTTAACTAGACTATGGTAACGGAAATTCATCCATATTGGAACTATGCAAAGTAAGAACTGCCTATATTCTAATGTCTTGCTTAATACTTCTAGCATTAAAATAGAATTGACTGAATATACAACAAGTTACATAATTGAATTTAGCAGGTTTTTCTCCTATTACCATTCAAAACATATTTTATACAAAATATATTTTCTTGGTTCCTCATCCCTTTCCCTTTCCAAAATAATATTAATATTCTAATAAACTTATCCATACCAACATATCATAGAGAATGAAAAAGCCAATTCCTGAGGGCCATACTCTCTCCCAGACAGCGTGCACATGGTATTGTATAACCCCTCAACAGTCATGCTGAGGTCAACACCATTCCAACATAGTATGCCTTTTGAAGATTAGAGCCCAGAGAATTTCAAACTGCATTTCGTAGTCTCCCCTGAAGCAAAGATTTTGCATGTGAACTAACATCTACTAAGCAGATACAGCCGCTGAGACTTGGAAGACGAAAGTCGGCACCATGTGCTTCAAGCTCTTCTGTGGTCTCCTGTGATGGTAGTGGCAGAAGAGGTTTCTTAAGGTTCAGTCCCTAGTTTTCTGGTTGCCAAGAAGCAGGTACAGCAGCAACAGTGGATTCCACTGGAAGAGTCCCATGTCATAGCACAGTATACACGCTTGGTTATCTGACACTCCAGGAAATTACATAAGCCACCTTATATCCCATAATACATCCCTTTCTGCTGTAACCAGCTAGAGTGGAAATTATTATTTGCAGTGAACACCATGAGAGATACAGGTGTTAATTTGCAGATTAGTTTCAATGATGCCCCATATCCAACCTGTTTCTTTCCTGTGTATATTTTTCTAAGAGATAAAACAATTTAAATGAAAATAAATTGTCTCAGACACTAAGTAAAATTAGTTCAACCCAAATCCAATGAACGATGCATGTACTATCTTCAGCTCATCAAACTTCTTAAACTTAAATCAATGAGGCAGAAAATTCAGACACTTTTAAATTCAAATGTTTTGATTTTCCTATTTGATTAAAAATTGACTCCCTAAGCACCAAATTTCTAGTTCCTTATGCCCGCCAAGGATAATTTTCTTCTAAAATTAGAACCCACATCTTCTACTACTTGCCATGCCTGACAAAGCAAGCAACACAAAGCAAAGAGTCTAGGTAAAAACAAGCAAAGGTTGTACAAAAAAATAGTAAGAAATTAGCCACTTTATCCATTGAAAAGAGATGAACCACAGCTAGATTGTAAGAGAAGAAAATAAATAAATAAATAAATAAATAAATAAATAAAA
>NW_016821228.1:718992-792943 GCF_001698545.2 Rhinopithecus bieti | reverse complement strand
AATAAATAAAATCAATGTCTTTTAAAATGTCCTAGGAACATTTATTTCCAGTAAAACCTCAGGTTTTGTTTGTTTGTTTGTTTTAGTCTAAAATGTTGAAAGCCCTGTGTTTCATACCTTTCTCCCTGTTGTATGATAACTAATGTTTAGAGTCAGAGTCAGGGAGGTAAAAGACCTACCTTTTTATCCACATTCTGATACTGATTACATCTGCAATTTCAGATCAGTCATTGAACACTGAGTCTTTACTTCCCAGCCTATAAAATGAGGATTATGGTCTAAGTCATCTCTAAGATTTCTTCCAGTGCAAACCCGGTTTCTTCGTATGATTTCCAATGTAAAATGTATATATTACCAGAACCAGAAAATGCCATCAGAATTATGATCTCCATAAGAGAAAAATCGTCACCTTCAGCATTGAATGCTTCCATTTGTAAACAATAAAATATTTCATTATTCTGGCTTATAAATTTAATAGTATTCTTTTTACCAAGGGTATGTTTTCACCTAAATGAATTATTTTTGAACTAATATTGGTTGAGGGATTACTGTTTATCGAATCTTGCCAATGCTTTACGTGTGTGATCTCATTTGTCATAACACCCTTACGAGATAGTGCTCCTTTTTTTAAAATAGATGAAATAACTAAACAGAGAAAGGATAACTGACTTGACCCAGGAAATAATATTTCTGAATAGAAATGCAATGCAATCATCCCTCACTAACCAACTTCAATTTATTCCTGAAAACCCTACCACCAAGTGAAAAACAATTATATAAGAATATTTCCATTTATTTTAATGGGAAGAATCATAATATATTTCATCCAACATAAGATATTCAAATACTTTTATAATTGAACAATGAAAATAAGTTTATGTAAGTAATAAAAATGCAAGCTGGAAGAAAATAAATTTAGTATGTACATAAAATATTGTGAGAAAATATGGGATGCTTGACATGTGCTATCATAAAGGTTTACTGCAGTCAAGAAAGCAGGATGTGACTGATGGCTGATGCAGAGAAGGAATGAGTTGGCATACCTCAAAGGTCGGTTCCTTCTTATGCACCATTTTAGTCACCAAATTTTTTGACCCGGGGATGGAGGCTCACTATTATATCGTGCATTCAAAGTACACTTAAAGTTATAGCACAGAAAAAAATAGAAGAAAAAAATAAAAGCTACATATAGACTTTAGAAACACATAAAACAGTGCATGTTTACATCAGACTGACCAGTCAGAGAGGATATGTTTGCCTCATCTTTCTCATTTGGTCACATATACAAAGGAAAACATATTAGATGCACATTTTCCAGTGCATTTCATATACTATTTTATAACCAGTGCCTGTTGTGATGAGTAGCAGGTGAATGTGTCTTTGCTTGAAATATTAATGTTAGAGTATAAATTGCTTATAGCATATTTGTTTAAAGAACTTTGGGGTATAAAGGTCATACACTGACAAAATAAAAGTTATCTGAAAAATGATACAGCTTTTTAATAACTGCTATAGCAAAAACTAGTTCATTGAACAGTGAGTACAAGAGAAAGTTTGCATGACCTCACAGCTAATATACAACTCCAAGGTAAGATGGCATTGGCCTGGTAGATAGCTATCTGTTAGAAGTAATGGAATGTGATAGCTTTATGAGGCATAGACTGAGCTATGCTAAACTACAGGCCCCAGAATTCCCTTTCTAGTACGTTTCTGGTTGGAATGAACTACAAGAGATGTCTCACAAGAGTTGGAGAAAAGAAGAGGAAGCAGCAGGGTTTCAGGAGGCACACCTTCTCCCAGGTATTCAACCAAACACTAATCTGGGTACCATCGTGAATGGATTCTGCAGATGTGCTTAAAGTCCCCAATATCGGACTTTAAGTTAATCAATAAAGAGATTATCCTGATTAGGTCAGGACCACTGAATTAGGGACTTTAAGATAATAGTCCCTAAATGGATGATCCCGACTTAACCAGCTGTGAGTCTCTCAAAAGATGGCTTAGGTCTTCCCTAAACCCAAAGACCCCAACCAGCAGCTACAATTGCTCCCCCTTTCCCTTGAATCTTCCTTCCTGACTGCCTGCCTGTTAAACATTCGCCCAGGCCCCAGGGGCTCTTCCCTTCCTGACTACATGTCCTGTGATCTTTGGATGTGCTTAGTTAGCTGCATAGTAATGTAAGCCAATTCCTCATCATAATCCCCTTAAAATACATATCTACTCATTTTGCTTCTTGGATGAACTCCAAATGGTACATAGACTGTAGCTGTAATTTTAAGATTATAGTTGGAAAAACTGTTGCATACATTCTAGAGATGGAACAAGTTGGCTTATAGGATATGAGAATGGAGTATTAGACTACTTCTATGTGTTTTTATCTCACAGAGAGTGAGAAATTAAGTTTGGACAATATTTATAACACATTAAATTTCATACCCTCACTCGACCCCTATGTCAGAGAGTGACTTGTTCCACCCAATACATGAAGTGGCCTCGGAAAACTACAGAAATTCCATGGCATGCAGGGAATGACAGCAGAACCCCCTTCATTCACTAGCAGCAAATTACAACACACTGGCCCTGTGGGTTACAGAGTAACCATTATTACAAATGCATGGATTTATGAAATACATAATGTTAACTACATTAAAATTTTTAAAATAGGCACCTAGTTTAAAAGACTGTAGCAAATAAATTGAGTTGAGTAGATATCAATAATTCAAGCACAAATGAACCATGGCAAGTGATAAAAACCAATTCTTCCACCCTCGATACAGGTTTGTCTTCAGCCACAAATCCAGGTGAGTGATGACCTAACAGATTTGATGGGGAATTTGAGGGAAGCGATTTAATTACCAACAAGACTATTCGAGATATAGTATAGGTACATATACTATGCACATACACATATGCATCTGCATATATAATAGCGAACCTTGTCCTAATTATAAATTTTTTTCAAGATAATATGAAGTCATCATAATTAATAATATTTTTGTATTATTTATTCAACTCAAGTTAATCCTAATTAATTTCTTTTTGGTGAACATTTTCTAATGTTATATAATACATTAATATAATAATATATTAGATAATCTAAAAATAAGTAAATAAAAAAACTGTAGGAATCAATGTTCGTTTTTAAGATGCTTTGGGCACCAAAAGATTGTCTTTCACAAATTCTTGAATATTCAACTTTTTTCTTTTTTCTCTTCTTAACCTTTGAAGATTCTAATAAAAGATATAAAACGACTGATTCAAATCAGATAACCTCAGACATTCCTTCTAGCTTTAGTCTTTAGTCTATGAATCTCTAGTAGCCACTTTTACTTATTATTTTTCAAATTCTGTGGCCCACTACCTCCTGTTAGAAAAACCCTTCTTAACAAATGACCTTCTTACCTTGTCTTCATCTTTTAGCTTCCACAGTGACCAAGTTATGCTTTTCTTTTGCACAATGGGAACCTTTAAATCCACAAGTGACTTTTAATTAACCCTCTCCTTGAACACTCCCCAGCTCATCATTGTGCTGCATGGAACACAGGTACCAACCAAGACCAAGCAACGAGAAATAAGGAGCTTGGCACCCTTATGCCATGATGCTGTCACTACCCCAGCCCTGGATTCCCCGACTGGACTTTGATAGAACAATAAATGCGATCTTGCTTATGCCACTATAATTTGAGATTTTGCTGTCATGTGTAGTTTAATTTAGTCTTAACTACATATGCAAATGTTTACATAATATATTTTTAATTGAAAAGTAGAATCATAATATATTGACCTGGAGAATAACAACATATCTTGACAACCTTTCTAGGATGGACAATATAGAGCTACTTCATTCTTTTAAATGGCCACATCTGTTCAGTTAAAATAGCATATATAGACAGTGTGTACACCATATTTTATTTAACCACCTCTATTTGTTAAGCTTGTTTCATAGCTCTGGTTATCATAAACAAAAGCCCCTGTCAACATCCTCAACGGTGTTTCTTTCTACACATATAGAAATATCCCTCTCAGATTAATTTCATGGTGTAATTACTGAGTCCAAAAGTATTCATACTTCCAGTGAACTCCAAGTTGTCTTTCTAAATGTCTTCCTAGTTTTTTCTCCAACCTTTAGTAAACCAGTTATCAGTGGAAGTAGTATGCCTCGAGTGAATCTGGTTTTTTTTTTAATTTTATAAACTCCTTAAAAGTTCTTTTTTCCAGACTAAAAATTCTCTGTACACTTTACTGTGTAGCATCGTTTTCAGACTTTCCATTGTCATAATAGCTAACTCTAGTTTATTAATATTTCTTAAATATGGCAACCAAAACTGTTCATATTACTACAAATCAAGAGCTGGACCTTTTTTTCTATAAAGTTCCAGAAGTAAGTATTTTAGGCTTTGTAGGTTAGGTCAATTCTGTCATAACCATTCAACTCTGGCACTGGAGCATAAAACTACCCTAGATGATATGAAAACAAATGCATATGGCTATGTTCCAATACAACTTAATTTACAAAAACAGTGGGACAGATTTGGGCCATGGGCTATCGTTTGTTATAAATTATAGTTTTACTATAATTTACCTTTATCTGAAAAACAGAACTGATGACTAGTGAGGAATCAGGTATGTATAGAAGAAAATTAAATTTCATTTACTGCCTAGTATGCAGTGGGTGCACACTAAATGTTTGTTGAATTAATAAGTAGGAAAGTTATGTGTAAGATCTGTGAATAATCCCACACCTAACATAAAAGAATGCATTTGAAAAAAATATATACATTAAAAGCAAAAAGTAGTAATATCTTCTCAGTGTTTTCACTAAGATGTAAGAATAGGTGCGTTATTGGAAAAAAAAAACAGGAGTGGGATTCATAAAAGAAAATATGTTGAGAGGAATGTAAAGATGAAAAAGGAGCTGGCTGAAGAAACCCAAAATAAAATCACAAAATTTAAATCTACTTTCAAGGACTAAGGTATAGAATTGAGATATATTCTATCATTTTGAATTTTCAGAATACAAATGAGATTAATGGTTTTCTGTCTAATTCAGCACTTCTCTGATGACTTAGCAAAGAGTAATATTAACTCAAATACACTTCAATTGAGTGCCTACCATATGCCAGGCACTGGGTAAGGAACCCTCCATTATTGTCTCATTCAATAGCAACAGTATGAATTCAGTAGGGTTTTTTTCTTCCATTTTATAGATCGTAAAATGAGAGCTAAGGGGAGTTAAGTCACAGTACTAGTGTCACAAAGCAAGTGTATTACTTAGAGTCATGCTCACTACTCAAAAAATGGGCACAAAAGGTAACTGGCCAAAATACAGAAAATATGCAAAATAGCTAGCTATTTCAGCTATCTTTGGTACATATTAACAGCTACTTTATGTTATCTCAGGATTCTGTGGGTAGATTGGTGGATTCTCCTGTTCCCTCTGATCCCTGATGGACTGCAGTAGAGCCTCACTTCTTCTCCATTTGGTCTCTCCACATGGCATGTGCTTCTCACAGTATGGCGTCTGGGTTGCAAGAAGCAAGAAGTGAAATGTGTCAGACCATTTGTGTCTTGACTTTGAACATTTTTTTCTGCTGCATCCTATTAGTCAAAGCCAATCAAAGCCAGCACAGATTCAAGAATAGGGAAATAAGCTCTATCTTTTGATGTGAAACATCAAGATGTGAAACAAGTGTATACAAAAGTGAAGAAATTACTGGTGGCCATCTTTGGAGATAATATCACATAATAAATTATTTAAAATATATGCAAGAAATAAACACACAGCGAAGTATCTGTCGTTTATATATGACAGCCCAAGCTGAAGGATCCCTGGTCATCAGACAGCTCTCCTCTATGCAGTGATTCAGAGACAAGGTCCTTTCCACAATTTACAGGTTCATAGTCATTTTCATCTAGCAAGGTGAGGGAAGGAAAGCACAGAGAAGGCACCTGTTTCTTAAAGCCTCCAAGGCAGTGATGTACATTAATTCCACAGACGATTATAATCAGTAATCATATAACCACACCTAGATATGTGCAGGCCAGCAAATCTCCTTAGTCACTGGCTGGACGACTGTTCCATCATTCTCCCCTCTTTTTCAACAAAACCAACTTGGCTGACCATCTTAGCCAAGGCTAGTAGTAAAAGGAATATCCAGGACTGGAACCTAGATCCATGTAACTCTAGAATACGTGTTCTCTCCATCTTGCCTATAGAAAAGAGGAGTCCCTACTCTAGGGACCTTATAGAGGAGGACAAGTGAACTGAGTAAAAATTATGGTATAATAATTACTACAATTAAGATAGACTTTGGATCTATGGGAGTAGATTTTGGCATAGAAGAATATGAAGAGTAGCAGAAGACAAGGTTTGAGAAATAAGAAATAAGAAGGAGGCAGATGAGGAAAGACTCTATCGTAATGATAATGTATAAAAAAAAATGGAATGATTTTAATGAGGGGGAATGATCTGGTAAGTATTTGGAAATATTATCCAATTCATATGATCCAACTTAAAGATTAAATAATAGGTCTTCAATAATACCTTGAATTATTCTATCATGATGAAGGTAATTTATCTGGGTAAGAAGATATTCTCATGAAAAGGATTCAAATTATCTCTACTATTTACAAGTTGTACATCATTTCTCTTCTAATCTATCTACGTTATTTTTTCTAACATGAAGATCATTCCTCTTAGTAGAAAAGATGACCGTAAAATAGAATTTGAAAAGTGTTTTCCCTTACAAAATAAGGTTTGTTCTTTTGTTTCACGTAGCCTTACCTTTTAAAATATCCATAACAATTTTTAGCATTAATTCCAACTTAAATTACCAAGTAAAGTGTCATGAAGCACTTGAGACAGTGTTTAAAGATGAAGCTAATGGCCCAGCAATGAAGTGAAGGGCATGCAACCATGAGGTCCCATCTGATCCCTTTAGAAAAAGCTGAGAAACAGATGTGCTCAAGGATAGCTGCACAGAAACATAGTTTAAAATATGGCAAAAATATTTTAAGGCCACATCCAAGAGTTCCTAGAATAACTTAGAAGTTTTACTTTATGCAGAAGCATTGAATGGCATCATGGAGATCCCACCTCTCCAAGCTGTATTTTTAGAGAAAAACTACGTATAGTTTGGAAGAATACAAGAATTAAAATTAAGATTCCTAGACCCAGTTACAAGTTTATTACCACCATTAAGGTGAGGGATCTGAAGGGCGGACTAAGCAGTGGCAGGGGATCACACTCAGAGTTGAGCACTGCAAGAGAAGCTGGGGACGGTGAAGTGAATGCTGAGGATTCTCCTCAATGAAACCCAGTGGTAATGCCATGGACCCAGGTAGGCTGCACTTGAACTTGGGAAGTTTAGGAGGCAAATATTTTTAACAATTTGAAATACATTATGCCAAGGCATCAAAATAGAATATTAAAGAAAATATTAGAAATTCACATCTGATGACCAGGAAAGAGACCAATGTCACATAAGTTTAAGGGCAAGAATAAGTGGCCCTGGTTTCCTAGCTACTGGTTCCTGGAAACCATTTTTTAACACTATCTTCTGAGCTCTAGTTGATAAAGTTTCCCACATACATGTCATTTACTTGCTTGGGATGTTCATGGTGAAGGCAGTGTGTGTGTGTGTGTGTGTGTGTGTGTGTGTGTGTGCATGCGTGCATTTTTTTCTTGATTATTGGGAGAAAATAAACTAACCAGAAATGAAAACAATACAAATTATTAACTCAGGAGTTGCCAAGTTACTAGTTTAATCCCTAAGACACTCAGCACAGTAACAACTGAATTCTCCATAACATGATGAATATATTTTCTCACACAGTAAAAATTGCCACCTAATGCAAATTCTTTTCCATTACTGTCACTTGACCTTTACTTGTAATCTAAAGGATTAGTACACAGCAGAAAAAGCACCCAGTCACTGTGACTGTATAAAATTAACTTTTTATATCCCCGAAATCACAAATTCCTACAGATCAAAGCACTGACTCCTGGATAAAAAAAATAATACATTCTGATGCGATCATGAAACCAAAGTGTTCAAGGTGATTATAAAATTTGAAGTTAATAAAAGTCACGTGAAAGAATCCCCTATATATAGAAACCTATTGATCTACATTTTAATGAAAACTCAGCATTACTTAGGAAAGGTGGACTTTTAAAAGCACATGAAAAGAAATTTATTTCAGAATGCAGGCCTGGAGTTCTGAAAACTCTGCTAGTCTCTTAAGACATACACCCTCAGAAATTCTTCAGAGACCTAGAATTTGTGGACATACTTCAGTTTTCCTATCCTTATTCTTTATCTCCTTTTTTTAATCCTAATTTACAGCATTTGTCAAGCCCAGATAGGATGAAAGTAATGTAAACAGGCAGCTATGGGCAGATTTTGTTGTAAATATAGAAACTAAAGGCTTGGAGCGATGTCTGAATCCTGTTCGCTTGGCAGTGATGTAGGCGCTCAGACAGGACAAATTTTCACTGGAAGGTATGGCTATAAATAAAAATTTTCCCACAGAGAAAGTAACAAAATGTCATCTCTTTCTGGATGAGCCTGAAAGTGAGCTAGCTCCTTTCCTCCTCTCTGTTAGTCAGCCTTGAGCTGGGCTTTCTCACCTTTAAATGAGAGACTTTTGTTTTTAATTTCTCTTCTCTCAACTTTTATTAAGTTCAGGGAGTACATGTGCAGGTTTGTTACATGGGTGAACCGTGTGTCGCTGGGGTTCAGGGTACAAATGATGCCATCACCAGGTAGTGAGCATAGTGAGATTTTTTTATCCTCATCCTCTGCCCACCTTCCGCCTTCAAGTAAGCCTCAATGTCTGTTGTTCCCTTCTTTGTGTCTATGTGTACTCAATGTTTAGTTCCCACTTAGAAGTGAGAACATGGGGTATTTGGCTTTCTGTTCCTGCATTAATTCACTTAGGATAATGGCCTCTGGCTCCACCTATGTTGCGGCAAAGGGCATGAGTTCATTTTTTATGGCTGTGTAGTATTCTATGGTGTATATGTACCACATCTTCTTTATGAATATACAGATGCATGTGTCTTTTTGGTAGCATTATTTATATTCCTTTGGGCATATACCCAACAATGAGATTGCTGGGTGGAACAGTAGTTCTGTTTTCAGTTTTTGAGAAATCTCTAAGCTGCTTTCCACAATGACTGAACTTACATACATTACCACCAGCAGGGTATAAGCATTCCCTTTTCTCTGCAACCTCAAAAACTTTATGACAGTCCCCAAAAGCAATTGCAACAAAAATAGACAAGTGGGACATAATTAAACTAAAGAGCTTCTGGGCAGCAAAAGAAACTATTGACAGAGTAAACAGACAGTCCACAGAATGGGAGAAAATATTTGCAAGCTATGCATTCCACAAAGGTCTCATACCCACCCAGCATCTGTAAGGAACTTAAACAAATCAACAAGCAAAACACACAACCACATTTAAAAATGGGCAAAGAACATGAACAGATATTTTTCAAAAGAAGACATACATGAGGCCACAAGCATATGAAAAAATGCTCAGCATCACTGATCATTAGAGAAATGTAAATCAAAACCACAGTGAGATACCATCTCTCACCAGTCAGAATGTCTATTGCAGTCAAAAAATACATGAGAGACATTTAAAGTCTTAGTTATAATCTGAAGCAAAACCCCTCACTAGTAATGTGAGCTCAGCCATTTTATAAGTAACTTGTCAGAGAGACTTAAAGGCAGCTCAGCTAATGGACCCAAGGAAGACCTTGAGGACCATAAAGGAACCTTTCATTGGCCCGGAATCCATCGCCACAACGGTCATCTCACACAGAGGAAGCCACTGCCCTCTCCTGCGTCCTATCACCTTTGCAGTCTCCACGTTGATAATAATCATTT
This sequence comes from Rhinopithecus bieti, assembly GCF_001698545.2. Taxonomy (NCBI): domain Eukaryota; kingdom Metazoa; phylum Chordata; class Mammalia; order Primates; family Cercopithecidae; genus Rhinopithecus; species Rhinopithecus bieti. Next base: position 783,047 of record NW_016821228.1, on the reverse strand, counting down.
ACAACCATTTTACCAAGATGAAAACTGGTTCAGAGAACCGACCAGTCATGCAATTTGTGGGGGCTCCTTGGTTGAAAGAAGTCAAAACTCAGAAATAATAAAGAACTATACTGCTTTTCTTTTCTTTTCTTTTCTTTTTTTTTTTTAATCTTAAGTTCCAGGATACATGTGCAGGACACGCGGGTTTGTTACATAGGTAAACATCTGTTATGGTGGTTTGCTGAACCTATCAACCACCACCTAGGTATTAAGCCCAGCATGCATTAGCTATTTCTCCTGATGTTCTCCTTCTCCTCACCCTGCAAACAGGACCCAGGGTGTGTTGTTCCCCTCCCTGTGTCCATGTGTTCTCATTGTTCCCCTCTCACCTATAAGTGAGAACATACCATGTTTGATTTTCTGTTTCTGTGTTAGTTTGCTGAGGATAATGGCTTCCAGCTCCATCCACATCCCTGCAAAGGACATGATCTCATTCCTTTTAATGGCTGCATAGTACTCAGTGGTGTATATGTACCACATTTTCTTTATCCAGTCTATCACTAATGGGCATTTGGGTTGATTCCACATCTTTGCTATTGTGAATAGCGCTGCATTCTATTTATAGAATGGTTTATATTCCTTCAGGTATATACCAAGTAATGGGATTGCTGGGTCAAATGGTATTTCTGGTTCTAGATCCTCGAGGATCAGGCTTTCAAGAAGCAAATCCCCTTTTTACAAACATCAAAATCTCATATCCTCTATTTATGGTATAGATTATGGTAATTGCTTCACAGGTGTATACTTATCTCCAAATTTATCAAGTTATATACATTAAATATGTACAGCTATTTCATGTCAATTATACTTCCGTGGTTTTTTTTAACAAATATAAAAAATAAAGTTTCATATTTTCATTTAATACAGAATTGTACAAAATATAGGTATTTCTGCTTTTGGAGATATACAAATATATTAAATGTAATATGTCAGTCTACACCAGTCATTCTCAGATAATGCACTTTGCCCTTCTATGAACGTCTTCTAGACTCTAATAGTCAATGGGTATGTCTTTCTAGGTGATTATAGGTGCTAATTTAATTAGCTGTTATGCTGCTGCATGCTAGCAATGTAGATCGGATGAAAATTGTCAACTGTAGATTCTGATTTGGGAGACAACCCCGTAGACACTGGTTTCCTTGCCACACTGTTTCCAGAGTTCCGATCTCCCAAAGAAACAAATCCGATTGCATCACACACTCATATAAGCCCTCCCCTCCTTCCTATGGCCTTAAGGATGAATTCCAAACCTAACGCAACAAACACAATCCTTCACAGTTGGCCCAAACTTGCCATTTTAATTGCACCCCCCAAGATTAACATATTTTTTACAAAACCTGAGCTGTAATCAAAAATGGCCCTCTCGTCCATTTATGACTTGTCTGTACAGTCTATTATCTCTACCAGGAATAAAATCACCATCTTTGCTCCTTGTTGCAAAATGTGTGCTCTTTCTTCACAACTCTGCTCAAACTTCACAACTTTTCTTGGGTCCTCCAAAACTCCTCTAAGCAAAAATGGCCACACTGTCCCGTCCCCTCCCACCACATATCCTTCTATAGCATTCATCACTTTCTGTTTCTAGATAACCCCTTACATATATGTGTCTTCCTTTCCATGAGAAGATCCTTGGAGACAGGACTTCTTACTCATTTTTTTTTCTCCAAATAAGAATCCAATAAATGTTTGTAGAGTAATAAATAAGTCAATGAATGAATGAGAAGTGAGATTCATAAGGAGAAAGATGCATGTCTGAGGGGGCGGAGGGTATGTGAACTGCTACACTAGCTCGCTCACCTATCCATAAGAGCACTGATCCTCTGTGAAAGCCAAAGTGTTTTCTGGTTGAGAACAGAAGCTCTTACAGTACATTGAAACAGTACTAGCAGTAGATTCAAATGTGTTTGAATTTATAATGGTTCATGAAGTAACTATTACTTAGAAAGAAGGAAATATTGTTTACTTTTTTAAATCTCCTTTTTAACAAACACTTACATGACACTTACCATGTGCCCACTACTGTTCTAAGCACTTTACAAGTATTGACTCATGTAATCACCACAACTGTCCTTGTAAGGCAGATGCTATTATTATCATCCTCATTCTACAGATGGGTAAACTGAGTCACCAGATACTCAAGTGAATTCCCTAAGCTCTGACAATTAGCAAGTAAGACGCTAACATTAGAATACACACCAGTGGCTTTAAAGTCCACTTTGATGGTTAATTGATTCATTAACCACCAGACTGTGCCTACAGTGTTTATGTAGTCTAATAACCCAATTAAGGAAAATGGACATTGAAAGAGCAACTTACCAAAGCTATACATAGTATCATCCCATCTAATTCACGACAGAATTGAAATTGTCCTCCACATATTCTGACGTTCAGAGTTGAAGGTTTTTCCTTTTGTTATGTATGAGGCATTGTGCTAGATGCAAAAGGAGAACCAGGATGAGAAAGACACAGTCCCTACCCTGAAGATGCCAGTAGTTTATACGTAAGTTGCTCTTAATTCCAAGCAGAATAAGATCTTTAAAAGTATCATCAACACATTATTGTAATTCAAAGGTGAGTATAACTGCATCTTATTGTGGAGCTTAGAAAAGACTTATAAGAAGACCTTGAATTTAAGGAGACCCATAAAGCTTAAGTAAAACTACTTAACGAGAGCTGGATCACGGGAATGTGGAAGGTGTGTTTGGGAGAAGAGGAGTCCTCTGACCCACCCGGAGCCCAGGAAAGTTGGGGAGATGGAGCAGCAAGTTTCGAATGATGTCTTTCTCTGAACCACAGTCACACATTCCTGACAGAAATGTATGTCTCATTGCCACAGCAACTGGAAACCGTGAAAGACCTTGGAGTAAGGGAACACCACGATCGGAACTGCCCTAGATTCAATAAGAGACCTCTGTGAAACTCTCGGAGATTAAAAAACTGGGGTAGATGTAAAAAGCAGAAATAATAATGGGCATCGATTTACATGGCTCAATTCAAATTAGTTTGCAACTAATGAGAATAACTGTCCCCAAATGGTTCCACACACTTCAGCAGGGAGAATATTAATGTGTGACTGGAAAAGAAAATAAATTTCTTAAATCATACCACTTGGCTATTACAAGATAGACAAAATAACACATGTGCATATTTGAATTAGGACAAGCAGAGGAAGAGGCCGTTCCTATATTATATCAATACAAACTGTATATTGAGTAAGCAGAACTAAAAAGTTAGTTGAGTACAAAGGAATTAATCAAATCAATTAGCACCAATTCAACGGAGCAACCGGTGCTGTGACGATTTTTGTTATTCCAATTTTTGTTTTACCTTCAGCTGGAAAGAGGCTTAAGGAAGCTCTTCTAGCTCATGGTGTTGGAAATACAGCCAAATCCAAATTAAGTTTACCTCCAAATTCCTGCTTTAGCCATGCCATCATTAAAATGAACACTTATATTCAAAACAATGGCTGCAAATAATATTTTAAATATATTACTATGTAGAGGTTAATATGGTGATTTATTATAATATACCGAAAAATAAATCCCCATCTTGAAAGGGCAAAGTAATGTTTTTTGGACCTAGTAAGGAAAGAAAAAAAACTTTATATAGGAAATAACAATTGGGCAGATAGACTTTAACAAAAGAGAAATCAAAGCCTGAAAGAATGATGAAGACTTCTCAGTAACCAGGAAACACTTTAATTTTGCAAGTCTCAAACTGGTAATTTTAATGATACCCAATAAGATACATTTAGTTGTGGAAAGTGATTTATTTTTGCATTCAATTAATTACACTTCAGACTTCAACTGACCTATTTTTAACAGTAACCACAGCTGCTTATGTTCATAAATCTAGAAATAAGCCTAGTGCTCTGTCAGCACTTTTGAGTTATAAACTTGGTTTCTGCTATCTACAAATTAAAAAAAAAAAAAAAAGAAAAGCCTTTATTAAAGCATTGGTGCCCAAGAAGGCAAGGCTAAAATTCTACTCAAACTTTCTACCTAATTCCAGGAACATATGTTAATCGCAACCCAGAAAATGTTAAAGGTAACAAAATTCTTAGATCACCTCATCCCCACTGGATTTTGTCTGGTTAAGAAAACATCTCATAAGGTGCTGAGTTAGCAGCCACTACATGCTTAAATGCCATTAACTCAGGGGAAAAAAAATTCAGAAAATATCTAAGGAAATACATGCATTCATACATAGACATACAAAACACACACAAATAGGCACTAAACCACATACTCAGAATTTTAAACAAGTCATGCAAAACTGAAATAGCCAAAAATGTAACATTAGTTGAATCTATCATGCCAGGATCCTAATAAAAACAGCTCCTGAATGGGTTGTTTAATGTGAAATCGTGTAGACAGAGCAGGATGATTACTTGAGAGCTGAATGAAGACTGTTGAGTGTATTGTATACACGAGTAAAATATGCTGAAGCCAGGTGCAGTGGCTCAAACCTGTAATCCCAGTGGGAGTATTCCTTGAACCCAGGAGTTCAAGACCAGCCTGGGCAACACAGCAAGACCTTGTCTCTACCAAAAGTAAAAAACCTAGTTGGATGTGGTGGTGCACACCTGTGGTCCCAGCTACTCAGGAGGCTGAGTTCGGAGACTCGTTTGAGCCCAGGAGGTCAAGGCTGCAGTTAGCGTGAACCTGCCACTGCACTCCCAACTGGGCAACAGAATGAGACCCTATCTCAAGAAAGAAAAGGAAGAATGTGTATATAAATAAATAAATACACACACACACACACACATATACATATAGTGCTATTTTTAATAAGTAGTACAAAAAATAATAAGTAGTACATGAGAATAAGTCCAATGAGGTTCTGGGGTTAGTGACTGGTTTCTCTCGCCCAAGCTCAGCAATCAGAGTCTTCCCCTGGAAAGAGAAAGTAACATCTCAGCATGATCCTCTTCTTTCTACAGCATGGGTCTGGCTGATCTCTGTCTCCCATTGTCTCCTTCTTCATGCTTAGCTCCTCCACACCAAACTAACCACTTGCATTAAGCCAACATGTTATCATTTGTCGGAAATTGTTCTAAGTCCAATGCTTAAGTATATGCTTTCTTCCTTAGCCACCAATAGCTCTTGTTTTCTATTTCTGTTTCTTTTGATGCTGCCTTTTGTTGTTATTTCTAATTACGACAATTAGGAAATCTGTACAATGCTAGAACCACAAGGGGTATGACAATCCTGAGTAATTTCTGTGGAATGGAAACATGTTTTACAAATGCCTTCTGCGATGATTGTCAGAGAAAACATTCTGTATTTTTTCATAATGTTAAAATCAGGAAAAAAATAACGTATTTTGGAGGTAATATGGAAGATGTCTTTTCCAATGATCAAAAACCCTTTTTTCTCTCGTTGCATTCTATCACAATTCACAGAGGGGCTAAAGTAGGATGCTGTAGTTTCAAAATTTTGAATTCACAACGTGTGGATAACATATTAACTTGTTTTCTTTGGAAAATGTTCGAAAGCACAGGAACTGCACTGAGTAGATAACATCATTACTTGTTCTTAACAGATGACTGAGTATGTATTTATCAAACAACTATTATGCATCAAGCAACAACAACAATGTATAAGTCATTGGGAGGTTATGCAAAAAATACAAGATAAGATCTGTGTTCTTATAAAATTGATTATCTGTGTATAACGATAAGAAACAAATTCATGAAAAGATAAACAACATGAATGCCAAATGAAGGGTATCAAGCCTTGTATTTACTTAGCACTTTACAGAGTACTCCCACATCCATTACTATATTGAATTCTTACACATTAAACTCATAAGAGAGACAACTTTATATTATGAAAGAAACGACTAAGATTCAGAGAGCGAAGTTAGTTAATAAACATAAAAGACATAGTTAATAAACAGCAAAGCTAGAATTGTTTTTTTAATTTTTTTAAGTTCTTTCAGTGCCAAATATAGTTTGGTTCCCCCTATTATATCACTCTACAGAAAGTCTAGTCAGGAAAATAGAGACCATGCCAAGAAAGTTCATAGAAGGAATTTGATTGGCAAAACTAATTACAAAGGTGTTGCAAGAGCATGATGGCCAACAGGGAAAGGTGAGGCATGCTGAAGATGAGCAACAGCCAATATCACCTCTGGGTCTGGAAGGAAATGGAGATGGTGTTGCCAAATTATGGTTGCCTGGGGCCCACTGGAGGGAACAAGTGCTATGGTGGAAGATGCTTGGTAGGGCTGAGATCATGAGATGGGTTGCCCGAAGGAAGCTGGAACCCCAGAGTAGTTATTACCTGAATCAGAAGGAAGAGAGTTTAGAGGTTTTTTTTTTTTTTTTTTTTAAGTAAGACTCTGGGACCATAGAATGAGTATTAGTAGAAGTATCAAGAGGCAAACTTAATCCAACACAGAGGTAACATTCCAGGGGCCGAGTCTTGAGAAGAAAAATAGAAATCCGTTTTTTATCACTGAAACATAAACAATTTCTGTCCAGATTAAGAAATCAAAATCTCCAAGGGCTATGGATTGGATGGCGATGTCTGGACTAATTAATTAGCAATTGTATAAGCTCTGGCCTGGCCATTGTGGTCTCTGCAAGAAGGACTCTTTTTTGCACACTCAAGATTGTGGTTATGGTGCCCCCTTTGTGGTCACTATGAATGTGGGATATAGAACAACAGTGCTACAGCTGATTTCTCACAGAATTAACATCTGCTTCAACATCATTGGGCTAGACAACCATATGAGAATTTGCTGTCAGCTCTTCACTTCCTCTCCCTTTCCAGCCTCCCTCCAACACCTCCCATTGGAGGAAAGCCATTTGCCAAGGGAGTCTGGTAAAAAAACAGTTTGCAAAGGCCAGCCCTCTGAGATAGAGAACACAGCAGAGAAAGAGTGGAACATGAGTCTCTGCATGAACAGGACATTTTATTACAATTGAATGAAGTAGCCCAATTTCATTAAAAGTGAAAAAGAAAAATTACAGTACTTGGGAGCTGCAGAAAGAAAAGTCGTTTTATGCTAAGACAGAAATGACTTTTTGATGAAAATGGTCTTTGATGTAAGCCTTGAATAGCATTTTAGAAACACATAGGGGGAAAAAAGGATAATATGGTAGGACAGAGAGTGAGAAAAGTTACAGAGTCCAAGATTAAAAAAAAAAACAAAAACAAAAAACAGCGTCCAGGAATAATGAATAGCCCAAGTCAATGAGTAAAAAAGGTGACAGAAATGTTGGAAGTGATTGGGAGAAGAGATTGTACGTTAAGGAGAGACTCAAAGTATAAACCAAGTGATGGATGTTAAGCTCATGCAATGTGCAGACACAATGGCAAGAAATCTGGTAATCTAGGAGAATGAGACTGTGGAAGCGATATGAAGCCCAAACAAATGTGTTAGATCAAGCAAAATGTTGACCACTCACATCTGAATCTATCCGCTTCTCTTTCTCTCCACATCTGAGAGCTCACCCATGATCTATCATATTACATTTCGAACGAGTCTCCCCACAGCTTCTCTTTTGTACCATCAACATTCTATTCCACAGAACAACCAGCACGATCTTCTAAATTTTTAACTCAATCCAGTCATCCCTCTGTTTAAAATGCTTCACTGGGCAGGGCGCGGTGGCTCATGCCTGTAATCCCAGCATTTTGGGAGGCCGAGGTGGGCGGATCACCTGACGTCAGGCCATTACGGTGAAACCCCGTCTCTACTAAAAATATAAATATTAGCAGGACGTAGTGGCGGGCGCCTGTAATTCCAGCTACTTGGGAGACGGAGGCCGGAGAATCACTTGAACCCGGGAGGCGGAGGTTGCAGTGAGCTGAGATGGCACCATTGCACTCCAGCCTGGGAGACAGAAGTAGACTCCATCTCAAAAAAAAAAAAAAAAGCTTCACCGTATTCACCCTACGACCGGAATTCTTAACACGCCCTGTGACCATCTCCTTGATCTGATCCTTCTTCCTCTCCACCTCTTTTCATAACACACCTTCTCTTGTTCTTTCTGCTCGAAGCAAGCTGGAGTTATTTTAGTTACTCAGCTTCGCCCCCTGACTCAAGGAAGCTGTTGCCTTTTCCAGGAACACTTTCCTCCTTCTCCATCATCCCATATAACCCAGGAACCTAATTCTTCAAACTTCACGTCAAAAGCCATTTCTTCAGGGAAGACCTGCCTGACTACCCAGACTAGATCACTTCTCCCAGTTATATACTTTTTATACTACTTTAGTAAATACTATCACTGTTGAAGTTGAATAAGGAATGAAGAGGATGCCAGAGAAGGAGGAGTCAAAAACAATCCCCATGTTGCTGCCTGGCATAGTAATCAAATGGTAGAAAGAACTCAGAAGAGGGAAAAGATTGGAGGAAGGTCAGGAATTGAGGCTTGGACATGTGGAGTTTGACGTGTCTTTATGACAAGCAAATGAGATGACCAGATAAGAGGTTTGATGTCCTGGTCTGAGGTGCAGGGGGGAGATCAGATCAGGAGTTTTTATGACTTAGGGTCTAAGCTGGTCATACCCAAGCTGGGGCTCACCATCTTCTACCAGAGTCTCTATGACCCTCAGCTATGGCATTAATTCACTCGCCACTTACACTTTCTTCCTAGGTGATCTCTTCCTCTTCTCTGGTTTTAAACTATGTCTTCAAAATATAGTCCTAAATTTCAGACTCCAGGCTGATTTCTCCTCAGGGCTCCAGGATCTGGAGGGAGTGGTAGTATTTTGAAACACACTAAGAAATGAGAGAGTATTCTAGGAATGTGTTGTGGAATTTGAGGTCAAACTGGCAAATAAAACCCAGCTACCAAAATTACAATTATAGATTATGTGCATTGTCAATGGTTGTTTCTATATTTCTAAATCATGGTAAGTATTATGAGAAAAATGAAGATAAAATAACAAGCGGAAACCTACTTTTTTTTAGTTGCTCAGAGAGCCACGCAACGTCTTTCTCAAATCAAGATAAACCTAAGAGAGAAGGAGCAGGTTTCCGAGGGTAATATGTTTGGACAAGGGCAAGAAGAGTCAGGTGAAAAAGAAAACTATTTCAGACAGAAATGCAGCATGGATGAAGCCATCAAGGTGAGAAAGGTCAGAGTAGGCTTGAAAGACAGAGAAAGCACATGTGAAGGAGAGAATATGTGGCACCCAGTAAGGCTGGAAAGGAAGTGGGAATGAGGTTATGAGGGTATTCCCAGCTCACCGTGACCTTGAAGCCCACTCACAGCTTGGCCTAGATGGCCCTTCCCACCTGCCTCCATCTTTCTCTGTGGGTTGATCTCCTACCACTCCCCAGTGCACCCTATGCTGTACCTCTTCTTTCCCTTTGCTGGAATGCCCTATTCTCTTACTCCCCTTTCTCTACCTTTCAGTCTTTCTCTCATCTTTCAAGCATTAACCCAAATAGCAAGCAGAGGTGGTTGCTCCATCCTCTGGTATCTGTAGTATAACATTTGTTTATACTTCTATTTTCATGCTTGCTGCAATATACATGTAATTGACCTTTTATAGGCTACTAAAATATGATCTTCTCTGGTTCTTTTTGAACCACACGTTATTTATCTTTGTATCTTCAATGCCTAGTCTTGGCAAGTAATCAATAAGCATTCCTTGAAGATGACACATCTGTAGGCAAGAGATTATTATTAATGGGCTAAAAATTATTTGTTTGGGCAGATGCAAACTGTATGAATTACATCAAAAAAAATAGTGATAATCTATTCCGTGTTTTAAACTCTTTGCAATAAGGGCTAACATAATTTGCATTTTCTGACCTGAAAAAATTTTGTGCTTTTTGTTCACCACTATTCTGAGAGAGATAATGACTTCTTAAGCTAGTCTGAGTCTTTGAAACATTAACATAAATGTCTTATTTTGCTTCCTTTGATTCTTGCTTTCTGTTTCCCATCTCGCATTCATGACCTGTTACTTCATTATTTGCATGATATTCAGAAAATAGGGAGAGCTGGTGTGGTAGAGTGGACAGAACATGGGCTCTAAAGACCGACCAGTTTAATTGCCTCCCCTGTTGTTGTCAAACTTTGTAAAAAAGCAATGGCTTTCACTACCATCTAGTTCCACTTACATAGCAGCATTAGGGAACTTTTTTCCATTCATATTATACTATCCCTCTGGGAGTGACAGGTAGAGCTATCAGCTGTCCTGGTCATTGAAAAGAGAAGTATCCATATAGGTCATTTTAGATGGAATTCAGAAAAATAAGAAGGCACAAGTCAACAATTCTCTTGAAAGGATCATATCAGGCAGCCATGAAGAAAAGTTTTGTAGGTCCTTACACAGCTAACATACAGGCTTCTTCTGGATGACTACAGGGCATCAAAGTCATTGACTGGGTATTCATAGACTCACTTCCTACTTTTGGTCACAAACAATGCATGGAAGTCCTTTAATACTGACTTGACTCTCCAAGTGAGCTTCGAGGTTGGTCTACACCTCCAAGGACACACCAACCTCCTCCAAGGTCAAATCCCACCCAAATCTCTTTCCTGGCCCTGGCCAGCATGCTCTCACCTCATCCCCCAGCAAGTTGGACTCTTGAGAATTTTTCCATCCCATTTCCAACACATTGTTGTAATATAAATTCTGTATCCTGCCTCCTTCAAGGATCTTCCCTTTTTATGCTCAAGAGCATTTCTTCTCAGCAAAATCAGGCTCTTGTAGACATTGATGGATTCTTTCTCTTGAATTTTGGATACAATAATCACAATTTATCTCAAGGTAAAGTGGATGTACAAGGAAGTGCTGAAGAGAAAAGCACATTAATAGACAGCATTTCAAAGATTATCTTCCTTTGTATGTAAGTTCTCAGTCTTATTTACCCATCTTAAAAATGGAAGTATCTGCCTTTTCTGCCTCATGGGATTGTTGCAACAGTCACAAGAGATAATTCATAAAAGTATCTTAAAAAATCAAAAACTAACAGATGTTGGCATGGATGAGTTGAAAAGGAAACACTTCTTTTACACTGCTGGTGGGAATGTAAATGAGTACAACTACTATGGAAAACAGCATATCGATTTCTTAAAGAAATAAAAGTAGAATTACCATTTAATCCAGCAATCCCACTACTGGGTATCTACCCAGAGGAAAAGAAGTGATTATATGAAAAAGACACTTCCACGTGCATATTTATAGCAGCACAATTCGCAATTGTAAAAATATGGAACCAGTCTACATGCCCATTGACTAACAAGTGGATAAAGAAAATGTGGTGTATATACACCATAGAATACTACTCAGCCATAAAAAGGAATGAAATAATGGCATTCGCAGCAACCTGGATGGAGGTGGAGAACATTATTCTAAGTGAAGTATCTCAGAAATAGAAAATCAAATGTCATATGTTCTCACTTACAAGTAGGAGATAAGCTATGAGGACGCAAAGGCATAAGAATGATATAATGGACTCTGGGGACTCGGGGACAAGGATAGATGGGGGTGAGGGATAAAAGACTACACATTGGGTACAGTGTACACTGCTCAGGTACAGGTGCATCAAAATCTCAGAAATTACCGCTAAAGAACTTACCAGTGTAACAAAAAAAACAAAAAAAAACAAAAACAAAAAAAAAAACCACCTCTTCCCCAAAACTATTGAAATTTTAAAACCTTAATTTAAAATAATTCATGTGTACATATATAAGTGGAGCCTCATATTAGGCAGGGATTCGGTTCCCAAAGAACAAGGTGAAAATTCTATACGATTAAAAAAGATTACTCTTGAAAATTTCTTAAATTGTCAATAAAGAATAGCATATGAGGTTTTGTGCCTAAACCTATACTTTCATTCTGAGGCAAACTAAATGTTAAGAAAGACTGAGCTAGATGGAAAGAACAAAAGAGAAATCTATACATGTATTTTCAGGCATTCAAAGCATTCCGAATTTAAGAAAGCTACCAAGCCCTAGAGAATAGCTAGAAAATAGGCAGAGAATTTTAAATGTTCTCTTTTGCCTGCCAGGTTCAGTCCATTTCCGTTCATGTTAAGCCACTATAATATTAATAGTTTTGTTTTGGTTGTAAAGATGAAAGAAACAAGTATCTCAACTTTTGCATTCTGCTGTAACCATAAATATCAGGAGACACCACTGCAATACCTTAACTGGGTTACACCTCTCACTACACAAAAACAATGGCACCAATCATTTAATGACTTCTTACTCTTAAGATCTTATTTTCCTTTGGACTCAAACACCAATAAGTCATTTCTCACTTAAGTGCCAGACCATGGTGACAGCTTATAAGACTCTCCTCAAAATGTGGACATGGCTAGCAGGCATTTTTCTCTAATTACAACCATCTGACACGTAAGACCTGCAGAGTCCTCTGGCGCCATTTATCTGCAAAGTTTTGAATGAGTGTAGAAAAGTTGAAGGTAAAACCTTTCTAGAAATTACAGCTAAAGCATTGGCCAGACCTTTCAAAACTGAAATTACCTCTTTCTCTATTAGTGGCAAAATAGGGAAATGCATGGCCTACATTTAGGAATCACCACCGCTTTATTGTGCTATGTAAACAAAGATTCATCTTGTAAAAACTAGAGCTTTTACCTTAAATAGCACTAAAAGCTGCTCATCTAATGGCCATTAGGAATATGGTTTTCCACAGTCCCATAGCTCTAAATTCCACCTTAGCCAGCATAGGAAGAGTGTAAGCTCTGAATAGCAAAAAATAGGCACATTCCCAAAAAGGAATGGCTAAAGGTTGAGGAATAGGAATGAGGAAGGTAAATGTTTCGATAAAGGGGTAGAGAGATCTTCATTATGATGGAACTATCTGTATCTTGATTGCAGTAGTAGTTACACAAATCTGCACAGGTGATAAAAATTTCTTGGAACTTTATATACACACAGTGAGTGCCTGTAAAACTAGTGGAATATGAATAAATTCTTTGGATTGGACTACTGTCAATTTTCTGGTTTGGATATATAGTCGCCAAGAGATTACCACTGGGGTGACTGGATGAAGAATACATGGGAACTTATTCTAAATCCTAAAGATCTTTACTTTTGCTAATTAGTAGTCATAAGTTGCTATATTTAATTTTTCCAGCATCAAAAGCTATATGAACAGCTTTGTCATTTTGTCAACAGAAAAGCTTTAGAATTAATCTTTTCTCATTTTTTACATGAAGGTATATAAAATGACTCTGATAGATTTATAACCCTAAAACTATACAGATAAGTGATTTTTTAGTCCATCAATACCCTGCATCATTATTTCTCTAGGTGGGGCTCCCCAACCATTTGTATCAGGGAACTTGTTAGAAATGCAAATTTTCTGTCCCTCCCAGACCTACTCCTGGTGGATTGAGGAAGGGCAGGGAATCTATGTTTAACAAAAATCCTCCAGACGATTTTGATGTACAGTAAGATTTGAGAACCAATGCTCTGCACCATCATTGCTGTAAGATATCTGGCAATGTTCACACTAAAAAGAGAAAGCACTACAAACAGACATGCAATTTTAATCTGTGCTGAGGGACCCTCTCTGTTGTGCCTCCAAAATATGTGAATTCCTGATAATCCCTGAAGACTCAAGCCCACCCTGCCAGGTCACACAACTCTGTGTGCTAATTTTAGAACAATTCTTAGAAATTCCATCAAGAATATTGAATGTAGACAAAGTCTGATTCCTTGATATGCATTATAATTATGTTCAACTAGTGTTTGAAAATCACCAACTTTGCGATTAGGATTAATTTTACATCCTTACCTTATAATTCCCTCAGTAAATATTCATTGATTATACTTTTCCATACTTCCCTGTTTAACGCTAGAACTTCTCAAGAAAACCTGCTAATTTCCATGATGAACAGAGTACTCTGATATGGGTAATTCAAATCGAATCCATAATCTCAGAGTCCTTTCTATTTAACCTACAGCCAAGCACATGATCTTTCATTTGTTTATTTTGAGGACAGATTTTCTTCTTAATTATCCTTTCTTAGGCTAATATTAGCAGGAGTTTCCAGTGCTAGAATGGGACTAGCTAACCTGGAACATTCTGAGTCATACTAACAAGAAAAGACAGCCCTAAAACTAGTTGCAATTAATTCCTAAAATGTATAAACCACTTGTGAAAACTGAGGCTAAACTGAGCTTTTAATAGTTTCACTCTAGCCAGTCAGTATTCTACCATGGGACGTTGCCCAGCGGCTGGCTTTGATCCACCTCCACGCTCATGCCAGATGCAGAACTCTTCATTTGAGACACTTCCTAAAATAATGTATCTTGCTTGCATCAGTGAAAGCACACTGAAACTCTTTGATCAGACTTTTGTACCTCATTGTCCCAGATGCTTTCAAATTAATTAATTAATCACAATCAAATACACCCAGGCTGTTTGAATGCAAGCCCTTAAAATGTAGGAATCTCAGAGAGAAAAAATGAGAGAAGAACATCCGTGGGCCCACACAGTGACTATTCCCTGTAGTTACTAATATTCAAACAAGTAAGAATAATACTATAATTCACCTGTAATTTCAGGATGTCTCAAGTGAACAACATAAGTACACATATGGCCAGGCGCAGTGGTTCACACCTGTAATCCCAGCACTTTGGGAGGCCGAGGCGGGTGGATCACGACGTCAGGAGATGGAGACCATCCTGGCCAACATGGTGAAATGCTATCTCTACTAAAAGTACAAAACATCAGCTGAGCATGGTGGTGCACGCCTGTAGTCCCAGCAACTAGGGAGGCTGAGGCAGAGGAATCGCTAGAACCCAGGAGGCAGAGGCTGCAGTGAGCCGAGATCACACCACTGCACTCCGGCCTGGCGACGGAGCGAGAATCCATCTCTTAGAAAAAAAAAAAAAAGAAGTACATATATTTACAAAATTCAGGTCTGAAAGCTATGCATTAAGAAACACTTTAACTCTTAGCAGACATCCACCTGTTAGGTAAATAAACTACCACCACTATGAGAGAAAAAAAATGAGGATAAGGTGAGTAGGGAATATGAACAGGAATTTCATGTAGTAAGTGTTCTGCAAAATGGTGATAGGCTTCAGGCAAACAGTGAGAACAAAACTTACTCTGTTGGGGTTTTTTCCCAAAAAAATTTTCATTATTTTATTGTAAAATCGGTATATGCTCATTGAGGCAAAATTCAGAAAATAAAATTAAGTCAAAAATAAAATACAAGTACCCATAAAATTCTCAAAAGGGAAAGTGAGAATGATCTTGCTAAGCCTTTCACAATTATATAACAGTGAAATATAATATTATATCCTGAGAGACGTCATGCTGGATAGCAATTTAAACAGAAAAAATGGAGTCCTTATTACAACCAAATTACTTTTCCATAAAGCATCACAGCAAACAAATACAGGAACTCAAATAGAACAATGAAATAATGAGATCACTATGCCTCATTATTTATAACAGAAGAAATTTGTATGTGCTATGAGAAAAGTAATTATGGGCAATAAAGGAAGTATGATTGTAGCATGCACCTTCATTAACTCACTCAAAAAAAAAATGTATTAAGTGTCTGTGAAGTGCTGGAGATTCAGCGGTGAGCAAGAAAGTCTCTACGCCTAGGAAATCTCACAAGCTGATGGGTGAGACCAGGGCTGGATTTACTCTGAAGCCAGCGAAGAAAAGCTTCAGGTCCACTCCCTTGCACAGTGCTTTCTGCGACGTCTTCTACCTCGTTTTGTACAATAAGTCAATAAGTTATTAAAAACAGTGACTTTAAGCCAAATGACATATCACAAATCCAACTTTACACTGACAAATAGATGTAAACAAGAGGTAAGTTTCTACTGCATATTTCTAGTCACAAAAGCATCACCAAACTCCTAAATAAAAACCAAAACACTCCTATTAACCAAATAAATGTTAGCTATGCATATATTTAATAGACATACATATATTTAATAATTAATAAATATATTTAATAAAAATAAAATAATTATTTACCCAATTATTCCAGTTCAGGGTTGTGATTAGCCAGAGCCAATCTCAGCAGCTCAGGGTACAAGGTGGGGGAGCCAGGCTTGGACAGGACAACAAGCCATCACGGGGTTCACTCACACTCACACCCACACTTGCTCACACCGGGACAAGGTGGATGTGCCAGTTCAAGGAAACCTGACAACCCAGAGAAAACCCTGCGGATCAGGGGAGAAGGTGCCAGCTCCACGCAGACCGGGGTCCCTCTGGGAGTCAGTGTTTCTGCTCATCGGTGTTATTATGAAATGATGTTGAACAAAACAACATTATTCAAGGACTTGCTGTACTCATAATTTCAAATCATTTTATTTAAGAGGATCATCAGAATCGTGTTAGCTTTAGACCCCACAAAACCTGGATTTGCTCTTGGATTAGATAATAGTGAACAACTCAAAATATAAATAAACAAGATACTTTCAGGTACTGACAAGTGCTCCACAGGAATGAGAATAAGCTGATTTAATAGAGAATGGCAGGGCTATTTTTGAAAAGGAGATCAGGGAAGAACTTATGAACTGAGACCTAAATGAAAATGCCTTAGATGAATTTAGAAAAGCAGCAGCCAAAAATGTTTAAACATTACTTTGCTTTGAATTTATTTACACACTTAACATGGACCAGATAAAAACTTTATTCTTGTAGAATGATGTTAAATTTAGAAAGATTAATTATAACTGCAGAAGTTAAACCCCGCTCATATTTTGTTTTCCACAGGTCAGCACAGCAGAACTCATGAAAATGGATCTCTTTTATGACTTGCAGACTTTACAATAAATATGTTGTTATTTATTTTCATTATTTTTATTCTAAAGTCTCATGACTCTTCTACAGACATTTTAATATTTATAAATGAATACAAATATGTATATACATACACATATATGTGTGTATGTATATATACACACACATACACATACATACATACTTCTTGAGAATATTTTAGCAAGCCTAGTGATCTAAATCACTCTGAACTAAAATATAATGTGTATGTATGTATGTGTATCTAATTCTGGTTTATAATTGTTTTGATTATCATTATTTACCTATAAACATGGGGAGATAAGTAAAAAAAATTTATATTGAAAATAAGAGGCCAGGCGCAACGACTCACGCCTGTAATCCCAGCACTTTGGGAGGCCGAGGCGGGAGGATCACGAGGTCAGGAGCTCAAGACCATCCTGGATAACACAGTGAAACCCCGTCTCCACTAAAAATACAAAACATTATCCGGGCGTGGTGGTGGGCTCCTGTAGTCCCAGCTACTCAGGAGGCTGAGGCAGGAGAATGGCGTGAACCCAGGAGGCGGAGCTTGCAGTGAGCCGAGATCGCACCACTGCACTCCAGCCTGGGTGACAGAGCGAGACTCCATCTCAAAAAAAAAAAGAAAAAAGAAAAGAAAAAGAAAATAAGGGGTAGGATTAATGTTCATGTAGTCTTTAAATGACTTTAATATCTTCTCCTGTAAATGGGATAATTAGGAAGTAGGAAATGGTTGGCTTCTAAACATTTTCAGCTCTAACAGCAATATAAAAATATTAACTATGGTAGTTTATATTCATACTCACCAAGTAGGATATATATATATAGATAGATAGATATACACACACACACACTCTCTCTCTCTCTCTCACACACACACACATGTGTATGTGTGCGTGTGTGTGTGTTTTAGAGACAGGGTCTCAATCTGTTGCCCAGGTTGGAGTGCTTACTGCAGGCTTGACCTCCTGGGCTCAAGCAATCCTCTAACCATAGCCCCTCAAATATAGCTAGAACTACAGGCATGTGCCACCATGCCAGGCTAATTTGTTTATTTTTTGTAGAGACAGGGTCTCACCATGTTGGCTAGACTGGTCTGGAACTCCTGGGCTCAAGCTATCTGCTTCCCAAAGTGCTGGAATTACAGGCGTGCACCACTGTGCCCAGCCTACAGAAATAGAAATACTTTGCTTAAGTTAGGGGTCTTTTACCTCTACCTTTTTTTCTCCATAAAAATGTTTTTGTCAGTCAGGCACTGCGGCTCATGCCTGTAATCCCAGCACTTTGGGAGGCTGAGGCAGGCAGACCACAAGATCAAGAGATCGAGACCATCCTGGCCAACACGGTGAAACCCGGTCTCTACTAAAATACAAAATTATTTTAGTAAAAAATTTTTTTACTACAAAAAAAAAGTTTTTGTTCTGTGTAAAATGCTGACACTACTACAGCTATACTTCTGAGTTCTGAATCCCCAAGTGAACATTTATGAGCATTTTCTTACCTAATATTAACTTCCAAATCAAGGCATTTCAAGCTGAGATCTATGTGCAACATATTCATGCTGCTAGAACCAATTAATCAAAATTACTTCCATCAGACTCACATCTAATTTCAGAATTGTTATTTTCTTTGTAATAATGAGAAGCATATGGAGGTCTCAATGATGCCTACTAGAGTTGAAGAGAAGAATAAATAAAAAGAAGAACAGAATGAGAAAGATCAAGAGTCACAGGGGAAAAGGAAAGGAGGAAAGAATAACAGAGAGATCAATCTGCACAGGGAAGGCGAAGCTCAGGACTGAGAAGGCAGCCACTCTAAGTCTTTCTTTGGCTTTTCTTCTATCAGTGAGCTGAACTCCTACTCACTTTTTAGTAAAATGCTCAACTCCACTTCTGGTGCCTCGAATTTACTCCTGAGGTCAGTGGCCGTCTTGGGTCTTATTTCCTTTCAACTACATACCATCTAGTTTTCTGTATCCCCCAGTTGTAAGGCAAACAAATCCCTAATCCATGATTCAATATATGGACTCCTCCAGGTGTATGAAAGTGTCTAGGTTAGTGGTCCCCAATATTTTTGGCACCAGGGATTGGTTTCATGGAAGACAATTTTTCCATGAACTGTGGTGGGGATGGTGTTGGGATGACTAAAGCACATTACGTTTATCGTGCACTTCATTTCTATTATTATTATGTTGTAATATATAATGAAATAATTATACAACTCATCATAATGTAGAATCAGTGGGAGCCCTGAGCTGGTAACTAGACGGTCTCATCTGGGTGTGATGGAAGACAGTGACATCCCAAGTCTGTTGCTTATGTCCAGTCTACTCTGAAATCTTGTTTTGGTTGCTGTCACTACAGAAAACCCTCCTTCACAAAGTAAGAAGCTGGAAATGGAAACAAGCTTTTCAGTGCTGCTGTGGCCATCTCAGGATATTCCACCATGGCTTTAACCCAGAACATATGGAGATTTGAAGTTGTCTCAGACATGCTTTCAAGGCCACTGACATTTGCAATCTCAAGCCGCTGATCCTCTTCTAGCATGGACAAAGTGGATTCACCAGATTTATTTACAGATGGGAAGCAGATCCTTTCCTTTCCAGTTCAGGGGTATTTTATCGTTGGGAAGTAATGCTCAAACTCTTTTGAAACCTGAGGTAGGTAATCATGTACCACCTGGGAAAAAGAAGGCTCTGGCTCAATCTCTTTCAAAATCCCTGCTAATGTTTGAAACATGTAAAAAAAAAAAAAAATTCAATGTTCACTCGTCACCCTCATAATTCCAATTTGGCTTTGAATGTAGCCACTTTATCTGCCAACTTGAACACAGTTGTCATTCTCCCCTGAAGTGACAGATTGAGTTTGTTGAGCAGGTTGAACATGTCACACGAGTAAGCAAGTTTTGCAGCCCATTCTGTGTCACCGAAATGTGCTGCCAATGGTGACTTTTTCTAAAAGAAATCTCTGGAGTAGCTCTCATAAGTCAAACACTCTGGCCAGTGATCTACCTTTAGAAAGCCATCTCAGTTCTACATATAAGAGAAGACAGGTGTGTTCTGCATCCATCTCCTCACAGAGCTTAGTGAACAGACACAAGTTAAGGGCATGTACTTTAATGTGGTCGATAATTTTAATTACATTCTGCAAAATGATGTTAAGTTCAGGTGGCATTTTTTGGCTAGCCAGCATTTCTCTACGGATGACACAGTGCATAGAGTCACATTCAGAAGCAACCTCTTTAACCCGAGTAGTGAAACCAGAAAGCTGTCCAGTCATGGTGACTCTGTCCATGCATATACCAACACAAAATGATCTTTCAGTTTTCCTGATATGTAATCATTCAAAGACTTGACTAGTGCTGCAGCTGTGGTGTTGGTTGGCAAGAAAAGTACACACATTTCCTCATGCACATCCTCCTGAAAATATATTGCACAAAAATAAGCACTGTTGGCCAGGGGCTGTGGCTCATGCCTGTAATCCCCACACTTTGGGAGGCTGAGGCAGGTGGATTACAAGGTCAGGAGTTCGAGACCAGCCTGGCCAAGATGATGAAACCCCATGTCTACTAAAAATACAAAAATTAGCTGGGTGCGGTGGTGGGTGTCTGTAATCCCAGCTACTCAGGAGACTGAGGCAGGAGAATTGCTTGGACCCGGGAAGCACGCTCCAGCCTGGAGGACAGCAAGACTCCAATTCAAAAACAAACAAACAAACAAGTATTGTTACATTGTTGTCAACATCAGTAGACTCATCAACCTGGATTGCATACCACAGTGACTCATTAATCCTCTCTAACAAAAGTGTCTCAATATCTTCTATTTTATCAATTCATTTAGTTATGGTGCTGGCTGAAAGAGGAGCATGTACCACCTTTTGAACTGCAGTATCTCCTAAAAGTTTACAACAAATGTCCTTAGCAGCAGGCAGGATCAACTCTTCACCAAGAGTAAAGGGCTTCTTAGCTTTAGCAACGTGGTTAGAGCCACAAGAATGATGCTGTCAGTGCAGACGCATCTGATGAAGTGGTGGCCTTCAATAATTGCTTCTCTTCTTTGTGATCACATTTTTTTTTCATTTGAAAAGCTCCAAAGGCTTATCTTTTAATGCAGAGTTGTTGGTCCCCATAAGACAAAGCAGTGTTGAAGGTTTCATGGCTTCACTGGATAGGTGATCACCACATATTATACAAAATGGGTTTGGAGAATGTGAATCACCTCTTGCATTGAACCCATAATTTTAGTAGGACTCTTGGCATTTTCTTTTAAATGCAGCTTTCTTTTTGTTGGTAATCTTAGAGTCTTCTTCTGTCTCATCATTTGGTCTTTCTTCCTTTTCAAAGAAGCTCTCCGGTGATGTTTGCTTTTCACTCATTTTGGCTAGGGTTAGCTAATGAGTTTGCCAAAACTTGACTGAGATAAGTGTGCAGTGCGAGAAAGAGGCATGGGCAGAAGTGGTAAATAAAATAATGAGAGGGCCACATGTGGACTAAAATAAATGTGACATTCTGACTTAAAGCCTGCCAACAGATGCAGCTTAATTGTCACTTGCCACTCACTGATAGGGTTTTGGTATGAATCTGTAAATAATTGATTTGTTATGCTCTCTATGCAGTCAGACCTCTCTGCTAATGCTCACCTTTGATGCAGCTGCTCCCCAGCACTAGCATCACTGCCTCGGCTCCACCTCAGGTGATCAAGCAGCAGAGTGTCAGAAGGAGCACTCAGCCTAGATCCTCGCATGCATAGTTCACAACAGGGTTTGCGCTCTTATGAGAATCGAATGCTGCTGCTGATCTGACAGGAGGCAGAGCTCAGGCATTAATGTGAGTGATGGGGAGCAGCTATAAATACAGATGAAGTTTTGCTCACTTGCCCGCTGCTCACCTCCTGCTGTACAGCCTGATTATTAACAGGCCACGGACTAGTACAGGTCCATGGCCCGGAAATTGGGGACCCTGGTGTAGGTCGTAAAATTCTGATTCCTGATAGCCAGCTCCATGATCTAGTAAACTATGCTCTTCCCTTCAAGGCATCTCATTTTAGTTAAACGAAGACTGTATTTGTTTTCATGTATATCAGTGGTGATGTAATATCTCTCTAAATGCAATAATTATATGCTGGACACATACCACATGTATGTTTGATGGAGTACAGTATTTCCATAAGATAAATGATAATGCAATAGTCATTACTTTCTCATCATTTCTACATGGTCTCCTGTGTTTAGACGTAGAAGAATTCTAATTACCATAATACTTTATATTATAATACTAAATAGTCTACATATAATTATAGTATGTATATGTATATATTAGTTCAATATGTCAAGTCTGTTAAAAGTTAAAGGTTTGGTAACTGGATATTTTCAATCTAGGGGCTCAGAAAAACACAGTGCTTCAGTGCCAAAGAGGAAAAATTAAAAGACGCAAAGAAGGAAAATTGTTGACTGTAGTTAAAAGAATGCAGTGATTATGGTGTGAGCGAAGACATACAAAATCAAAAGAATCAATTCAGCAACTTAAAACTGAATAAATTTTTTGACCTTAGAAAAAATGCATTCTCAACAAAGGTAATGCCTTAGATTAAAAGCTACTTTAAAAAACTGGCTTGTTTGGTGCCATAGGAGCCAGACTTTTGTTGGTCCTCTAGTGCCCTGCTACACAAGGTATGAACTACACCAGCCCCACAGCAGCGCCAGCCTCAGATGAAAGCCCATTAGAAATGAGGACTCCCACTCCAGCCTGGGTGACAAAGCGAGACTCTGTCTCAAAAAAAAAAAGAAAAGAAATGAGGAATCCTAGGCTCCACTCCACACCTGCTAGTTCAAAACAAGTATGTGTAAAACTAGGATCTGTCATATTATTGATTTCTGGTAGCCACGAATATAAATTATTTTCATAACATAATTTAGTAATATAATGAAAATCACATAATTTCTATAGAACTGAGATATAATAAGTAGATCATGGGTGCTAATGAAGGTCATTTATTAGATAACTTGTACATTTAAAACCTAGAGAATAGAAAGACAATGAACAGGAAAATAAAACATCTGTTTCAAAATAATTTCTGGATCTTGATAAGAAACTACTGCTATTAATAGCAAAGGTGCTGACATTTTCAGATAGAAAGGTGAATTTTCAGCTCCTGAAGACACCCATGAACATATGACAATATAATTATTATACACTTAAATGTCAAAAGATTAACCTTTTAGTTTCTACAGCAGTTATTACATAATTGTCAAAAACTCTTTATGATGTGTTAGACAGTAACTGCATCAATTCTAAACCTGGTCCTTCTACACTCCTTCCTAGATGATTCCATAGGTTTCAGTGGATTTCACTACTAAAACCAGTTTTTTCTTATTTCTATCCAAATGATCTCTAAAAGATATTAATCTACACTAGGATCAAAATGTTAACAGAAAACCAACGGAAATAAAAGCAATACAGTAAAATGACACAGTCACTATGGAAAACAGTATGGTGGTACCTAAAAAAAAATAGAATTACCACATGATTTAGCAATTCCACTTCTGAGAATGTACTCAAAAGAATTGAAAGCAGTTTGGAAGAGTTATTTGCGTACCCATGGTCTTAGTAGCATTATTTACAACAGCCAAAAGATAAAAGCATCCCAAGTGTCCAGCAACAAACAACCAAGGGACAAATGGATAAAGAAGATGAGGTATTGTAATATATGCATGCAATAAAATATGATTCGGCTTTATAAGGAAGAAAATTCTGTTATCTACTACAACATGGATGAAACTTGAGAACATCATTCTAAATGAAATAAACCAGTCACAGGAAGAAAGATACTGTATAATTCCCCTCACACAAGGCACCCAGACCAGTCATACCGGTAGAGACAGAAAGTAGAAGAGTGGTTTCCAGGGGCTGTGGGAAAGAGGAAAAAAATGAGTTGATATTTAATGGATATAGAATTTCAGTACTGCAAGATGAAGAAAGTTTTGAATATTGGTTGCACAACGTGTATGTAGTTAACGCTACTGAACTGTACACTTACAAACTGCTAAGGTGATAAAAACTTTATGTTATGTGTATTTCACCAGGATTTTTTTTTAATTTTATTTATTTATTTTTTTAATTTCATTAATTTTTTTTTCTTTTTTTTTTTTTTTTTTTTTTTTTTTTTGAGCAGCGGTCTAGCTCTGTCACCCAGGCTGGAGTTCCTCCCAGGAACTTTCCCCTCCCGGGTTCAAGCAATTCTCCTGCCTCAGCCTCCTGAGTAGCTGGGACTACAGGCACCCACAAGCACACCCAGCTAAGTTTTGTATTTTTAGTACAGACAGGGTTTTGCCATGTTGGTCAGGCTGCTCTCGAACTCCTGACCTCAGGTGATCCAGCCGCCTCAGCCTCCCAAAGTGCTGGGATTACAGGCATGAGCCACCGCGCCTGGCCAATTTTTTTTAATTTTAAAGGGAAAAATAAACCGATTCAGAAGGACTTACATAGCAGGTGTAGTTATGTAGCATAATTTGCAATAAACTCTAGAAATAAGTGAATGTCATGACAAGGAAAATGGCTGAATAATTTGCCATCTAATAATATGAAGACATTTACTTAAGATAAATTAGTTGATCTGGAATAATTTCCACAAAGTAAAACTATTATAAATTAATAAAGTAAGATGAAGAAAATTGTGTATATATGATCACCTTACGAAAAGCAAGCTACCAACAAATGAAATAATATAGTAAAAATTATACTAGTCACTGATATTATTGAACACTCATTACACACCAGGTGCCTTTCTAAGCACATCACGTGAAATAATGCACTTAATCTTCACAACATCCCTGTTAGCCCAGTTTTCAAATAAAGCAGCTGAGTAACTGAGAGGTTAGAAAGATTCTCCAAGGTCACACAGTAAGTGTCAGAGCCAAGGTGCAAATCCAAGAAGTTGACCTCCAGAAGCTCATCCTTAAATGTGTATGTGTGTGTGTGTGTGTGCACACCCACGTGTGTCTTTTTATATATGATTCCAGATGAAATATATGCAATAATATGCAACAGGCTGATGTGCATTCACTGGAGTAGAGACAGGAATGCCAATGTGGCTGAAAAGAAAAAGAAAGGCAGGGTGGGAAGCAGGGAAAACAAGAAGAGAAGCAGAAGCATAAATGGCATGCCATATTTGTGCATTTATGTAATATCACATATGTGTAAGAGGAAACATTGAAACACAAGCAAAGAACAATGAAAAATTTATTCCCAAGAATAACTGTCCTTTTGCTTTTTGAAACTTTGGTAATGCTATTTCTGAAAATGAAATTCGAAATTCTCAGGCAATATTATAGATTTCTATAATTGCACTCATTTTGTATATTTCAACAATTAAATAAAAATTAAATATTTGTGACATTTTATATATGCCTTTAATCTTGTTTTCAAAAGTCTGAGATTAATCTTATCAATGATTAAAAAATAACAGCAAATATTAATCCATAATCTATACAATGACAATAGATGTTTTGAGAGGAGAAACATGTGCTTCATAGTCAAACCAGTGCAGAAGACACAGCATTAAAGTTAAACAGAATATTTTTAGTCAGTTCACCTTATATAATTTACTAGGCTGATGTTTACTGCAAATCTCTAAAAGAAACTAAAGTATGCATCATTTTCCAATTTTTTTTTGACAAGAGAGAACTTTTTCCCATGTCTATTAAACATTGTGCAAGAAAAAAAAAAATGATTTCACACAGCAGAATCTAGGAGTCTCTTACCTACAATATAACTTTTCTTAACCTTCAAAACTGCCATAAAGTTCCTCTGTAGCAAGGCAATGGGAGATATAAATACAGAGAAACAGAGAGGTTTTGCTTATTGTTTTCAGTTCACCAAGTTATGTTCTCACATTTGATATTTTATCACATATAAGATATTAATACCAGAAAAGCAAATATGAGCTCCGCCATGTGTTTCATTTATCTTTTTGAAAACAAGAAGTTTACTCACATCAGTCAGTTCTTGACCCATAGTATCGTAGTATTTGATTTTCATCTGTGAGTTTCATATTATTCAAAAACCAATCTGTCTGAAGCTATTTTTATGCTAATGTCCATTTTATGTCCTTTCACTATGTTGAAAGTGTTGGCCAAACTTAACACATTCAAGTAATAAAAAAGCCCCAAAAATAAATCAACTAAGACCCCAACAGAATACTACTCTGGTTCAATCATTACCACTTAGACATTACCACTTTAATCAATATTAAAACTTAGATGAGATTTACTCAATATCTATGTATAAGGAGATCTGAACGGACCATATGAATACTAAAACAGAGAATACCTTATACTTTCCTCTACCAAGGGAATCAGAACATCTACAGTGTCTAAAATATGTGTAAGGGAATAGAAACGAAAAGGAAGAGGAAAGATTTTGTAACCTGGCCAAAGAGACAGTTTCTACTAATGAGCTGCCATTGTTAGAGGCTTGACAAACACTTGATTTAAAATGTCTTTATTGCTGTACTTCCTAAAGCTCACTTTTAAGATTGTAAGGATACTCCTGCTCTTTGAACTTTACTAGGTTTTCATGCTGTGATTTGACTATGTGCTCTAAAATTCATGTTGACACTTAATTCCCGTTGTGTTGGTATTAAGAGATGGGGCCTTTAGGTTGGTGATTAGGCCATGAGAGCTCCACCCTCAGAAGCAGATTAGCATTCTTACAAAAGGGTCACAGGCCACTCTTGCCCTTTCCCCTTCTGCCACATGAGGAAAAAGTCATAAGGTGGCATTTTGAAACCTGAGAGTAGCCCTCACCAGACACCACTGTTGGCACCTTGATCTTGAACTCCCAGCCTCCAGAACAGTAAGAAACACATTTCTGTTCATTATAAATTACCCAGTCTAAGATATTTTGTTATAGCATTGCAAAGGGGCTAAGACACAGGAGAAAACTGATGTGAAAGAACTCTAAAGAATTCCTGAAACTACTTAGTAAGTTTATTATTAAAACTGAAGATAACGCTTCCACAAATTGTAGGAATTGATAGGGTTCAATGACAGGTATTCCCAATTGTTAATCAAAATCTGTCTTCCTGTCTTCTTGGCACATGGCTGCCTAGCCTCATTTGGTGTTAACTTCAGCCATGTGTCCACTCTCACGTGGAGTTCCACTGTCAGTGAGTGTTCAACATTACATGGGCTCAACATTCCATGGGCAGTCCCCTCCCAGACTCTCTTCTCCTCAGTGTCAATTAGAGTGTTTTGCAGACAAATTTTCCTCACGAAAATGATGACAAGAGAGCAATGGAATAATTGAATTGCAACAAATCCAGATCCCTGAATAAATAACAGTGTGGAGCAGAGCTACTCATCAGTCTGGAATACTCAACTCAGTCCGTTAAGCAGGAGATAAATAAATGTGAATTGTTGAATTACACTATGTAGAAAGAATGTCACTACCTGAGTTTAAGTCCCATATTTGCCACTGCCTGACCGGGTCATCTCAGACAAGCTGTCATTTCCTAATTCCTAAAATGAGAGTGTCTGCCCACATCAGTGCTTTGACAACAGTGTCTCTCAGAACCCTAATTCTCACATTTTAAAAATTATTTCAGAGGGTAGGTAGTTTCGGTGGTAGATGAAAGGACATGAGTTAGTGAAGTAGGAAGGCATAAGAATCCTTACAATGTTGATTTACAGACCCCAATTTTTTCCCTCATCAACCAGTACAACTTTCTGTTTTACACACTGGGCATTCAAGTATATGAATAAAGAATTCTGCAATTAGAAATATTTATCAAAACCACTAAGCTCTAAAATGAATAACATACACTTACATTCTGCCATCCTGTATTTTCAGATGTTCAGTTTCTTAGTAACAATGCAGATTTTTCTCTAAAACATCTGTGCACTTTTACCTAATGGCACCAGTGATCAGTGACACATATTTTCATAAGTGACCTGACAAAGTTAGTCATAGGGTCCATAGTCATAAAATGTAATTTTCTTTGTGCAAATTAACTAGGCTATCCAGGGATCTAAGATATAATCTTGACCTCATTAATTCTGTACTTGAATCAACTTATGGGGGAAAAAAGAGGTAAGAAATATTTTGCTATACTAAATGAGTTTTTCATATCCATTTGGCCCCTTCAGTTTGTTTTGGCAGAATTCTGGATGACAAGTAACAAAAATAATTGTTCTGTAATGTATTAATGTCTTTTAAACTCAATACTCCACCCCATGGCCCTTGCAATGGTGTCCATTGCATATGTCATTGGCAGCCTTTCCTTTGACTCACGGACAATCAGAATCTAATCTCTCTGGATTCTCCAGAGTTATTTTCAAGAGTTATTTCTTGGTGATAACATTTCAATCCTCTAGATTACACAATTTAATACTCATAAACTTATGTCCAATACTCAAATCATTATCACTCATTACACCACTATATATATTGAGTTATTCTTATTTCTAACAATTTATCTATACTCACCTTCTCTATAGACATATTCAATTAGTTTTCTATCGATTTATAAAAAACTAAACCTTCTTTGATATTAAGTGTTGATCAAAAATTACAGCTTCAGCTACCAAAGCACTTGGAGCTAATGACATGGGATTTATTTTTAATAATACATTCTTTTCAATCAAATCATTATTAAAAGACATAATACACATACAAAATGTAACGGTGTTATTTTGTTACTATAGATCTCATAAAATTTCTTGTCTGTGAACGGCATGCATTATATGGATGAGTATTGCTTTCCACTACAAATGTCAGAAAAGTGTAAGGTGGATTGAAACAGGAATTTTTTTCTCATGAACCCATCTGAAGGTATCACCTGTTAACTCACATAAATGGCTCAGTAAAGTCAGGGCTGCCTTCTCCGTCATTTTCATCCTGGGCAATGGGAAGATGGCTCAACCCAGTGATCACATCCAGGTCCAAGACTGAGGAGGAGCCAAGAAGAGCATCAGTGATATTCACACAGGATCATTTTATCAGAAAAGCTTCCGCTTTCCCATGAGCCTCTCTGAAGTTTCCAATATGTGTTTCTTAGCACATTATCTTAGAATAATGCCCCAGGAACATCCCTGCCAGAGAGAAAAGTCAGCTAGAGGAGTGGCTAATTAGATTTTTCACATTGTCTTTCCTGGCACTATGAACCACCAGAGCACCTGATAAACCAACTTCATGCCTCATCAACTGCCTAAGATACAACTTTATTAAAACATGCTTTCATTATAAATGTTTCCATTATTATCATAAAATGTGAACTGTCAGAATCTCTGTTGCAGGCAGAATTCTGGATGACCACGGTATTAGTCTGTTGTCACACTGCCATAAAGAAATACCCTAGACTGGATAATTTATAAAGAAAAGAGGTTTAATTGACTCACTATTCTGAATGGCTGGGGAGGCCTCAGGAAACTTACAATCATGGCAAAAGGGGAAGCAAACGCGTCATTCTTCACAAGGTGTCAGGAGAGAGAAGTGTGAGGACTGAGGGGGAAGAGCCCCTTATAAAATCATCAGATCTTGTGAGAACTCACTCGCTACTCCAAGAACAGCATGGCAGAAACTGGGAGACTGCCCCCAGGATTCAATTACCTCCACCTGGTCTCTCCCTTGACATGAGGAGTATGGGGATTACAGGGATTACAATTCAAGATGAGATTTTGGGTGGTGACAGCAAAATCGTATCAACCACCACCTATGACCCATCCCATAATGCATACTTCAGATATCTGCCCTTCTTTTGAGTGTTGGAGGAACCCATGAACTTGACAGTTTTTCATACCTTGATTAGGTAACAAATCTGTGAACCCGTAAATACAATGAAAGGTAACAGCACCCTTGGGTGTGGCACAACCCATAGACTGGATAAGCTTTCACAGCCCTCATTAGGTTAAAAATCTCTTGAAGCAATGAGTGCAGTGGAAGCTAGCCAGGTGGGTCTAATGCAACCATCAGAGCAAATTATGAGACTGTTAACTTGGTTGAGACCACAGAGCAAGACTAGCTGCAGGAAGATTCCCCACTGCGGATATGTAGACATCGGAAACCCAGGACCCCACAGGGCGAATAAGCAGCCAGACCTCTGACCCGCAGACCTGTGAGCAGGTAGGTCTAGGGCTGGGTTGAAAGGAGCTAAGCTGAGGATGCGTCTTCTGCACGGATCTCAACTCACAGACTCTCTGAATCCTGTCCACAAACCCACCACCCTCGCTCCCTGACGCCAGAGCCGCCTGCAGTTGGCCAGGCTCAGCCCAAGGGCAGGGAGAGGCCGCGGCCCACCATCATCGTGGACACCAAGCAGAACACCCGCAAAGCCACCACCTGGGAGGCCCCCAGGATGCCCCTGGCCACCAAAGTTGCCGGCAAGAGGGCACCACCTACACGAGGGATCAAGAAGCCTCGCGGCTACAAGCCTGGCACCCTGACACTCTGCAAAATCAGAAAGTACCAGAAGTCCACGCAGCTGCTCCTGAGCAAGCTGCACTTCCAGCACCTGGTGCGCGAGATCACCCAGGCCAACAGCCCCAACTTGCGCTTCCAGAGCGTGGCCACTGGTGCCCTGCAGGAGCCCAGCGAGGCCTACCTGGTGCACCTCTTTGAAGACACCAACGTGTGTGCCATCCATGCCAGGCGCATCACAATTATGCCCGGAGACATGCAGCTGGCCCGCCGCCTCCACGGAGAGCGTGGTTAGGAGCCCACGCTCCTGGGAAACTTTGCACTCTAGATGGCTTCGCTTCTGTTTTGTTGAGTTTTTTTTCTCTTCTTGCAGTTACTGGTAGTTCTGATATTAGAAGTTTTATTTCATTCTGGTTTCTTTTCCCCCATGGGGTCCAAAAGTAGCTAAGAATATGATGGGGAGTAGAAACATAAGCAGAAATCACAGGTAGTGACTGTGTTTCTATTTGCTTTTATTTGTAAACTTTTAATCTGCATTGAGAGTCTAATGCATTAGTGTTGAGTGGAAATGTCTCAGTGAGCAAGTTTCAGCACTTCAACTCTATACAATTGTCAATACATTTGTTCTTATGTTTGGAGAATGCCTCATTTAGACTATTTACAAGCAAATACGTTTCTTCTTGATGGAAACTCGATGACATTTGTCGCATTTGATCAAACATAGATGAGACCCACACTTTGGAGTTTTCTATATGCAGCTACATGGTTTCAATGCTCCCTGTCTCCTGGGCTGTTCCTGCTAGTTTGCTATGAAAATACATCCAACTCTGCTTTCTAAAATGTGAATAGATTCTCTATCCACAAGTCACTTCACATTACAGGAGGTAGAACAGCCAGTGTGGGTCTGCTTGTGGGTAGGAAAGAAAGAGAGACACTTATTACAAGTCTAATGCAGTCCATCACTGGTAGGTCAGTGTTCTAGAATATGGTCATGGCCATGCCCATGGCTGGAATGACCTGGGTCTTATTCAGGGAGGTGGTAGAAGCAGCCCTGGGTGTGTGTGAGATGCAGAAACGGACACCCCACTGCAGCCCAAGCATTGGAAGGAGGCTGTTCACAGATGAAAACCCAAGGGCCACTTCCTCAACACCTAGTACAAAATAATTGTCTTCTTCCGAGCGCCAGTCTAGATAGAAAGGCCTGTTCTTAAAGGACAAAGGACTGAATCTGGTGTTTCTATGACAGGACTGCCTGTGCCCTACCCCTTCTGTGTTTTAGTCTAGGCTGAATTGATCCATGATTTTAAAGTCTTTCTCCAACTGTTTCATTGATCTCATCTAGATGAAGGCAGCAGCTTCTTTCATAATTGCTTTAACTAAATATTTGTGCTTCTGAGGGCATATAGACACATTTTTCTGTTTCTTTCTACCTGGAAGAAAAAAGTTATGGGGGTCCAAAGCATCCTGGGGACAGGAAGCTACTTTCAGAGAGAAAACCTCTTCCAAGAGACTTATGTGTTTTCATACTGAAGCCTGGAGCCACAATGTCTTAGCTTTTATGCTTGTGTATTGAAATCAATTGATTTCAATAGGTGAAGGCTCCAGAAACTATTTCCTTGTGGTAGTCTATCCAGAAGGCTGTGCCCTGAGCAGGAGACTGGAACTGATTTGAATGAATGAAATTTGAATGAATGAAAACTGAATTTTCATTTGCCATCCACTGAACTATTTTCCGACTTTTGTAAGAATGAAATTAAAATTACACACCAAATTGTTGTCTAAAATGACTTCATTCACATTGCTACTAAAATTGTTTTATGTCAGGGAGGGATCTTTGATAATGTAAAAATGGCAACGTATTCTAGAAGCTGCATGGAAAACTCCAGAGAGAAAGCAGACCCGAGAAACACCGTCTAGTCTGTGCACTTATTTCCATGCCTTCAGCTCTGAAGAATTGGTTTTACTGTAAACTATTTTCATAGCTAAGGTAATATACTGATCTATCCGTTGTCCTTCTGAGAAAGAAAAATACATCTGATATGTAATTTTATAGTACATAAGATTCTCACATATTTTAATTTTATAGTATGCTGTTAAAATGCAAAATTTTAAAATTCCTATGATTATAAGATTTAAGCATTAAATATTTTCCTTAAAATAAAACACTCGAATTACATTGATGTGTAATTCATCAAATACTCTGAATATAAGAGAAATGGGAACAAATGTATAGTAAAAAATCAAATGAACTTCCGGTGTTCACGGTGGTATGGATGGAGCTTAGTCGTCATCACTCTGTCCTACAACAAGTATAAAGTTTAAAAAGTGAAAAATTGGCCAGGCATGGTGGTTCATGCCTGTTAATTCCAACACTTTGGGAGGCCAAGGCAGGCAGATCACCTGAGGTCGGCAGTTCAAGACCAACCTGGCCAACATGGGGAAGCCCCATCTCTACTAAAAAAAAAAAAAAAAAATAGCCAGGCGTGGGGGCGCATGCCTGTAATCCCAGCTACTCGGGAGGCTGAGGTAGGAAAATCACTTGAACCCAGCAAGTGGAGGTTGCAGTGAGCCAAGATCATGCCATTGCACTCCAGCCTGGGCAACAAGAGCGAAACTCCATCTCAAAAAATAAAAGTGAAAAATCAACATCTCTTTTGACATTTCTCTGAATAGTGAGGTCATAGGGCAAACTGTGAAGAAAATAAAAAGATCTGTGCTTTCCTCACTTCAAAGTATGCTATAAAGTGATAGTAACCCAAGTAGAATAACACTGGCTTAAAAACAGACGCTTAGACCATTGGAACAGAGTAGAGGCCACAGAAGTCAATCCAGACATGTACAGCCAACTGAGTTTACACAAAGGTAACAAGAACAACAATGAAGAAATGACAGTTTTTTCAATCAATGGTGACAGGAAAACTAGATATCCACATGCAAAATAATCAAATTATACCCTTTTCTCTTACCATATACAAAAATACACCAAAATCTCTTTCGAACTTTAGAGCTGGACCCTCAACTATGACCGTACTAAAAGAAACGTAGGGGAAAACATCCCTAACACTGGTTAGACCAGTGATCTTTTAGATAGAACCCCAAAACAGACAACAAAAGCAAAAGTAAACAAAATGAATTACATCTAACAAGTTTCTGCACAACAAAGAAAACAATCATCAGAGTGAAGAGACAACCAGCAGAATGGAACAAAATATTTGCACATCCTACATCTGATAGGAATAAATTTCCAAAATATATAAGAAACTCAAACAACTCAATAGGAAGAAAACAAAAATCCAAAATAAAAATGGCCAAAAGACCTAAAGAGACATTTGTGAAAAAAAGACAGAAAGGTATGGCCAGTAGGTGTATAGAAAAATGCTCCACATCACTAATCATCACAGAAATGCAAATTACAACCAAAATAAAATATTACCTCACACTCATTAGAATAACTGTTATGGAAACATCAAGAGATAACAATTGTAGATGAAGATATGAAGAAAAGGGAAACCCCTTGCCCTGTTGGTGAGAATACAAATTAGTACAATCACTACAAAAATTAGTACAGCAGTTCCTCCAAAAACTAAAAATAGAGCCACAGTATGTTCCACCAATGCCACACTGCTAAATATATATCCAGAGGAAATAAAATTAGTATACTGAAAAGCTCTCTGTATCCTCATGTCTACTGCAGCACTATTTACAATAGCTAAGATATAAAATCAACTAAGTGTCCAAAAATACATGATTGGATAAAGAAGATGTGATAAGTATACACAACAAAATACATCTCCAGGTTCATCTATGTGTTCTTATATTTTAAGGCTACTTAAGGAATAGCCTAAAAAGATAAGGACACATAGATGAATCTGGAGATCATTATGCTATGTGAAATACATAAGGCATAGAAAGACAAATACTACTTGACCTCAATCTTATGTACAATCTAAAGAAGTTGATCTTATAGAAGTAGACAGTAGCATGGCAGTTACCATGGGCTGGGGTTGCAGAGGTGGGGTATTTGAAGAGACAGTCAAAACATACAAAATTTCAGTCACATGGGAGGAATAAGTTCAAAAGATCTATTTCACAGCGTGGTGACTCCACCTAACAATATATCATGCTCTTGAAAAATGCTAAGAGTGAATGTGAAGTGTTCTTAACAAAACTACAATAACTATGTAAAAATTAGCTAGATTTTGACATCGTAAAATGTATATAATACGTCATGTTGTACATAAGAAGTATATACAATATGAAGTAGACAAGATTTATCAATAAATACAGAGATCCATGGTTGGAAGGGGTTGGTGTTGAGAGAAGGAATAGAGAAGCTAGAGACAAAAGATTTTTAGAGAAGTGAAACTATTTCATAGGACACTATGGTTGTGGATGCCTGTCATGATGCATCTGTTCAAACCCACAGAATGTACAACAAAAACATAGTGAACCCTAACATAAGCTACAGACTTTGAGTGATAATAATAGGTCAATGTAGGTTCAGTGATTGTAACTCACATACAATCCGGGATAGGGAGTTGATACCGGAGGGAGGCGATGCGTATGTGGGGGAAAGAATATAAGGGAACTCTCTAATTTTTGCCCAATTTTGCATAAAACTAAAACTTTTCTATAAAATGAGCACCAAAGTCCTAGCTAGAGCCACCAGGCAAGAGGAAGAAATAAAAGGTATTAACATTGGAAAAGAGCAAGTCAGACTATCTCTGTTGCCCAGTGATCTGGTGGTATATGTAGTAAACCTTAAACACTCCTACAAAAGACAGCCAGACCTTATAGGTAAATTCAGTAAAATCTCAGGTTACAAAAGTCTTGCACACAAATTAATAGCATGCTATAAACCAACAACAACCAAGATGAGAATTAAATCAAAAACTCAATGCCTTTTATAGTAGTTACATATGTATATGGGAATATACTTTAAAAAGAAGGTGAAAGATCCCAACAAAGAAAACCCACAAAGCACTGCTGAAAGAAATAATCGATGGTATAAACAAACAGAAATACTTTCCATGCCCGTGGATTAGAAAAACCAGTATTGTTTTAAAAAAAACAATCATGCAGCCGAAAGCAAACTCCAGATTCGATGCAGTTTCTCCCCAAATACCAACATCATTTTATGCAGAGTTAGAAAAAAAATTCTAAAGTTCATACGGAGCCAAAAACAGCTAGAATAGCCAAGCTATCCTAAGGAAAAGGAGTAAATATGGAGGCATCACATTACCAGACTTCAAATTGAGGAGAGAAGTCATTTCTCTTACTGTCTCCTGTCTCTGAAGAGGAGGAGGAAGGAAAAGTTGAAAAACAACAGGAATGAAATCCGTGGCGAGACCAGCTGGTGCCACTGATGACCAGGCCTGACGTTAAAAGATTAACCCCACCCCCCACTCCAACCACATGTGCTCTCAATCTATCACGACCCTTTCACGTGGAACCCCTTAGAGTTGTAAGCCCTTAAAAGGGCCAGGAAATCTGTCTTTGGGGAGCTCGGCTTTTGAGACTGCTGACGCTCCCGGCTGAATAAAAACACCTCTTCCTTCTTTAATCCGGTATCTGATGAGTTTTGTCTGTGGCTCGTCCCGCTACAAAAGTATCCCAAAAGGCTGTAGTATGCCAAACAATGTGGTATTGGCATAAAAGTAGATCCATAGACCTATGAAACGAAATAGAGAAAACAAAAATAAAGCCAACTGATCTCAAACAAAGCATACAGAAACATCAACTGGGGAAAGAACACCCTATTGAATAAATGGTGATGGGAACACAATAGCCACACACAGAAGAAGGAAACTGGATCCCTATCGTTCATCACAAAAATTTACTCAAGGTGAATTCAAGGCTTAAATCTAGGTCCTGAAATAATAAAAACTCTAGAAGAAAACCCGGGAAACCTCTTCTAGACATCAGCCTAGGCAAACAACTTATAACAAAGACCCCGAAAGCAAATTGAACAAAAGCAAAAATAAATCAGTGGGAGCTAATGAAAAGAAAAAGCTTCTCCAAAGCAAAATAAATCATCAGAGTAAAGAAAAAACCTACAGAATAGGAGAAACTATTTGCAAACTATGTATCTGACAAATGACTAATAGATACAGAATCTACAAGAAATTGAAACGAATCATCAAAGAAAACACAAATAATCCCATTAAAAAGTGAGCAAACGGGCCAGGCGCGGTGGCTCACGCCTGTAATCCCAGCACTTTGGGAGGCCGAGGCGGGCGGATCACAAGGTCAGCAGATCGAGACCATCCTGGCTAAGATGGTGAAACCCCGTTTCTGCTAAAAATACAAAAAATTAGCCGGGCGCGTTGTCAGGCACCTGTAGTCCCAGCTACTCGGGAGGCTGAGACAGGAGAATAGCGTGAACCTGGGAGGCGGAGCTTGCAGTGAGCCGAGATCACGCCACTGCACTCCAGCCTGGGTGATGAGCAAGACTCCATCTCAAAAAAAAACAAAAAACAAAAACAAAAAGTGAGCAAACGACATGCATTGACGTTTCTCAAAAGAAGATACACAAATAACTAATAAACGGGAAAATGCTCCACATCTCTAATTATCAGGGAAATGTAAATTAAACCCACAATGAGAAACAGCTGAGTTTCTCACCCACCTTACCCCAGTCAGAATGGACATTATTCAATAGTCAAAGAACAGTAGGTATTGGCGTAAATGTGGTGAAAAGGAAATGCGTAGGCATTGCTGTTGGAATGTAAATTAGTACATCCTCTGTGGAAAACAGTGCCGAGATTTCACAACTAACTCAAAGTAGATCTACCATTCCATCCAGCAATCCCACTACTGGGTACACAGCTAAAAAAAAAGGAAGTCATTATATCAAAGAAACCTGCACACATATTTTTATCACAGCACACTTCACAATTGCAAAGATATAAAATCAACCTGGCTGGGCACAGTGGCTCACGCATGTAATCCCAGCACTTTGGGAGGCCGAGGCGGGAGGATCACGAGGTCAGGAGATCGAGACCATCCTGGCTAACACGGTGAAACCCCGTCTCTACTAAAAATACAAAAAATTAGCCGGGCGTGGTAGCAGGTGTCCTTAGTCCCAGCTACTCAGGAGACTGAGGCAGGAGAATGGCGTGAACCCAGGAGGCGGAGCTTGCAGTGAGCGGAGATCGCGCCACTACACTCCAGCCTGGGCGACAAAGCGAGACTCTGTCAAAAAAAAAAAAACAACCTAAGTGCCCATCCACTGATGAGTGGGTCCCAAGATGGCCATTCCGAAGCAGCTGTGGTCTGCGCATTCACAGAAAGGAAGAGGGGCGAGTGAAGGCAGTACCTTCAACTGAAATATCCATGTACTCACATTGAGACTATGTAGGAAATCAATCTGACCCATGGAGAATGAAGAAAAGCAGGATGGAGAAACAGCCTAACCTGGAGCAACACAGAGCCAAGGGAACCCGCACCCCCAGCTGAGGGAAGCAGTGAGTGATTGCATGCTCCCAGGAAACCACACATCTCCTGTGGATCTTTGCGATCTGTGGATCAGGAGGTGCCCTTATAGGCCCATGACTCCCGGGCCTTGGGTCTGATACACACAGCTGCGTGGAGTCTCCGCAGAGCAGCTGCTCCAACATGTACAGAGACCCAGGAGCTTTACATACTCTGGCCTTGGGATCCCTGGCAAGGGCATCTGCAGCTCAGGCAAGGCAGAAGGTCTGTGCATACCCCTAGGAAGGGATTAAATCCTGGGGACTGAGCAGCATCAATCTGCAGGCCCCATTTCCACAGCACTTCACAAGATAAGACCCTCTGGCTTGGAATTCCAGGCAGCCACAAGAAACAAGGTGGAGCCTGCCTGAGATAGGACAAAGACCCCAGGAAAGGGGCACACTGCTATCTATGCTGTTTGGTCAGCTCAGCTGTTTCGGTCTGTGGGCTTTGGAGAGTCCAATTGGTCGTGATGAGGTAGGGTACCTCCAGCACAGCACAGCTGCTTTCCCAGAATGTGGCCAGACTGCTTCTTTAAGCAGGAGCCCAACCCACTGCTCCTTTTGGGGTGGGTACTCCCAGCCAGGGCCTCCAGCCACACCTGCCTGACAGAGTTCTAATTTCTCCCTGAGTCTAAGTGCCCATGGGGCAGGGTGTGCTGCCACCATGACTGTCCAGGCATCTCAGCTGGTCCAGTCCGTGGGCCTTGGAAAGCCCTAATGGATCAGGGGTTGAAGGGATCACCAATACAGCACAGCTGCTCTACCAAAAAGCAGTTAGATTGCTTAAGTATGTTCCTGATCCCATTCCTCCCGACTGCATGAGATTTTCCCAAGCAGTATAACCAGCCACCTCCTACAGATGCATTCAAGCCAGCAACAAGTTTAGTACCCTCCTGGGTACTTCCAGAGGAAGAAGCAAGATGCCATCTGTGCTGTTTTGCAGCCTTCAAGGGTGATACTTCCAAGTATGGGAAAAATCCAGGTGACTACAGTCTGGAGCAGACACCCAGCAAACTGCAGCAGCCCTACAGAAGAGTGGCCAGAGTGAAAAAAATAAAAACAGCAAACAACCACCACAACAAAACTAAAAACCCCATCTAAAGGTCAGCAACCTCAAAGCTTGAAGCCAGATAAATCCACAAAGATAAGAAAGAATTTGACAATGCTTTTTATTTTCTCTTACATTTCTTTCAGATAAAATTAAGCTTCACAGAATAACATCTCTTATCACATTCATATCACATTTTTGCATGTCTAACTTGATTTTTTCTCCTGAACTTTACTAAGTGATATTGATATTCATCAGTTTCAATTTTGAAAAAAAAAAGAAAACAAATTCATGTTGCCTCTTTTAATTCTTTTTTTTTTCCTTAAAATCTTTTATTATTATTATTATACTTTAAGTTCTAGGGTACATGTGCACAATGTGCAGGTTTGTTACATACGTATCCATGTGCCATGTTGGTGTGCTGCACCCATTAACTCGTATGGAACCAAAAAAGAGCCCGCATTGCCAAGACAATCCTAAACAAAAAGAACAAAGCTGGAGGCATCACCCTACCTGACTTCAAACTATACTACAAGGCTACAGTAACCAAAACAGCATGGTACTGGTACCAAAACAGAGATGTAGACCAATAGCACAGAACAGAGCCCTCAGAAATAATACCACACATCTACAACCATCTGANTCACGCTACCTGACTTCAAACTATACTACAAGGCTACAGTAACCAAAACAGCATGGTACTGGTACCAAAACAGAGATGTAGACCAATAGCACAGAACAGAGCCCTCAGAAATAATACCACACATCTACAACCATCTGATCTTTGAAAAACCTGACAAAAACAAGAAATGGGAAAAGGATTCCCTATTCAATAAATGGTGCTGGCAAAACTGGACAGCCATATGTAGAAAGCTGAAACTGGATCCCTTCCTTACACCTTATACAAAAATTAATTCAAGATGGATTAAAGACTGAAATGTTAGACCTAAAGCAATAAAAATCCTAGAAGAAAACTTAGGCAATACCATTCAGGACATAGGCATGAGTAAGGACTTCATGTCTAAACCACCAAAAGCAATGGCAACAAACACCAAAATTGACAAATGGGATCTAATTAAACTAAAGAGCTTCTGCACAGCAAAAGAAACTACCATCAGAGTGAACAGGCAACCTACAGAATGGGAGAAAATTTTTGCAATCCACCTATCTGACAAAGAACTAATATCCAGGATCTACAAAGAACTTAAACAAATTTACAAGAAAAAAATCAAACAACCCCATCAAAAAGTGGACCTCTTTTAATTCTTAAAGAAAAAAGAAAGAAAGAATTAGCACAATAAAACCCTGAAAACTCAAAACCCAGAGTGCCCCTTTTCCTCCAAATGACCACAACATCTCTCCACCAAGGGCTCAGAAGTGGGCTGAGAATGAGATGGCTAAAATGACAGGATGTGGATAAAAATAAACTTCACTGACCTAAAAGATCATGTTGTAACCCAATGGAAAGAAGCTAAGAATCATGATAAAACAATGCAGACTTAGACTCCCACACAATAATAATGAGAGACTTTAACACCCCACTGACAATATTAGACAGATCGTCAAGACAGAAAATTAACAGAGATTCAGGACCTGAACTCAGCTCTGAATCAAATGGACCTAACAGATATCTACAAAACTCTCCACCCAAAAACAACAGAATATACATTCTTCTCATCACCACACAGCAGTCACTCTAAAATTGATCACATAATTAGAAGTAAAACACTTTTCACCAAATGCAAAAGAACTGAAATTATAACAGTCTCTTGGACCACAGCACAATCAAATTAGAACTCAAGATTAAGAAATTCACTTAAAACCATACAACTACATGGAAACTGAACAACCTGCACTGGAATGACTTTTGGGTAAATAATGAAATTAAGGCAGAAATCAAGAAGTTCTTTGAAACTAATGAGAATGAAGATAAAATGTACCAGAATCTCTGGGACGCAGCTAAAGCAGTGTTGAGGGAAATTTGTTGCACTAAACACCCACATCAAAAAGTTAGAAAGAACTTGTTAAAAACCTAACATCACAACTAAAAATCTAGAGGACAGGAGCAAACAAATGCCAAAGCTAACAGAAGATTATAAATAACCAAGATCACAGCTGAACTGAAGGAGATAGAGATAAAAAAAAAAACCCTTCAAAAAATCAATGAATTCAGTAGCAGGTGTTTTGAAAAAATTAATAAAATAGATAAACTTCTAGCTAGGCTAATAAAAAAGAAAAAAGAGGAGATTAAAGTAAACACAATCAGGTGGGTGTGGTGACTCACGCCTGTAATCCCAGCACTTTGGGAGGCCGAGGCGGGTCGATCACAAGGTCAAGAGATCAAGACCACCCTGATCAAAATGATGAAACTCCATCTCTACTAAAAATACAAAAATTAGCTGGACATGGTGACACATACCTGTAGTTCCAGCTACTCAGGAGGCTGAGACTGGAGAATCGCTTGAACCCAGGAGGTGAAGGTTGCAGTGAGCCGAGATAGCGCCACTGCACTCCAGCATGGTGATAGAGACCCCATCTCAAAAAAAAAAAAAAACCCACAATCAGAAACGTGGGGGATACCACCACCACTAACCCCATGGAAATACACACAACCGTCAGAGACTATAAACAACACCTCCATGCACACAAACTAGAAAATTAGAAGATATACATAAATTCCTGGACATGAATACCCTACCAAGACTGATCCAGGAAGAAATCAAATTCTCAAATAGACCAACAATAAGTTCTAAAATTGAAGCAGTAATTAATAGCCTACCAACCAAAAAAAGCCCAGGACCAGAGGATTCACAGCTGAATTCTACCAGAGGTTAAAAAAAAAAAAAAAAAAAAAAAAAAACAGAGGGAGCTGGTACCATTCCTACTGAAACTACTCCAAAATATTAAGCCAGCATCATTCTGATACCAAAACCTGGCAGAGATACAACAAAAAAAGAAAACTTCAGGCTAATGTCCTTGATAAATATTAATGCAAAATTCCTCAATAAAATACTGGCAAATCAAATCCAGCAGCACGTCAAAAAGCTTATCCACCACAATCAAGTAGGCTTCATCCCCGTTATGCAAGGCTTGTTCAACATACACACATCAATAAATGTGATTCATCACATAAACAGAACTAAAGACAAAAACCACATGCTTTTCTCAATAGATGTAGAAAAGATCTTTCATAAAATTAAACATCACTTCATGTTAAAAACTCTCAACAAACTAGGTATCGAAGGAACATACCTCAAAATAATAAGAGTCGGATATGATAAATCCACAGCCAATATCATACTGAATGGTCAAGGGCTGGAAGCATTTCCTTTGCAAACTGGCACAAAACAAGGTTGCCCTTTCTCACCACTCCTATTCAACACAGTACTGGAAGTCTTAGCCAGAGGAATCATACAAAAGAAATAAAGGGCATCCAAATTGTTAAGGAGGAAGTTAAACTGTCACTGTCTCCAATGGTGTGATTGTATACCTAGAAAATCCTAAAGACTCATGTAAAAAGCCTTTAGATCTGTTAAACGAATTCAGTAAAATTTAAG
Source organism: Rhinopithecus bieti (assembly GCF_001698545.2). Taxonomy (NCBI): domain Eukaryota; kingdom Metazoa; phylum Chordata; class Mammalia; order Primates; family Cercopithecidae; genus Rhinopithecus; species Rhinopithecus bieti. Next base: position 740,779 of record NW_016821228.1, on the reverse strand, counting down.
GATACAAAATCAAAGTATACAAATCAGTAGCACTGCTATAAACCAACAGTGACCAAGCCAAGAATCAAATCAAGAACTCAACCCCTTTAATAAAAGCTGCAAAAAAGAAAGTACTTAGGAATATACCTATCCAAGGATGTGAAAGACCTCTACAAGGAAGAGTGCAAAATATGGCTGAAAGAAATCATAGATGAAAGAAACAAATATAAAAACATCCCATGCTCATGGATGGGTAAAATCAATATTGTAAAAATGACCATACTGCCAAAAGCAATCTACAAATTCAATGCAATTTCCATCAATATTCCATTATCATTCTTCACAGAACTAGAAAAAAGCTATTCTAAAATTTATATGGGAGTATAAAAGAGCCTGCATAGCCAAAGTAAGGCTAGGCACAAAGAAGGAATATGGAGGCATCACATTACCCAACTTCAAATTATACTACAAGGTTATAGGTACCAAAACAGCATGCTACTGGTATAAAAATAGGCATACAGACCAACGGAACAAAATACATAACCCAGAAATAAAGCCAAATACTTATAGCCAACTGGTCTTCGATAAAGCAAACAAAAACGTAAAGGAGCGAAAGGACACCCTATTCAACAAATAGTGCCGGGATAATTGGCAAGCTTTATATAGAAGGATGAAAGTGGATCCTCAACTCTCACCTTATACAAAAATCAACTCAAGATGGATCAAATACTTTAAATCTAAGACCTGAAACCATAAAAGTTCTAGAAGGTAACATCAGAAAAACTCTTCTCGACATTACCTTAGGCAAAGAGTTAATGACCAAGAACCCAAAAGCAAATGCAAGAAAATCAAAGATAAATAGATGGGACTTAATTAAACTAAAAAGCTTCTGCACAGCAAAAATCTTAATAATAATCAGCAGAGTAAACAAACAACCTATAGAGTGGGAGAAAATATTCACATACTATGTATCTTACAAAGGACTAATGTTGAGAATCTACAAGGAACTCAAACAAAGCCGCAAGGAAAAGAACAAATAATCCCGTCAAAAAGTGGGCTAAAACATAAACAGGGAATTTTCAAAAGAAGATACGCAAATGGCCACCAAATATATGAAAAACTGTTCAATAATGATCAGGGAAATGTAAATCAAAAGCACAATGCAATGCCACCTTACTCCTGCAAGAATGGCCATAATTAAAAAATCAAAAAATAATAGATGTTGTGGTGGATGAGGTGAGGAACACTTTTGCACTGCTGGTGGGAATGTAAACTAGCACAACCACTATGGAAAACAGTGTGGAGATTCCCTAAAGAACTAAAAGGAGATCTACCATTTGATCCACCAATCCCACTACTGGGTATCAGCCCAGAGAAAAATAAGTCATTATATGAAAAAAACACTTGCACACACATGTTTATACCAGCACAATTCACAATTGCAAAAATATGAAACCAGGCTGGGCACAGTGGCTCATGCCTGTAATCCCAGCACTTTGGGAGGCCGAGGTGGGTGGATCATGAGGTCAGGAGATCAAGACCATCCTGGCTAACATGGTGAAACCCCATTTCTACTAAAGATACAACAAATTAGCTGACATGGTGGCAAGCGCCTGTAGTCCCAGCTACTCCGGAGGCCGAAGCAGGAGAATAGTGTGAACCTGGGAGGCGGAGCTTGCAGTGAGCCGAGATCGCGCCTCTGCACTCCAGCCTGGGTGACAGAGCGAGACTCTGTCTCAAAAAAGAAAAGAAAAGAAAGAAACCAGTCAATGCCCATCAATCGGGTCGATAAAGAAAATGTTTTATATATATACATATATATATAATATATGTGTGTATATATATATACATACACATACCACTAAATACAACTCAGCCAAAAATAGGAAAGAAATAATGGTATTCCCAGCAACCTGGATGGAATTGGAGACCATTATTTTAAGTGAAGTAACTCAAGAATGGAAAATCAAACATCATATGTTCTCACTTATAAACGGGACCTGAGCTATGACAACACAAAAACATAAGAATGTTACAATGAAACTTGTGGACTTGGGTGGAAAGGGGTGAGGAATAAAAGGCTACACATTGGGTACAGTGTACACTGTTCAGGTGACAGGCACACCAAAATTTCCGAAATTTTGTGCATTAAATAACTTATCCATGTAACCAAACACCACCTGCTCCCCAAAAACTACTGAAATAATAATAATAATAAACAAACAAAAAGAAAACAGGAACATATACACCATGGACTGCTACTCAGCCATAAACAGGAATGAAACTATGTCATTTCAGCAACTTGAATGGAACTGGAGGTCATTATTCTCTGTAAAGTAACTCAGGAATCTACAAGCAAATAGTGCACCATCTCACCTAGAAGTGAAAGCTAAGCTATGGGTCCACAAAGGCATGCAGTGTAGTATACTAAACATTAGAGACTCAGAAGTGGGGAGGGTGAGAGGAGGGTGACGGAGGAGAAACTGCCTGTTGAGTAAAATGTAAATTAACTGGGTGATGAGTGCACTAAAATCCCAGACTTCAACACTATACAATTCATCTATGGAACCAAAGACAACTTGTACTCCTAAAGCTATTGAAACGCACTTAAAAAAATTTAACAACAAAACAATAATAATAATAAGCTCAAATTTTAAAACACTCATATGAACTTATTTTGTAAGTACGGATATCATGGAATCTCTTGTTCTCTGTGCCGTAGCTACATGGAATTGGGCATTAATTTCTACTACAGGGATCACAAAAGTCTTCTAACAGTGTATTTGAATAGAATTCACAACTACACAATTTATCTATGGAACCTAAAACCACAGGTACCCCTACAAATATTGAAATAACAAAATATATTCAATGTTTGCTTAGCTCAGCTGTGACCTCGGGTCAGCAGGTCAGTGAGGTCAAGGCTGGCTTCTCAGGAACTCATGGCATTCCCATCATGGGCAACGGCAGGATAGCTCAGCTCAGGCTCCCTTCCCCCTTCAAAGGGGAAAAGGAGCTTGAGGGAGCTGAGGGGAAAACCAGTGACAGTCACATGTGATTCTTGTCTCCGGAAAGCTTTGGCTTATCCGGAGTCAAATCTGCTGGAGGCTACAAGAAGATTTTCATAAGTGTCACTTTTGGGGAGAAAATGTTACAGGAGAATCCCTGACAGAGAAGTGACCATTTCAAATTTTTCCAATTTCCACACCCCTCCAACCCCCTCCCGGAACACTTCATTCTCAAAGGAACTGATAAAACCTCATGATCTCATGCCTTGGTGTTTGCCTCCCACAAGGTACATGCCACAGGTTTGTCCCTCCCTTGGGTGTGTGCAGAACCCCGGGACTTGATTGGATTTTCACAACCCTGATGAGCTTGAGGATCTAGTGAAGCAGGGAGTACAATGGAAGGTAGCTGGGTGGGTTTAATGCAATCATCTGAGCCCCTTATAAGAGGCAGGGCTTTACTGAGACCACAGAGATCTCCAGTCAGAAAGAGACTGCCTGCGAGGGAGATTCCTGGCCGCTGCTGTGAAGACCAAAGAAACCCAGGACCCTGTGGGGAGACTCAACAGCCCAGCCTCTGCCCCACAGACCTGAGAGCTGGTAAGTCTGGGGCTAGGTTTGCAGGGACTAAGTGTGTAGGAGGGTCATGGGCATGGATCTCAACTCACAGGCTCTCTGAATCCTGTCCACAGCACCACTGCCCTCGCTCGCTGACGCCAGCACCGCCTGCAGCCGGCCAGGCTCAGTCCAAGGAGAGGAGAGACGCTACAGCCCAGCCCATGGCGCGCACCAAGCAGACCGCCCGCAAAGCCACCAAAGCCACCGACTGGCAGGCCCCTAGGAAGCCCATGGCCACCAAAGCCCCAGGCAAGAGGTTGCCGCCTAGAGGAGGGATCAAGAAGCCTCACCGCTATAGGCCTGGCACCCTGGCGCTACGCGAAATCAGAAAGTACCAGAAATCCACGCAGCTTCTCCTGCGCGAGATCGCCCAGGCCATCAGCCCGGACCTGCGCTTCCAGAGCGCGGCCATTGGCGCCCTGCAGGAGGCCAGCGAGGCCTACCTGGTGAGCCTCTTCGAAGATACCAACCTGTGTGCCATCCATGCCAGGCGTGTCACAATTATGCCCAGAGACATGCAGCTGGCCCGCCGCATCCGCAGAGAGGGTGCTTAAGGACCCAAAGGTAGCTAAGCATAGGATTGGGAGTGGAACCAGGCAGAAATCAGGTCGTGGTGGTGGTTCTGTGTGCTTTTGTCAATGTCTAATCTACCTTGAGGGTCGTAAGGCACTAGTGTCAGGTGGGAATGTTTCAGTGAGCGAGTTTCAGCGCTTCAACTCTACATCCATTTTCAAGAAACCTGTTCATTTTCACTGGCCTACGCCTGTGTTTAGACTACTTCAAACCAAATAAATCTCTTCCTGATGGCAACTCGGTGATGTTTGTTTAACTTAATCAGTAGATGAGATCCGCACTTTGACGTTTCCGTATGCAGCTCTGTGTTTGCAATGTTCCCTGTGTCCTGGGCTGTTCCTACTAGTGTGCTATGAACACACATTCAACTCCACTTTCTAAAATACCAATAGACCCTGTATCCACAAGGCACTTCAAGTTATGGGAGGCAGTGTGACTGTGTTTGTGGGTAGGAAAGGGAAAGAGGAAGCCTTTAGAAGTCTAATGCTGTCCATCTCTGGCAGTTCAGCGTCCTAGAATGTGGTCGCATCCATGGCCATGACTGGAATGCCCCAGGTGCTGGTAGGAGGTAGTAGGAGAGGCCCCAGAAGTCTATAAGATGTGAGGAGACACACCCCCACTGCAGCCAAACCATTTGAGGCAGGCAGACTGTACATTCAAGTTTAAGGGACACTTTTATTTATTTAATATTTTATTTTATTTTATTTTATTTTATTATTATTTTTCTGGAGACATAGTCTGGCTCTGTCGTCCAGGCTGGAGCGCAGTGGCCAGATCTTGGCTCACTGCAAGCTCCGCCTCCCGGGTTCATGCCATTCTCCTGCCTCAGCCTCCTGAGTAGCTGGGACTATAGGCAAGAGCCACCACTCCTAGCTACTTATTTGGTGATTTTAGTAGGGACCGGTTTCACCGTGTTAGCCAGGATGGTCTAGATCTCCTGACCTCGTGATGCACCCGCCTGGGCTCCCAAAGTGCTGGGATTACAGGTGGGAGCCACTGCGCCAAGTCTACTTTTTTTTTTCCTTTTTGTTTTGAGACGGAGTCTCGCTCTGTCTCGGTTCACTGCAACCTCCAACTCCCTGGTTCAAGCGATTCTCTTGTCTCAGCCTCCTGAGTAGCTGGGATTACAGGCAAGCGCCACCAGGCACAGCTAATTTTTGTATTTTTAGTAAAGGCACAGTTTCACTATGTTGGCCAAGATGGTCTCAATCTCCTGACCTCGTGATCTGCCCACCTTGGCCTCCCAAAGTGCTGGGATTACAGGCAAGAGCCATCATCACGCCCGGCCTACTTTTTCCTTTTTTTTTTTTTTTTGAGATGGAGTCTCATTCTGTATCCAGGTTGGAGTGCAGTGGCATGATCTCGGCCCACTGCAATCTCCGACTCCCTGGTTCAAGCCATTCTCCTGCCTCAGCCACCCAAGTAGCTGGGACGACAGGCAAGTACCACCATGTACCGCTAATTTGTTGTATTTTTAGTAGAGACGGGGTTTCACCATGTTGGCCAAGATGGTCTTGATCTCCTGACCTCATGAGCTGCCCACCTCAGCCTCCGAAAGTACTGGGATTACAGAGGGCCACATTTTTAACAAGTACCAAAAAATCATGTGATCTTAGACTCAAGGCCAGAAAAGAAATCCTGGGGGGAAAAGTACTTGCTAAACGTTTCTTATGACGGAAGACTTTGTGGGCCAGAGCTTCAGTGTCTCAATCTACCCTGAATTTACCCACAATTTTAATATCTTCCTCAAACCCTTAAATTGGCCACATCTGGATGAAGGAAGCAACCTATATCATAATCATTTTGGCTAAATATTTGGATCGTTTCTGACATCTGAGTTTGTTTCTACATCTTCCTATTTGGAAGAATAAACTTGTATGGGCCTTTAGCACCCTCCGGACAGCAAACTGCTTTGAAAGAGAAACCCCTTCCAAGAGACTATGGTGATTTCACACTGAAGACAGAAGTTGCTCTGCCTTAGGACTGCTTTTTCTGGGATTTATTTTCTTATCATGATCAGTTACTAGTTCGTATTTTCTGTTGAATTTTTTTAAAGGCATTATTGATGAGATTACGGCTTTCTCATAAACAATACTTCTTTGCTGAAAGTGGATTGAAATAAACAGAACTTAAATTTTTCAATGCTTTTCACGTACAAGAGTTGAACATGGCATGGTAGCTGAAGGAGTAGGAGGTAGATTTTGAGAAACATGATTTTTTCAGTTTAGATCATTTCAAATTTTTTGTCTTTATCCAAACTACAGAAAGTTTTAATGAGTTGTCAATTCAAAGGTCATTACAAAAAATTTTTTGAAGCTAAATCACAATGTCGTTTTGAATTATGATCTAAAAAAAATTGAATAATTGGATGACATTGCTGTGACAAAACAAGGTTTTCAGCTCTTTCATCTTTAAAACAAAACCTGATGTTGAATCGTCTTGTTTTACCAAACAGTAGTATGCCCCTTGAATATGTGACTAAGAAAACTAATTAAAATTAAAACAACTTCATCTATCTCATTAATATGTTCATATAAAAGAAAATATATCTTATCAAATAGACTGCTACATATTCCTAGACTCGGCACTAACTTGAAATTGTATGACATGTCTCTCCAATATTCGTGACTTACTAAGCTATTAAAATGATCTGACTCCATTCATTTTGTGAGAGCATGGCACCCTTCTCCGCTATATATGAAAGTTACCACTCTACTTTGTATCCTTCTTCATAGAAAACATAATTCCATCAAATTATTATTTAAACTTGTTTAATTGGGGTACAACCTTTTGATTACTTGTACCTTTGAAGACCAAACCCTAGATAGTTTGCACTTGGAAACAGTGCAGCTAGATCATTTAAACTTTATTTGGACACAGGCTAAGTACTTTTGGGGGGCAAAGGCAGGCAGAGCAGATGTTAAGGTTATTCCAGAGTGATCCTAAACTATTGAAAATAACTGTGAAGTTGTAGGCCATACACAGTGGGTCATACCTGTAATTCCAGCACTTTGGTAGCTCTCTTGAGGTCAGGGGTTCAAGACCAGCTTAGCCAACATGGTGAAGCTCCATCTCTACTAAAAATACAAAAATTAGACAGTGTGATGGCACATGCCTGTAATCCCAGCTATTCTGGAGGCTGAGGCAGGAGAATTGTTTGAACCTGGAAGGCAGAGGATACAGCGAACTAAGATCATGCCACTGTATGCCAGCCTGGGCAACCCAGCAAGACTCCATCAAAAAAAAGGAAAAGAAAGGAGGGAGGGAGGGAAGGAGGGAGGGAGGGAAGGAAGGAAGGAAGGAAGGAAGGAAGGAAGGAAGGAAGGAAGGAAGGAAGGGAGAGAGAGAGAGAGAGAGAGAGAGAGAGAGAGAGAGAGAGAGAGAGAGAGAGAGAGAGAGAGAGAGAGAGAGAGAGAGAGAGAGAGAGAAGCTGTGAAGTGCAGTCCCTTCATTTGTTAGTCATCTCCTCACTACCTCACCAGTTCCAACCAGAGGCCACATTTTTCTAGGCGGTCTCCAAATGTACATTATGAGATAGACTTTAATAATGACAATGAAGCTCTAGGAAAACTTACATTGTTATTAACATGTAATACAACCAGCCATGAAAACTGTCAAAGATTTTTCCTGGAAAGATATAACTTTCTACAGATTTTCTTCTTGACAACTGTGGCTATGTGATATTACACATTGAGAAGATTTAGAATGTGTGGGGACACTGAACCTTCTCAGCTAATCCGGTTTTCCTCTTTGAAAAAACAACACTGTGTTTCTGCTCCTGAACTGACCTCTGAGACCTTGATGGGATCTTGCTTCTGTCTTCAGCAGTTCAGCTTTACTCAGACTCCACGAAAAGCATTCAGTTCTATATGGGGGCCAGAAAAATGTTCTAACCTAGTGTGTCCAATCACTACCCTCATGGCTGCCTGTAGATTTTTGCCCCACCTCAGGTTGCTTGAGGAAGGTTCTCTTTACTTCTAGTGTTCAGAGAGCACTAGACCTGCCACATCGGCCAGAACACAGCTTCTGAGACTCCCCAGTGCCATGGAAAAAAGAGCAGAGAGCAGTATAAAGACTGGGTGATATCGAGGCCCTTGGATCTTACTTATTTTGGTTGCTAAAGTGCTTCAATTTCTGAGAGAGCCCTCCCAACTCCATGAATTCTTCCAAGAATCTGTACCTTCCACATGCCTCCCTTAGACCCAGTAGTCTAACTTGTTATATGCCATTGCAAGAAAGTTGATTAAAAAAATGAAAGCCAAGTAATGTCAAAATATGGTGGTGTGAAACAGAATGTCCCCATTCTTGGTAAAGTTTAAAAGTTTCTGTAATACTCACCCAGTCAAAGACAGGTTCTATGTACCATAAGTACCATTTGAAGAGCAAAAGCTAAGTTTCAAAATAAATAAAGCAACACTTTTGAGGGGGTATTTTGGCATCAGGAAAAAATAATTGATGGTACCCTGTGTTCAATATTAGAAATGAATTGGAAGGGGCTTTTAGATCCTATTTGCTCCTAATCTGTGATTGAGGGGGCCCAGGGCAAAGAAAAACCCGCTGAACTGGCATCATCAGTATTGGCGAGCTGTGCTGGGAATGTTCACAATAATTTGATAATAACTCTCAGATCTTTATTTTATGATAAAAAAAAAAGTCTTCATTGCCATAATAGAGGTAAAGTAGAGTATGTATAAGAAGACTATGGGATAACTTTATACCTCCTGATGAACCTACTTTGTTCCATAACACAAAGGTACTATGGAACATAATAAAGGTAAAGTAGAGTATATACAGAGAGACTTTGGGATGACTTTATAACTCCTGATGAACCTACTTTGTTCCACAGGTCAATAATTTCTTTTCTCCGTTGCGGTATTCAAGTTCGATTTTCTGAGCAGATGGCCTCTAGAAAATATAAAATCAAGAATACTCTGTGATAGTGTTTTAAACTAAACGTGGGTGCTTCCAGGAAGGGTCCGAATGTGCTGTGCGGTCGTTGCCTTCACCTGAGAAGGGTCTGGCTTCGATCTGATGCGAGTTGGTGGCAGAATTCAATGCCTTAGGGTTGTGAAACCCAGGCCCGCTTGTTTGTTCTGCCTGCTGCTGGGAGGATGCTCTCAGCTCCTACAGGTGTTGACCCGGTCTGCTCTGTGGGGCTCCCTGGGTCTGCACAGCCAGTGCTGAGGAATCTCCCTCAGGGAATGCAACCTCAGGGAGGTTCAGTCCCTTATAAAGAGTTCAGATGATTGAATTGGACCCAGCACTTAACAGCTTCTTCTCTACGTTGCCATACTCAGGATGGATTTTCAGAGCAGATGGCCTCTAGAAAGCATAAAATCAAGAATACTCTGTGACAGTGTTTTCAACTAAATGTGGGTGCCTCTAGAAGCACTGGTAATATGACCACATGAAGCGAACCTGAAGGATCAATAAGCTCTCTCTCCATGTGTCTTTTAAAGCACGGAGGATCATGACAAACGGGTGTTCACAGACAGGTGGTTTTCATCGCCTGTTCCTCTCTCCCTAGTCTTATAACATTCTCCCATGCTATGTTAATTGCCAGTAGTGTAGATGACCACTTGCCGACATAAAGCAGAGTAGGGAGGAATATATATGAGAAGAGTCAAATAAGAGAAAGTAACGCTTTGCGATTTTGTTTTTATTTTCTGAGTTTGGAAACAGTTCAATGATGAGTCAAAAAACTCCATACAAGAATTTAAACGACATACAAGGACCACAATTGCAGCGCTCCTGCTCAGGCACAGCCTCCGGGGCAGAATGACAGGAGGGAAAAGTCTCCGCAGGCTGCATTTGTTGAAACCAGACCTAATCATCAAAGTTCAGACACAGCAACTCCGGGCTTCAGCATAAAACCATACAAGTCCCCTGGAAGAGGTGTCCCCCTCTGAAAGCATCTCCCCGCCCACAAACGACTAAAGGCCCACGCTCCGGTCTTCCTCCAACTAGGCGGACACGGAAAGATGCCTCTGTATGCCCTAGGAAGCAGAAACATTTAGTCGAAGTGATTATGAAACAAGTCACTGTCCTCATCTGGGGAACACAAACGTCAGTTTGAGAAAGACGTTAAAGTCCTACGTCAACCCAGGGTGGACTGAGATGCAGAAGCTCCAGCAAACACCGTCCTGTCGTGGGAAGATGGATGCAGCACTTCGTCCTTCACGAACAGACCTGTCCCTCTGTCCGTGGGCCTAAAAGAACATGGTTTTTCTGCCGTTGCTGTTGGGGAAGAGGCCCTTGGGCTTTAACCTGCGAACAGCCTCCCTTAAATGCTTGGGCTGAAGTGGGGGCGTCTCTCCCCACATCTCACACACGTCCAGGGCCTCTTCCACCACCTCTCCAACCAAGACCTTGGCTATTCCAGCCATGGCAATGGCCGTGTTCTCAGACACCGAGCTGCCACTGATAGACCGCATCAGACGTGCAATGCGTGCTCTCGGGAAAGCTGACCGGCGCCACACTTCATAGCGGGCCAGCTGCTCCTCGGACATGGCGGACAGCAGGGTGCTCATCCTCTGAGCCTCCTCTGCATCCACGGTGGGCTTCCTCTCCTTCTTTCCTTTGGTGTCTGTTTTCAGTCTTTTGGCTACAGGAGGAGCTGAGGCTGAGGCTCCATTGTCACCTTCCGTGAGGTCCGTGACCTCCTGACTCGTGAGCTCACCTTCCCGATCCCTGGGTTCTTCCACCTTCCCATCTAAGTCCTCAAGGATTCCAACCTCGTTGCTGCCCTTCCGACCTCGGGGCATGGCGAACGTCTCAGCAGACACACCTGCTTGCCTGCCAGTCTCCACGGGTGGGATTCAGGTCTGCTCTCTGACAGCGCTGTGGAGGCGGAAGTTCCGCCTGGGTTGGTTGGATTATGGATCTGCAACGAGAACCATTCAAAGATTTCAGCTGCTGTGTTTCTGCTGAGCCACAGTTTAGCCACAACTGGACACAACTCCCTGCCTCCCGCTCCCACACACACACACACATACACACACACAGGTTTTCTCACTTCCGCAATGTGAAGAAACTTGTGGATAGAGAGGATACTAGTTTGAGATCAATGCATAATAAATTCTCGTCAATTTTGAGTCTTTTTGAAACAAAACCCAACTCCCAGGTCAGAAGTTCTACCGAGCCAAGTGACTGCCTCCTGCTCAGAGTCACAAGAGGGACTTCCAGGAAGGGTCCGACTATGCTGTGCGGTCGTTGCCTTCACCTGAGAAGGGTCTGGCTTCGATCTGATGCGAGTTGGTGGCGGAATTCAACGCCTTAGGGTTGTGAAACCCAGGCCCACTTGTTTGTTCTGCCTGCTGCTGGGAGGATGCTCTCAGCTCCTACAGGTGTTGACCCGGTCTGCTCTGTGGGGCTCCCTGGGTCTGCACAGCCAGTGCTGAGGAATCTCCCTCAGGGAATGCAACCTCAGGGAGGTTCAGTCCCTTATAAAGAGTTCAGATGATTGAATTAGACCCAGCCCTTAACAGCGATTGGTTCAGGGTATCCTTAATCTAATCAGGGATTTGGGCGGCTCATCCATTCACGGCTCCGCCCACACCCAAGGGAGGGGCAGATGTAGGGCGAGTCTCTGAGGGGCGGGAGATGCAGGGGGCGTTTCAGAATTCTGTCTTCCTCACGGAATCGCGAAGTTCACATCTCACCACAACAGCAACACAAATACATTCCCAGTAAAAATGAGACATTTTATGGAGTTGCACATTAGGACACTTAGATGTCTGAGAAAAAAATGTCTGACTCATAGGGAAACAAGTGGTTTATCAGATACTCTGCAAAGAAACTGGGCTGGGTGAGGGGAATATGAAAATATTATTTCAGTTTTCTTTTATTTATTTATGTATCTATTTACTTATTTATCTTTGAGACAGAGTCTCTATCTGTGCCCCAGGATGGATTGCAGTGGCCTGATCTCAACTCACTGCAATCTCCACCTCCCCGCCTCAAGCAACTCTCCCACCTCAGCCTCCAGAGTAGCTAAGAATAAATGTGTGCACCACCACGCAGGGTTAATTTTTGTATCTTTTAAAGTAGAGACAAGGTTTCACCGTTTTGGCCAGGCCGGTCTTGAACTGCTGACTTCAAGCGATCTGTCCCCCTTGGATTCCCAAAGTGAATGGGAATGCTCACAAAGTGTGCTGCGAATGTTCACAATGATTGGATACTAAATCTCAGACTTTTATTTTATGATGGAAAAGTCTTCTTTGCCATAACAAAGGTAAAGAAGAGTACCTACAAACAGATGTTGGGGTAACTTTACAACTTTACTTTCTTCCGTATCATAAAGGTAATATGGAACATAACAAAGGTAAAGTAGAGTATATACAAGGAGGCTGTGGGATGACTTTATAACTCCTGTGGAACCTACTTTGTTCCATATCTCAATACTTTCTTCTCTACGTTGCTGTACTCAGGTTGGATTTTCAGAGCAGATGGCCTCTAGAAAGCATAAAATCAATAATACTCTGTGACAGTGTTTTCAACTAAATTTGGGTGCCTCTAGCAGCCCCGGTAATGTGACCACATGAAGCAAACCTGAAGGATCAATAAGCTCTCTCTACATGTGTCTTTTAAAGAGTGGATGATCATTAACAATGGGTGTTCACAGACAGGTGGTTTTCGTCCTCTGTTCCTCCCTCCCTAGTCTTATAAAACTATCCTATGCTACATTAATTGCCAATAATGTAGATGACCGCTTGCCGACATAAAGCAAACTAGGGAGGAATATACATGAGAAGAGTCAAATAAGAGAAAGTAACGCTTTGCGATTTTGTTTTTATTTCCTCAGTTTGGAAACAGTTCAATGATGAGTCAAAAAGCCGGTACAAGAATTTAAACGACATACAAGGACAACAATTGCAGAGCTCCTGCTCAGACACAGCCTCCAGGGCAGAATAACACGAGGGAAAAGTCTCCGCAGACCTAATTGTCAAAGTTAAGACACAGCGACTCCGGGCTTCAGCATAAAACCATACAAGTCCTCTGGAAGAGGTGTCCCCCTCTGAAAGCATCTCCCTGCCCACAAACGACTGAAGGCCCGAGCTCCCATCTTCTTCCAACTAGGCGGACACAGAAAGATGCCTCCGTATGCCCTAGGAAGCGGAAATATTTAGTCGAAGTGATTATGAAACAAGTCACTGTCCTCATCTGGGGAACACAAACGTCAGTTTGAGAAAGACGTTAAAGTCCTACGTCAACCCAGGGTGGACTGAGATGTAGAAGCTCCAGCAACCACAGTCCTGTCGTGGAAAGATGGATGCAGCACTTCGTCCTTCACCAACAGACCTGACCCTCTGTCCGTGGGCCTAAAAGAACATGGTTTTTCTGCCGTTGCTGTTGGGGAAGAAGCCTTTGGGCTTTAACCTGCGAACAGCCTCCCTTAAATGCTTGGCCTGAAGCGGGGGCGTCTCTCCCCACATCTCACACACGTCCAGGGCCTCTTCCACCACCTCTCCAACCAAGACCTTGGCTATTCCAGCCATGGCAATGGCCGTGTTCTCAGACACCGAGCTGCCACTGATAGACCGCATCAGACGTGCAATGCGTGCTCTCGGGAAAGCTGACCGGCGCCACACTTCATAGTTATATTCAGGGTACTGGATCAATTACATGTCAGTATAATTACAAATAATGTTCAATTACACAAAAATATTTAATGGTCAAATCCTACACTGAGAAGGAATTTATTTTTAATTTTGTATTCTTATAGAATAATTTGGAAAATAAAGTAACAACTGAATTTTATCTAGTATGAAATGAAATTTTATCTAGTATGAAAATGTATTGTCATCATATGCATGTCTGTTTTACAGGAACACAAAATAGAAATAAACATGTTATTTCAACCATTAACCTAGTTTACACTGGGGTCAATTCCTTGGAAGTGAAGTCGTGGAAAGGAGTGCCCAGATTAGACAAGGTATCTGGGGTCTGTACGTCTCTTAGTTTTAGGCTCCTAGAGTGTGCTACCATTCTGACATCATCAAACATCACTCCCTGACATGAAACAGTTTTGGTAGGAAAGTAAAAGAGTCATTTTGAGAAGAAGACTGTTTTTTAATTTCTTTTTTATTTTTACAAGGTGGAAAAGAGGTGCTTGATTCCCCAGGAAAAGTTATGGAAAAGTACTAAATGTTTACAAGGGCAACTACTCCAGTACTCTTAGAAAGCCCAGGACCTTCAGGACAGAGTATTGTACGGGAAGACTTTGTTGTATCTCCTTAAAATCACATATGAACAAAAATCCTAAGTTATATCAACTTCAGGATTTGGTATGAATCCAGCATAGTCTCTTAAAAGGGTTTCTTTCTTCTGTCTGAAAACAGCTCCCCGTAAACAGTATGCTCAAGGCCCATGTACCTTCGTTCTTCCAACTAGGAAGCCCTAGAACAATGCCTGCTCATACGTGGACCTCAGAGACCTAGATATGATGCTGATGACTGTTATTTTCTTGAGCCAAGGTCTCACTCTGCCAGCCAGGTAGGAGGGCAGTGGTTCCATCTCGGCTCACTGTAATCTCCACCTCCAGAGCTCAAGAGATCCTCCTACCTCAGCCTCTGGAGTAGCTGAAACAGCAGGTGCCAACCACCACATTTAGCTTTTTTTCCCCACTGTAATTGTAGAGAGGAGGTTTCGAGATGTTGCCCAGGCTGGTCTAGAATGCCCGAGTTCTAGGGATCCGCTAACCCCGATCTCCCAAAATGCTCTCTGATGATAGAAATAAGCCATTGTGCCCCGTCTGAGATACAAAGGTGATTGGACAACATTATTAAACAGGCTGCTGCCTACATCTGAGTGAGACCAATGTAAGCTGCAAGAAAGACATTAAGTCATGGGTAAGTCCAGGATGGGTTGAGATACTGAAGTTCCAGCCTGCAGAGAGCCCTGTCATAGAAAGACTGGAACCAGCACTTTCTCCTCTAAAATCAGGCCTTTCTTTCTGGACTGGGGCACAGAGGAAGATGACTTTGTTTTGTAGTAGGTGTTTGGGAAATGGCCACAGGGCTGTCCCATGAGAAAGGTCTCCCTCCAATGCTTGGGCTGCGGTGGGGCATGTCTCCCCACATCTCAAACATGCCCAGGGCCTCGCCTACCACTACCCCAACCAAGACGTGTATCATTCCAGCCCTGGCCACGGCTGGGACCACATTCTAGGACACTGAGCTGCTGGTGATGGACTGTATCGGACTTCTAACTGGTGCCTCGCTCCCTTTCCCACCCACAAACAGACCCACACTGGTTTTTGCCTCCCATAATGTGAAATGACTTGTGTATAGAGATTCTATTCACATTTTAGAAAGTAGGACGTAATGTATGTTCACAGCAAAGATACATTCAGGAACAGCCCAGGAGACAGGGAACATTGAGAACACGGAGCTGCATATAGGAAAAGTCAAAGTGAGGATCTCATGTGCTGTTTGATCAAATGCAGGAGACATTATCTATTTGCCACCAATAAGAAATTTATTTGGTTTTCAATGATATTAATGAACAAATTTTTTCACAATTGTTCTTGGTTTGAACTGTTGAAAGGCGTTCTGTGAGAAATTCCCCGTTGATGTGAACGCATTAGACCCTCAATGTGGACTCAAAGTTTAGGAACAAAAGAAAACAGAAACACAGTCATACCCATTAAATCTGCCTCCCTCGTTACTCCTAATCATATGCAGGGCTACTTTTCAACCCCATGAGGGACATGAAACCAAAAGTGAAGAGAACTGCTAATATCAGAACTATGATTAATACAGAGACGATGAAAAACACAGCTAAACGGAAATGAAGCCATCTAGAGTGCAGCGTTTCCCAGGAGCCTGGGCTCTTGAGCACCCTCTCCACGGAGGCGGTGGGCCAGCTGCATGTCTCTGGGTATAACTGTGTCGCGCCTGGCATGATTAACACATGGGTTGGTGTGTTTAAAGAGGGGGACCAGGTAGGCCTCGCTGCTCCCCTGAAATCGCCAATGGCCGCACTCTGGAAGCGCAGGTCTGCCTGGATGGCCTGGGCGATCTCGCGCACCAGGCACTGGAAGGGCAGCTTGCGCAGAAGCAGCTGCGTGGACTTCTGGTACTTCCTGATTTTGCGCAGCGCCAGGGTGCCAAGCCTGTGGCGGTGAGGCTTCTTGATTCCTCGTGTAGCCAGGATCCTCTTGCCGGTGCCGTTGGTGGCCAGGGGCTTCCTGGGGGCCTGCCAGGCGGTGGCTTTGTGGTGGGTCTGCTTGCTGTGAGCCATGGTGTAGGGCTGTGGCCTCTCCCTTGTCGTTGGGCCGAGCCTGGTGAACTGGCAGCAGCGTTGGTACCAGACAGCAATGGTATTGGAACTGCGGGCAGGATTCAGAGAGTCTCTGTGTTAGGATTTATGCAGAAGATGCTCCCATACACTTAGCCCCTTCCCACCCCGTCCCGGACTTACCAGCTCACAAATCAGTGGGTCCAAGGTACCTGTATTCAGTCTCCTTGAGTGGCCTTGGGATTCCTAGGTCTGCATACAGCAGTGGAGGATCTTTCTCCCAGGCAGTCTTGCTCTGGCTGGAGATCTCTGTGATCTCAGCCAAATTCAGTCATTTATAGGAGGCTTGGATGATTGGATTAGACCCACCCAGCTACCTTCCACCACATTCTGTGCTTCAGCAGATACTTAACCTAATCAGGGCTGTGAAAGCCCTTTAAGTCCCTGGGTTCTTCCTCACCTACGACAGGGACAGACCTCTGGATTGTACGTTGTGAAAGGGATGGTAAATCAGTGGTGTCACATAAGGTTTTGGGTGCCAAATGGATTCTGAAAGTTTACATTTTATTTACATTAAGGAAATAGTTACTTAAAGTTGCATGTTAGGCCAGGCGTGGTGGCTCACGTCTGTAACCCCAGCACTTTGGGAGGCCGAGGCAGGCAGATCATGAAGTCAAGAAACTGAGACCATCCTGGTAACACTGTGAAACCCTGTGTCTACTAAAAAATACAAAAAATTAGCCAGGCATGGTGGCATGCGCCTGTAATCCCAGCTACTCGGGAAGCTGAGGCAGGAGAATCGCTTGAACCTGGGGTGCAGAAGTTGCAGTGAGCCGAGATCACGCCACTGCACTCCAGCTTGGGTGACAAAGTGAGACTCCATCTCAATAACAAAAACAAAAACAAGAATAAAAGTTACACATTAGGCAACTTACGTGTCTGCGGAAAAACACCAAGGCTTGAGATCATGAGGTCTGCATCAGGTCCCACGAGGATGAACTGAACTGGCAAGGGGAATGTGGAAACCTGAAATGGCCACCCCTCCATGAGGGATTCTCCTGGGTCATTTTTCTCTGCAAAAGTGATGCTCCTGCAAATCTGCTGGTAGCCTCCTGGGGAAGGCAAACTTTTCGGAGTAAACGGTGACATGTGAGTGTCACTGATGCCCCCCTTGGCTTCTTTTCTACTTTGATCGTGGATCTGATGCCTGAACTGAGCTACTCTGTTGTTGTCCAGGATGAAAACACCATGAAGTCTTGTGGAGTCAGCCCTGACCTCACTGAGTTGCTGAACTGAGGTCATAGCTTAGCTAAGTAAATATTGAAAACATTTCATTATTTGAATAGCTTTAGAAGTACCAAATTGTTTTGGGTACCATAGATGAATTGTACAGTGGTGAAGTCCATTTTAATTTACTCTTAATGAACTTTTGTAATACCTGTAATGGAAATTATTGTTCAATTCAATGCAGACTTCATGCACAGTATGATAAATTTCATGATATCAATATTACAAAACACATACCTGTTAGTGTTTTTTAAATTAGAGCTTAGTATTATTATTTTCTAGTTGTCTCGTTTTTTTTTAAAGAAAATTATGTTTCCTTAACTTGTAAAAACCACTCGTAAGTGGTTTTTGTTCCATACATGAATTGTACAGTGTTGAAGTCAAGAATTTTAGTGCGCTAACCACCTGACTGCTACACCTACATTGCACCCAATAGGCAGTTTTTCATCCCCCCCTTCACCCTGTCACTTCTGAGTCTCTAATGTCCATTTTACCACTCTGTATGCCTATCTTGCCCATAGCTTAGCTCCCACTTCTAAGTGAGAATGTGCACCATTTGACTGTAGATTCCTGAATGACTCCACTGAGAATAATGGCTTGCAGTTTCATCCAAGTTGCTGTAAAAGACATGATTTCATTGCTTATGGCTGAGTAGTAGTCCATGGCATATATGAACCCCATTTAACTTTACTCACTCATCTGCTGATGAGCACTTAGGTTTAGTTTATATCTTTGCAATTGTGAATTATGCTAGGATAAACATATGTGTGCAGGTCTCTTAGGTAGAGCGACTTCTTTTTCTTTTGTGTGTCTGCTCACTATTTGGATTACTGGATCGAATGGGAGATGTACTTTGAGTACTTTGATATATCTTCATGCTGTTTCCCACAGAGATTACACTAATTGGCATTCCCACAGCAGGGCCTAAGCATTCCCTCTCACCACATCCACCCCGACATCTATTGGTTTTGGCTATTGCATAATCGTTTCTGGTGGGGAAAGGTGATACCGCATTGTGGTTCTACTTTGCATTTCTCTCATGGTTAGTGATGTGAGGTATCTTTTCCTCTGTTTTTTGTTGTTGTTGTTGTTGTTGTTGTTGTTCTGGCATTGTTTCTTCTTTTGAGAAATTTCTATGCACATCACTTGCCCACTTTATCGTGGGATTATATTTGTTTCTTCTTGTTTATTTCTTTGAACTGCTTGTAGATTCTGGATCTATTAGTTCTTTGTCAGTTGCATAGTTTGCAATAGTCTATCCCATGCTGTAGGTTATTTGTTCGCTAAGAGGATGATTTCTTGTGTTGTGCAGAAGCATTTTCTAATCAATAAGAAATTCTATGATAATAAAATGAAAATCTTATGGTATCTGAACATCTAAGACACTCTCAATTATGTGTCCTCATTCAGTATTTGTGTAATAATTAAAGCAGTAACAACACGACAAACCAGCCCGGAACTGTATTGGTTAGACTTAGAGCCTCTAAGAAATTTACCGATGTTCTGAAAGACCAAAACCGTTAAGAAATTCCCAGCATGCCTAATGTAAAACAAAATTCAGAATCATACTTGAAAATATCAGATTTTTTAATGTCTACGGTGGGAGAGTTCAGCTTCATAAATACAGCATTTCCTCCAGGATACATCGCATGTAGAAAAGTGTTCAATAAATATTTGTTGAAAAATCATTTTTTGAGCCTGTTTTCTACAAAGGGGATGTCAAGGATCAAGAAAACAGCCATTTAATTAGTATGTTTCTTGTTTTTCAGCTAAAACTTAGAGCCACATAATGGTTTTGGGGTACAACAGTTTTACTACTTTCCTCTGCCAGCACCTTCTGGGGTGCATCTGGAAAGATTCTGCTTGTTATGAATGCCTTTGTATACATTCTGCAAAATAATAATGGTGGTTCTGACATAATTTAAACAAATTTTAATTGGGCATAGACAGAAATGGAAGAAATGCTTAAGAAAATTAGAAGGGATTTCAGAGCAAGAATTATAGTAATGGGATAAAGAATGATAACGATTTTCATAGGAAAAACTTTAAATGCTTTTATCCTGTTAAAAGCAATTCAAAAATGTTCCTAACATTAATGCTTAGAAAGCAGTTAAATGTGTTGTAGGGTACAAAGTGTCTGTAATTTTTCTCTGGAGCACTATAAAATATGACCTGGTTCTGGCCCATAGGTTTCTGTGGAAGTCTATCTAATCCATTCAGAAGAGAGTAGATGGCTGAAGTTACTATCTGTGTGAGGTTTATGTTTTTGAAGAGTTAATTTAGGAGCCTCTTCTTATGTTTTTCCACTTGCATCTTACCAGTAAGAGCTTTTTTAAAAAAAAAAATGAGATAAGTTCTTGCTGTATCACCTGGGCTGGAATGCAGAAGCAAGATCTTTCCTCACTGCAACCTCTGCCTGCTGGGCTCAAGGGATCCTCCCACCTCAGCCACCGAAGCAGCTGACCCCACTGGCACACACACCACACCTGGCTAATTTATGTATTTTTTACAGAGAAGAGGTTTCACTCTGTTGTCCAGGCTGATCTCAAACTTCTGGGCTCAAGTGATCTGCCTGCCTCAACCTTCCAAAGTGCTGGGATTACAGGCATGAGCCACCACATATGCCCTGTAAAATATTTTTGAATAGCCCAACATATATATCTTGTTATTTATAAGCTTTATTTATGGGCTATAGTCATTTTGTATATCAATATTAGTTAATTTAATTTTGTCCTTATATAAAAATAAACATAAATCAACATTAAATTTTGTTCTTTATGCCTTGAATATCTTGCATATTTTGGGGCCATATGGCTTTCTTCTTTTCTATTCATTTAAGAAGTCATTAATTCGGTCCTCTCTCCAGAGTGACTATCTCTCTAGATAAAGACTCACTAAAGTTTAAGAGAAAAATTAGGAGTATATAAAGCTTAGATAAATTCCATGTCTTTTAAGAGTATAGTAAGAGATAACTGTATATGGTAATCAATTTTTATGAGAAGTTTATGTATCTGTGCTTGTTTTATTTCAGGATTTAATTTTCAAGTTTTGGATGGTTCTCCCTGTTTGAGTTGCCATTTGATTCTGCTTATAACCTACCGATCATGCCTTTAGTACTAGTAAATATTGAAAAGGAAAGGCCCTGTGTGGCTTACAAAGGTTCCGATGTAAATATGTGGTGCCAGAAAAGAGGGGTTTCACCATGTTGTCCAGGCTGGTCTCGAACTCCTGACCTCAGGTGATCCACCCACCTTGACCTCCCAAAATGCTGAGATTACAGGTGTGAGCCACCGTGCCTTGCCAGTAATTTCATATCTTCTACCAACTATTTTTGAATAAACAAAAGCTCTTTAAAAGTCAGATATTTGAGTTTCTGCTTTACCTTCTGAAGTACTTTTTATGCCATTTCTCATCATAATTTTCCCTAAATATGATTTATATCGTTGTGCATGACATAATTTTCTGTGTCTTTGGTACTTCTTTGTGACCTATGTATACATATATATATGTAATATATAAATTGAAGTCTGGGCACAGTGGCTCATGCCCGTAATCCCTTCACTTTGGGAAGTCAAGGGGGGCAGATCACTTGAAGTCAGCAGTTCAAGATCAGCCTGGCCAATATGGTGAAACCTCACCTTTATTTTAAAAATTACCAAAATTAGCCCTGCGTGGTGAGGCACACATTTAGTCCCAGCTACTCTGGAGGCTGAGGCAGGAAAATGGCTTGAGTCCAGGAGGCAGAGGTTGCAGTGAGCTGAGATCAGGCCACTGTATTCCGCTGTTGGGGAGAGAGCGAGATTCTGCCTCAAAAATAAAGACGTAAATAAATAAATAAGATGAAACAAAAAAAAATTGAAATAATATATTCGTATTCCCCTCACCCAGCCCAGTTTCTTTTCAGAGTATCTGATAAACCTCTTGTTTCCCTATGAGATAGAAATTTTTTCCTCATTTAAGTTTTCTAATGTGCAACTTCATAAAATGCCTCATTTTTACTGCAAGTGCTTTTTTTTTTTATTGTTGTGAGATATGAACTTTGCGATTCTGTGAGGAAGACAGAATTCTGAAACGCCCCTGCATTT
>NW_016821228.1:692985-717424 GCF_001698545.2 Rhinopithecus bieti | reverse complement strand
AGCCAAAAGACTGAAAACAGACACCAAAGGAAAGAAGGAGAGGAAGCCCACCGTGGATGCAGAGGAGGCTCAGAGGATGAGCACCCTGCTGTCCGCCATGTCCGAGGAGCAGCTGGCCCGCTATGAAGTGTGGCGCCGGTCAGCTTTCCCGAGAGCACGCATTGCACGTCTGATGCGGTCTATCAGTGGCAGCTCGGTGTCTGAGAACACGGCCATTGCCATGGCTGGAATAGCCAAGGTCTTGGTTGGAGAGGTGGTGGAAGAGGCCCTGGACGTGTGTGAGATGTGGGGAGAGACGCCCCCACTTCAGCCCAAGCATTTAAGGGAGGCTGTTCGCAGGTTAAAGCCCAAGGGCCTCTTCCCCAACAGCAACGGCAGAAAAACCATGTTCTTTTAGGCCCACGGACAGAGGGACAGGTCTGTTCGTGAAGGACGAAGTGCTGCATCCATCTTCCCACGACAGGACGGTGTTTGCTGGAGCTTCTGCATCTCAGTCCACCCTGGGTTGACGTAGGACTTTAACGTCTTTCTCAAACTGACGTTTGTGTTCCCCAGATGAGGACAGTGACTTGTTTCATAATCACTTCGACTAAATGTTTCTGCTTCCTAGGGCATACAGAGGCATCTTTCCGTGTCCGCCTAGTTGGAGGAAGACCGGAGCGTGGGCCTTTAGTCGTTTGTGGGCGGGGAGATGCTTTCAGAGGGGACACCTCTTCCAGGGGACTTGTATGGTTTTATGCTGAAGCCCGGAGTTGCTGTGTCTGAACTTTGATGATTAGGTCTGGTTTCAACAAATGCAGCCTGCGGAGACTTTTCCCTCCTGTCATTCTGCCCCGGAGGCTGTGCCTGAGCAGGAGCGCTGCAATTGTGGTCCTTGTATGTCGTTTAAATTCTTGTATGGAGTTTTTTGACTCATCATTGAACTGTTTCCAAACTCAGAAAATAAAACAAAATCGCAAAGCGTTACTTTCTCTTATTTGACTCTTCTCATATATATTCCTCCCTACTCTGCTTTATGTCGGCAAGTGGTCATCTACACTACTGGCAATTAACATAGCATGGGAGAATGTTATAAGACTAGGGAGAGAGGAACAGGCGATGAAAACCACCTGTCTGTGAACACCCGTTTGTCATGATCCTCCGTGCTTTAAAAGACACATGGAGAGAGAGCTTATTGATCCTTCAGGTTCGCTTCATGTGGTCACATTACCAGTGCTTCTAGAGGCACCCACATTTAGTTGAAAACACTGTCACAGAGTATTCTTGATTTTATGCTTTCTAGAGGCCATCTGCTCTGAAAATCCAACCTGAGTATGGCAACGTAGAGAAGAAATTATTGAGATATGGAACAAAGTAGGTTCCACAGGAGTTATAAAGTCATCCCACAGCCTCCTTGTATACACTCTACTTTACCTTTGTTATGTTCCATATTACCTTTACGATACAGAACAAAGTAGGTTCATCAGGAGTTGTAAAGTTATCCCAATGTCTGTGTGTACGTACTCCTCTTTACCTTTGTTATGGCAAAGAAGACTTTTCCATCATGAAATAAAGGTCTGAGATTTAGTATCCAATCATTGTGAACATTCGCAGCACACTTTGTGAGCATTCCCATTCACTTTGGGAATCCAAGGGGGACAGATCGCTTGAAGTCAGCAGTTCAAGACCGGCCTGGCCAAAACGGTGAAACCTTGTCTCTACTTTAAAAGATACAAAAATTAACCCGGCGTGGTGGTGCACACATTTATTCCCAGCTACTCTGGAGGCTGAGGCGGGAGAGTCGCTTGAGGCGGGGAGGTGGAGGCTGCAGTGAGTTGAGATCAGGCCACTGCAATCCGTCCTGGGGCACAGAGCGAGACTCTGTCTCAAAGATGAATAAGTAAATGATACAAAAATAAATAAAATAAAATTGAAATAATATTTTCATATTCCCCTCACCCAGCCCAGTTTCTTTTCAGAGTATCTGATAAACCACTTGTTTCCCTATGAGTTAGACATTTTTTTCTCAGACATCTAAGTGTCCTAATGTGCAACTCCATAAAAGGTCTCATTTTTACTGGAAATGTTTTTTTGTTGCTGTTGTGGTGAGACGTGAACTTTGCGATTCCGTGAGGAAGACTGAATTCTGAAACGCCCCCTGCACTTCCCACCCCTCAGAGACTCGCCCTACATCTGCCCCTCCCTTGGGTGTGGGCGGAGCCGTGAATGGATGAGCCGCCCAAATCCCTGATTAGATTAAGGATACCCTGAACCAATCGCTGTTAAGGGCTGGGTCTAATTCAATCATCTGAACTCTTTATAAGGGACTGAACCTCCCTGAGGTTGCATTCCCTGAGGGAGATTCCTCAGCACTGGCTGTGCAGACCCAGGGAGCCCCACAGAGCAGACCGGGTCAACACCTGTAGGAGCTGAGAGCATCCTCCCAGCAGCAGGCAGAACAAACAAGTGGGCCTGGGTTTCACAACCCTAAGGCGTTGAATTCCGCCACCAACTCGAATCAGATCGAAGCCAGACCCTTCTCAGGTGAAGGCAACGACCGCACAGCACAGTCGGACCCTTCCTGAAGTCCCTCGTGTGACTCTGAGCAGGAGGCAGTCGCTTGGCTCGGTAGAACTTCTGACCTGTGTGTTGGGGTTTGTTCTAAAGACTCAAAATTGACGAGAATTAGTTACGCGTTGATCTCAAACTAGTATCCGCTCCATCCACAAGTTTCTTCACATTGCGGAAGTGAGGAAACCTGTGTGTGTGTTTGTGTGCGGGAGCGGGAGGCAGGGAGTTGTGTCCAGTTGTGGCTAAACTGTGGCTCAGCAGAAACACAGCAGCTGAAATCTTTGAATGGTTCTCATTGCAGATCCATAATCGAACCACGCCAGTCGGAACTTCCGCCTCCACAGCGCGGGCAGAGAGCGGACCTGAATCCCACCCGTGGAGACGGGCAGGCAAGCAGGTGTGTCTGCTGAGACGTGCGCCATGCCGCGAGGTCAGAAGGGCAGCAACGAGGTTGGAATCCCTGAGGACCTAGATGGGAACGTGGAAGAACCCAGGCATCGGGAAGGTGAGCTCAGGAGTCAGGATGTCACGGACCTCACGGAAGGTGCCAATGAAGCCTCAGCCTCAGCTCCTCCTGCAGCCAAAAGACTGAAAACAGACACCAAAGGAAAGAAGGAGAGGAAGCCCACCGTGGATGCAGAGGAGGCTCAGAGGATGAGCACCCTGCTGTCCGCCATGTCCGAGGAGCAGCTGGCCCGCTATGAAGTGTGGCGCCGGTCAGCTTTCCCGAGAGCACGCATTGCACGTCTGATGCGGTCTATCAGTGGCAGCTCGGTGTCTGAGAACACGGCCATTGCCATGGCTGGAATAGCCAAGGTCTTGGTTGGAGAGGTGGTGGAAGAGGCCCTGGACGTGTGTGAGATGTGGGGAGAGACGCCCCCGCTTCAGCCCAAGCATTTAAGGGAGGCTGTTCGCAGGTTAAAGCCCAAGGGCCTCTTCCCCAACAGCAACTATTAAAAGACCATGTTCTTCTAGGCCCAAAGCCAGAGGGAAAGGTCTGTTTTTGCAGGAATAGGTACTGCATTCATCTTCCAATGACAGGACTGTGTTTGCTGGAGCTTCTGCATCTCAGTCTACCCTGGATTTACCCTCGATCTTGATGTCTTACAATGTGAAGTTGGCCTTACCTAGATGAAGACAGCAGATTTTCATAGTAGCCTTGGCTAAATGTTTGGGCCTCCCAGGGCATACTGAAGCATTTTTCTATGTCTTTCTAGTTGGAGGAATAAAGGTGCCTGGGCCTTGAGCATCCTGTGGACAGGTAGCTGCCTTCAGAGAGGCAAGGCCTTTCCAGGAGATTTGTATGGTTTCATTCGAAAGCCTGGTGTTGCTGTGTCTTAGCTTATATGCTTATATCTGGGTTTCAGTAAGTGAAGCTTCCAGAAATATTTCCCAATTGTTGTCCTTCTGTGTATTTTCAATGTTCCTGTGTATTTTCGTGAGTCATCACAAGAACAGTTAAACTGTTAAACTGTTTTCCAAACTGCAGAAACAAAAATAAAATCACAAAGCATTTTTTTCTCTAAGTTGACTCTTCTCCTATTCCTGCCTACTGTGCTTTATGTCAGCAAGTGATCCTTTACTTTTTTAATAGGTAATATAGTGTCAATGCTTCATGTAAGTCTAGAGACACGGAAACCAATTCCAAAACCACCTTTCCTCAAGCAGTCCTTTGTAATGGTCATATGTGGGGTTTAAAAGACACAGAGAAAGCCTATGGATACTTCACGTTTGCTACACATGGTGATAGTACCAGTACTTCCAGAGACACTGAAATTTAGTTCAAAACATTGCTTTAGAGTATTCTTGATTTTATTATTCCTTCTACCAATGATCCACTCAGAAAATCAAACCTGAGTACAGAGACTTTGGAGACGTTATTAAAATATCGGACAAATAGGTTCATCACGAGTTACAAAGTTATTCCATCCTCTACTTGTACATACTCTGCTTTACATTTATTATGGGAAAGAGTAGTTTTTCATTATAGAATAAAGACCTGAGATTTATTATGGAATCACTGTGAACCTTCCCAGCACAGCTCCCAGATATTCACGGTGCTATTTCAGTCTTTTTACCTTTGCCATGTGCCCCCTCAATCACAGAGTATAAGCAAAAGGATCTAAAATCCCCAGGTTCAGCTCTAATATTGAATGCAGAGTAACATGTACTCTTTCTTCCTGAAGCCAAAGATGCCCCCATAAAATATAGTTTTATTTCCTCAGACACTCAGCTTTTGCTCTTAAAAATAATACTTATTGTACATAGAATCTGTCTTTGGGTATTACACAAATTTCTAAACTTTACCAAGTATGGGAAATTCTGTTTCATACCTTCATATTCTGACATTGTTTAGCTTTCCTTTTATTTTACCAACTTCCGTGTAAAGGCGTATAACAAGTTAGACCAGTGTGTCTTAGAGAGACACAAGGAGGGTCCAGGTTCTTGGAAGAACTGATGGAGATGGGAGGGCTCTCTCAGGAATAAAAGTGCTTGAGCAACCAAAAGAAGTAAGATCCAAGAGACTTCATATCTCCCAGTTTTCAGATTGCTGTCAGCTCATTCCTTTCCCATGGCATTGAACAATCTTGGAAGCTGTATTCTGGCAGACGTGGCAGGTCTAGCACTTTCTGAACACTAGAGGAAAAGAGAACCTGGCCCAAGCAGCCTGATTTGGAGACAAGCATCTGCAGAGGACAGTACCAGTGATTGCACACACAAGCTTAGAACATTTTTCTGGCCCCTCATAGAACTCAATACTTTGAGTGGGGTCTGAGTAAAGCTGACCTGAAATTCCCATCAAGGTCTCCGAGGTCAGCTCAGGAGCAGGAACACAGCATTGTTTTCACAGAGAGGAAAATTGGATTAGCTGAGAAGGTTCAGTGTAATTACCCCTTCTTTTTTTTTTTTTTTTTTTACTTTAAGTTTTGGGAGTCATCTGTAGAATGTGCAGATTTGTTACAAAGGTATATATGTGCCATAGTGGTTTGCTGCACCTATCAACCCATTATCTAGGCTTGAAGCCCCACATGCTTTGGATATTTGTCCTAATGCTCTCCCTTCCCTTGCCTCCCTCCCCCTGACAGGCCACGGTGTGTGATGCTCCCCTCTCTGTGTCCATGTGTTCTCATTGATCAGCTCCCACTTATGAGTGAGAACATGTTGTGTTTGGTTTTCTGTACCTGTGCTAGTTTGCTGAGAATGATGGTTTCCAGTGTCATCCATGTCACCGTAAAGAACACGAACTCATTTCTTTTTTATGGCTGCATGGTATTCCATGGTGTATATATGCCACATTTCCTTTATCCAGTCTATCATTGATGGGCATTTGAGTTGGTTCCAAGTCTTTGCTATTGTAAACTGGGCTGCAATAAACATACATGTGTATGTGTCTTTATAGTAGAATGATTTGTAATCCTTGGATATATACCCAGTAATGAGATTGCGGGGTCCAATGGTATTTCGGGTTCTAGATCCTTGACGAATTGCCACACTGTCTTCCATAATGGTTGAACTAATTTATACTCTCACAGACATTGTAAAAGTATTTCTATGTCTCCACAGCCTTGCCAACATCTGTTGTTTCCTGACTTTGTAATAATCACGTACTAAATCTTCTAAATATATAATATCATATAGCCACAGCTCTCAAGAAAGAAATCTGTAGAAAGTGGTTTCTTTCCAGGAGAAATCTTTGACAGCTTTCATGGCTGATTATATTACATGTTAATGACAATGAAGTTTTTCCTGGAGCTTCATTACTATTCCTAAAGTCTATCTCATAATGTACATTTGGAGACGGCCTAGAAAAATGTGGTCTCTGATTGGTGCTGGTAAAGTGGTGACAAGATAACTAACAAATAAAGTGAGTATACTTGACTATTTTGCATCATTTACTATTTTGGGATGAGCTTAACATCCTCAGTGCCTGCCTTTGCCCCTCACAAGTAATTAGCGTATGCCTAAATAAAGTTTAAGCAAGCTAGCTCCACCATTCCCAAGCACATATTATCTAGGGTCTAGTCTTCAGAAATATAAAGCACAAAGCTTCAAAGTACAACTGGCCAGGTGTGGTGGCTCACGTCTGTAATCCCAGCACTTTGGGAGGCCAAGGCGGGCAGATCACGAGGTCAGGAGATGGAGACCATGCTAGCTAACACGGTGAAACCCCGTTTCTACTAAACAAATACAAAAAAATTAGCTGGGCATGGTGGCAGAAGCCTGTAGTCCCAGCTACTCAGGAGGCTGAGGCAGGAGAATGGCGTGAACCTGGGAGGTGGAGCTTGCAGTGAGCCGAGATTGTGCCACTGCACTCCAGACTGGGTGGCAGAGCCAGACTCTGTCTAAAAAAAAAAAAATGTACAACTACATAAAAAGACGTATCCAAACTAGAAAGGTTTAAATGATAAATTGATGGATTTGTGTTTCCTATGGAAGAGGGTACAAAGCATAGTGCTAATATACATATATGGGGAGAAGAGGGCAGGGCTTTTATAAAATGAATGCAGTCAAATCTTGGGAGCAGTTTCTTTAGTAGCATGAATATTAGAGAGATGATTCATGAAATTTCAACTTACTGCCATGTCTAGAAATATCAAGACATAGCTAGCATTTTTTTAAAAATAAATTTTCTAAACAAAACTATTAATGAGATGGATGAGGTGTTTCCTTTTTTTTTTTTTCTAATTACTTAGTTTGAAGATAGGAAAGCATGACTGTTTTTATTTTCTCTGTAGTTTGCCTTGTGACATTACCACTCAGAGAGATGTTGATACTTCACTTTTCCAGTGTTTACTGATTTGAAGACAGGGTGATGATATTGAATCTCCTTACGAGCCACCCTGATACTGGAACTCCATTTTACTGTGGTTATACATTTGTTACCGTTCATCTTATATTCACGGTATTGGATCAATTACACATCGGTATAATTACAAATAATGTTCAAATACACAAAATATTTAATGGTCAAATCCTACACTGAGAGGGAATTTTGTTTTTAATTTTTGTGTTCTTATAGAATAATTTGGAAAATAAAGTAACAATTTTATCTTGTACGAAAATGTATTGTCATCATATGTATATCTGTTTTAGAGAAGCACAAAACAGAAACAAACATGTTATTTCGACTCCAGACTGGACAACAGAACTAGACTCCGTCTGAAAAAAAAAAAAAAAAAGAGAAAATATAGACAATGAGATGTATCTATTTTCAATATGAATAAATAAATCAGTAGTTGAGTGGTTGCAAGGGACCAAAGGTGAAGGAAAAGTGCGGAGACTGGACACAGTGCATTTGTACGGAAGTGAAACTAGTCCATAGAATACAAACCGGTTTACACTGGGGCCAATTCCTTGGAGGTGAAGGCGTGGAAAGGAGTGCCCAGATTAGACGGGGTATCTGGGATCTGTGCTTCTCTCAGTTTTCCATGTGGCTCCTAGAGTGTGTTACCATTCTAACATCATCACACATCACTCCCTGACATGAAACAGTCTTGGTAGGAAAGTAAAAAGAGTCATTTTCGAGAAGAAAACTGTTTTTTAATTTCACTTTTATTTTTACAAGCTGGAAAAGAGGTGCTTGATTCCCCAGGAAAAGCTATGGAAAAGTGCTAAATGTTTACAAGGGCAACTACTCCAGTAGTCTTAGAAAGCCCGGGACCTTCAGGACAGAGTATTGTAAGGGAAGACTTTGTTGTATCTCCTTAAAATCACATATGAGCAAAAATCCTAAGTTATATCCACTTCAAGATTCCGTGTGAATCCACCATAGTCTCCTAAAAGGGTTTCTTTCTTCTCTCTGAAAACAGTTCCCCGTCCACAGGAGGCTCAAGGTCCATGTACCTTTGTTCTTCCAACTAGGAAGCCCTAGAACAATGCCTGCTCATACATGGACCTCAGAGACCCAAATATGATGATGATGACGATGATGGTGATTGTTATTTTCTTGAGCCAGGGTCTCACTCTGCCAGCCAGGTAGGAGGGCAGTGGCTCCATCTCGGCTCACTGAGATCTCCACCTCCAGAGCTCAAGAGATCCTCCTATCTCAGCCTCTGGAGTAGCTGAAACAGCAGGCACCAATTACCACATTTAGCTTTTTTTTTTTTTCCACTTTAATTGTAGAGAGGAAGTTCCGTCATGTTGCCCAGGATGGTCTGGAACGCCTGAGTTCAAGTGATCCGCCAACCTCGCTCTCCCAAAATGCTCTCTGTCGCCTGTAGTCCCAGCTACTCAGGAGGCTGGGGCAGGAGAATGGCGTGAACCCGGTAGGCGGAGCTTGCAGTGAGCTGAGATCGCGCCTTTGCACTCCAGACTGGACAACAGAACTAGACTCCGTC
Source organism: Rhinopithecus bieti (assembly GCF_001698545.2). Classification (NCBI taxonomy): domain Eukaryota; kingdom Metazoa; phylum Chordata; class Mammalia; order Primates; family Cercopithecidae; genus Rhinopithecus; species Rhinopithecus bieti. Next base: position 708,536 of record NW_016821228.1, on the reverse strand, counting down.
TGAAAAAAAAAAAAAAAAAAAAGAGGAAATATAGACAATGAGATGTATCTATTTTCAATATGAATAAATAAATCAGTAGTTGAGTGGTTGCAAGGGACCAAAGGTAAAGGAAAAGTGCGGAGACTGGACACAGTGCATTTGTACGGAAGTGAAACTAGTCCATAGAATACAGTAAGGGTGGACACGTGTAATTATGCCTTTGCTAGGTCCATGGACTATACAACAGCCAAGTGAATCCTAAGAAGAGCTATGGTCTTGGAGTCAGAGAGACGTGTCAGTGTAGGCTAAATGATTGTAGCCAAAGTCCCAATCTAGGAGAGAAAGTTGATAATAAGGAGGCCTATGAATACGTTGGGGTAGAGGATATCTGTAACCTCTGTTCCTTTTGCCCCATTTTGGCATGAACCTAAAGGTTTTCTATGAAATGAGCTCTATTTTTAAAACAGTAATGTAAACTTATTTTGTGAGTGTTGATTATCCTGGAATTTCCTGTTTGGTGCGTGATATGTGCATTGCATACATGGGCATTAAATTTCTACTACAAGTATCAGAGAAGCCTGTTAACCGTGTATTGAAATAGGGGCCTTTTGTTTGTGTGTTGTTTTTTCTGCTTTGCCTTTTCTCATGGAGCCAGAGGTATGAAGGTAGCAGCTGTGGCCTCGGTTCAGCAGCAGCTCAGTAAACTCAGGGTCTTCACTGGGCCTCATGGCATTTCCAAAGTTGGCAACGGAAACAAAGCTCAGCCCCAGTACCAAGGTAAGAAAAAAACAGGGGGCCTCAGTGACAGGACCATAGGACAATTTGATCAAAAAGCCACGGCTTCGCCTGAAGGCTACCCGCAGATTCCCATGAATGTCACTTTGGGGAGAAAATGCCCCAAGAGCATCCCTGTTAGAGGTTTTCCATCTTTCCCTCCCCGTTTCACCTCATCCTCCGGGAACCTGAGAGACACCTCATGATCGTACCCTTGGTGTGATCATCAGCAGTCACAAATGGTGTTTTGCAGCAGTCACCAATGTCGTGTAACATGCAACTTTACTCATATGTCTTTTTCATTGTAATGACTTCCATGTAAACTTTCAGAATCTCCTTGGAACCCAGAATTTTATCTAACTCGCACCTACCATCCCTCCCATGATGCACACAGCAGAGGTTCCTCCCTCCCTGGGGTGTGTGCAGAATCCGGGGACTTGATTGAGTTTTCACACCGCTGATGAGGTTGAGGATCTAGTGAAGCAAGGAGTACAATGGAAGGTAGCTGGGAGGGTCTAATGCAATCATCTGAGCTCCTTATAAGAGGCAGGGCCTTACTGAGACCACAGAGATCTCCAGTCAGAAAGAGACTGCCTGCGAGGGAGATTCCTGGCCGCTGCTGTGTAGACCAAGGAAACCCAAGACCCTCCAGGAAGACTAGAAGCCCGGCCTCCGACACACAGACCTGAGAGCTGGTGAGTCTGGGGCTGGGTTTGCAGGGACTAAGTGTGTGGGAGAGTCATGCTCAATGGACCTCAACTCACAGGCTCTCTGAATCCTGTCCACAGCACCACTGCCCTCGTTTTCAGACGCCAGCACCGCCTGCAGGAGGCCAGGCTCAGCCCAAGGAGAGCGGAGAGGCTAAGGCCCCGAAACATGGCGCGCACCAAGCAGACCGCCCGGAAAGCCACCGCCTGGCAGGCCGCCAGGAAGCCCCTGGCCACCAAAGCAGCTGCCCAAAGGGCGCCGCCTAGAGGAGGGATCAAGAAGCCTCACCGCTACAAGCCTGGCACCCTGGCGCTGCAGGAAATCAGAAAGTACCAGAAGTCCACGCAGCTGCTCCTGCGCAAGCTGCCTTTCCAGCGCCTGGTGCGCGAGATCGCCCAGGCCATCAGCCTGGACCTGCGCTTCCAGAGTGCAGCCATTGGCGCCCTGCAGGAGGCCAGCGAGGCCTACCTGGTGAACCTCTTTGAAGACACCAACCTGTGTGCCATCCATGCCGGGCGCGTCACAATTATGCCCGGAGACATGCAACTGGCCCGCCGCATCCGTGGAAAGGGTGCTTAAGAGCCCACGCTCCTGGGAAACGTTGCACTCTAGAGGACTTCTTTTCTGTTTGGTTGTGTTTCCTTTTTTCTCTTCCCCCTGTAACTGGTAGTTCTGATGTGAGAAGTTTTGTTCCGTTTTGGTTTCTTTTCCCTCCTGGGGTCCAAAGGTAGCTAAGCATAGGATTGCCAGTGGAAATGTAGGCAGAAATCAGGTGGCGGTTGTGTCTGTGTGTGCTTCTGTTAGGAAACGTCTCATCTACCTTGAGGCTCCCAAGGCACTAATGTCAAGTGCAAATGTGTCTGTGAGCGAGTTTCAACACTTCAACTCTACATCAACTGTCAAGAAATCTGTTCATTTTCACTGGACTCTGCCTGTGTTTAGACTACTTTGAACCAAATAAATTTATTCTTGAAGGCAATTGGATGATGTTTGTTTCATTTGATCAAACAGTAGATGAGCCACACTTTGCCTTTTCCTATATGCAGCTCCGTGTTCTCAATGTTCCCTGTCTCCTGGGCTGTTCCTGTATGGATGTTTGCTATGAACATACATTACATCCTGCTTTCTAAAATGTGAATAGAGTCTCTATACACAAGTCATTTCACGTTATGGGAGGCAAAAACCAGTATGTGGATGGGAAAGGGTGAGAGGCACCCTTTAGAAGTCTGATGCAGTTCATCACTGGCAGCTCGGTGTCCTAGAACACGGTCATGGCCATAGCCAAGGTTGGAACGACCCAGGTCTTGGTCGGGGAGGTGGTAGGGGAGGCCCTGGGTGTGTTTGAGATATGGGGAGACAAATCCCCACTGCAGCCCAAGCATTGGAGGGAGGCCTTTGGCAAGGGACAGCCCTGGGGCCACTTCCCAAACACCAGCTACAAAAAAAGTCATCTTCCTCTGGGCCCCAGCCTAGATAGACTTGATCCTTGAGAAAGTACTGGTGTCAGGACCCTCCTTTGGCTGGAACTCCAGTATCTTGGCTCACCCTAGGTTTACCCATGATTTTAAATCTTTCTTACATCTTACATTGTTCTCACCCAGATGATGGCAGCAGCCTGTTTCATAATCCCTTTCAGTCATATTTGTAGCTCAGACCAGGCACAATGGCTTATTCTGGTAACCTCAGCATTTTGGGAGGCCAAGGCAAGAGGATTGAAATTACAGACCATTATGGACAACTTGGCAAAACCTCCTCTCTACAATTAAAAAAAAAAAAAATAGCTGGCCATGGTTGCTGCTGCCTGCATTTTCACCTACTCTGGAGGATGAGTTAAGAGGATCTCTTGAGCTCTGGAGGTGGAGTTTGCAGTGAGCTGAGATGGAGCCACCACTCTCCAGCCTGGTCAACAGAGCAAGACCCTGGCTCAAAAAAATAACAATCATCATTATAATATTTAGATCTATGAGGTCCATACATAAGCATACAATGTTTTGGGTCATCCTAGTTGAAAGAATAAAGATGCATGGGCTTTGAGCATCCTGTGAAAGGGGAGCTGTTTTCAAGAGAAAAAAGAAATTTTTTAAGAGACTGTGGTGGATACTCACTGAATCCTAAAGTTGCTATGACTTAGGATGTTTTTGCTCATACGAGATTTTTAGGAGATAAAAAACAGAAAGTCTCCCGTACAGTACTTTACTCTGAAGGCCCTGGGCTTTCTAAGCACAGTGGAATAGCTTCCCCAGTAAACATTTAATACCTTTCCATAACTTCTCCTGGGGAATCAAGCAACTGTTTTCCAGCTTGCAAAAAAGAAAAAAGAAAAAAATGAAATTGAAAACCTGTTTTTCTTCTAAAATGACTTTTTTTACACTCCTACAAAGATTGTTTTATATCAGGGAGTGATCTTTTATGATGTTAGAATGGTAACACACTCTAGGAGCCACGTGGAAAACCAGACTGAGAAACATGGACCCCAGGAACCCTATCTGTTCTCTGCATTCATTTCCATGCCTTCACTTCCAAAGAATTGGTCCCATTGTAAGCTATGTTTATGACTGAAATAGCATTGATCTCTGTTTTGTGCTTCTCTAAAACAGAAATATATGTGATATTAACATATTTTATGCTAGATAATATTCTATTTTTACTGTATTTTCAAATTATTGTATAAAATACAGAAATTAAAATAAAATGTCCTTTCACTGAAGGATTTGAGCATTTGATATTTTGTGCAACTGAACCTTATTTGTAATTATACTGACATGTAATTGATCCACTACCCTGAATCTAAGATAAACAATAACAAACGTATATCCAGAATTAAATGGAGTTCCAGTTTTCAGGGTGACTCGCAAGGGGATCCAATGTCATCACTCTCTCTTCACAATCAGTAAAAAACTGAAAAATGAAGACTCAACATCTCCCTCTTGACATCTCTCTGAGTGGTGATGTCACAACGCAAACTCTAGGGAAAGCAAAAAGATTTTGAGCTCTCCTATCTTCAAAGTATACTGTCGAGCTGTAGGAACAAAAATGGCATAACACTGGCATAAAAAAAGACACTTAAGCCACTGGAACAGAGCAGAGAGCCCAGAAATCAATCCATACATGTACAGCCAACTGATTTTTTACAAAGGTGCTAACAACCCACCATGACAAAAGGACAGTCTCTTCCGTCAATGGTGATAGGAAAACTGGGTATCTACATGCAGAGATATTAAATTGGCCCCTTATCACATACCATGCAGGAGAATAAAACAAACTATATAAAAACTTTCAAATATGAAACTACTAGAAGAAAACAGGGGACATCCTCATTGACATTGCTTAATTCAGTGATTTTTGCAATATGTCCCAAAAGCACAGACAGCAAAAGGGAAAACAGACAAATGGATTGCATCCATCTGAAAGAAAATCTGCATATCAAAGGAAACAATCAACACAATGAAGAGACAAAATCATAGCCGGGTGTGGTGGCTCATGCCTGTAATCCCAGCACTTTAGGAGGCTGAGGCAGGTGGATCACCTGAGGTTAGAAATTCAAGACCAGCCTGGACAACATGGTGAAACCCCATCTCTACTAAAAATTCAAAATTAGCTGGACCTGGTGACAGGTGCCTGAAGTCCCAGCTACTCGGGTGGCTGAGGCAGGAGAATCGCTTGAACCCGGGAGGAGGAGGTTGCAGTGAGCCGAGATCATGCCATTGCACTGCAGCCTGGGCAGCAAGAGTGAAACTCCATCTCAAAAAAAAAAAAAAATCATAATCACAGAACATATTTACAAACCCTACATTCAATAAGGGATCAATTAATTACTCTCCAAAATTTACGAGGAACTCAAAGGATCAATAGCAAGAAACAACACAGTTTGAAAACCCACCAAAGGACTTAAACAACAGACATTACAGAAAAGAAGACATACAAGTGGTCAGCAGATACACTTATGTGTCATATATACATGCTCATTATCACTAATCCTCAGACAAATGTAAATTAAAACTGAAAGAAGATATCACCTCACACTCATTAGAATGGCTATGATCAGAACATCAAAGGACAGTACGTGTTGATGAGGATGTGGAGGAAAGGGAACCCTTGAACTATTAGTGGGAATGTAAATTAGGGAGCCATTATAGAAAACAGTATGGACCTTCCTCCACAAACTAAATAAATACAGCTACCATATGATCCAGTAATCCCACACTGCTGGGTATATATCAAAAGGAAATGGAATCAGTTTATTGCAGAGATATCTTCACTCCCACATTGATTGCAGCACTATTTACAATAGCTAAGATATGGAATCCATCTAAATGTCTAAAAATGGATGACAGGATGAGGAAAATAGGGCATATATACACAATGGAATACTATGCAGCCTTAAAGAAGAAGGAAATCTTGTATTTGTGACACATGAGTGCACCTGGAGAACATCATGAGAAGCGAAATAAGCCAGGCATAGGAATACATATACCACACGATCTCAATGATATGTGGAATCTCACAAAGTTAATCTAATAGATGTCAAAAGGAAGAATGGTGGTTGTCAGGGACTGAGGTGGCTGTGGGTGGGTGATTTGAGGAAATGTTGATCAAAATACACAGTATTTTAGTTACTTAGGGGGGAAAAGCTGAAAAAGTATTCTACAACATGGTGACTATATTTACTAATAGATTTATTCTTGAAAAGTGCTGAAAGTGTGGATGGGAAGTGTTTTCACCACAGTAATAAATATGTGAGGAAATGGATGTTAATTACCTAGATTTAGACAGAGTATGTGTTCATACTGTAAAACAGCATTTTATATGTACAAAATAGATACAATGAGATGTGTCCATTTCAAATATGAGTAAATAAATGAATAGTTGAGGAGTTGCAAGGGACAGAGGTTGAAGGATAAGTGCAGAAACAGGACCCAGTGCATTTGCACGGAAGTGAATATAATATAACAGTAGTAGTGCATTCATGTAATTATGCCTTTCTTGAATCCATAGAATATACAACACCCAAGTGAATCCTAAGGAGAGCTATGTATCTTGCAATCAGAATGATGTGTCAATATAGGCTGAATGATTGTAACTAATGTACCACTCCTGGGCAGAAAGTTGGTATTGCAGGGGCCTATGTGTATGTAGGGGGAGAGGATATAAGGGACCTCTGTTCCTTCTGCCCAATTTTGTCAGGAACCTAAAGGTTTTCTAGGAAATGAGCTCTATTTTTAAAACAAAAATGTGAAGTTATTTTGTGAGTGTTGATTATCCTGCAGATTCCTGTTCTGTGTGTGGTACATGCATTGCATGCATGGGCATTAAATTTCTACTAGAAGTAATAGAACAGCTGTTTACAGTGTATTGAAATAGGGGCTTTTTGTTTGTTTTTGTTTGCTTTACTTTTTCTCATGGAACCAGAAGTTTGAAGGTAGCAGCTGTGACCTCGGTTCAGCAGCTCAGTGTACTCAGGGACTTCACTGGGCCTCATGATGTTTCCAAAGTGGGCAATTGAAATAAGGCTCAGCCCTGGCGTCAAGGTACCAAAGGAGCCAGGGAGTCCTCAGTGACAGGCACATATGACCATTTGATCAAAAAGCCTCAGCTTCCCCCAAAGGCTACTCGCAGATTTCCATGAATGTCACTTTGGAGGAGAAAATGATGCCCCAGGAGCATCCCCGAGAGAGGAGTGACCATTTCAGTTTTCCATCTTTCCCTCCCCGTTTCCCCTCATCCTGAGAGAACCTGAGAGATGTCTCATGATCACACCTCTTGGTGTGGTGTAGCAGTCACTGAAGTCGTCTACGTGTGACTTTAGTCACATGACTTTTTCATTGTGATGACTTCCATGACGATCATCAAATGTAAACATTCAGAATGTCTTTGGCCCCCAGAATTTTAGCTAACTCGCACCTAGCATCCACCCCATGTGGCCGACTCCAGAGGTTGATCCCCCTCTTCAGTGTGTGCAGAACCCAGGGAATTAATTTGGTTTTCAGAGTCCTGATGAGGTTGAGGGTCTGGTGAACCTGTGAGAGCAATGGAAGGTAGCGGGTGGGTCTAATGCAAGCATCTGAGCCCTTTATAAGAGGCTGGACTTGGCTGAGACCACAGAGATCTCCAGTAAGAGCCAGGTTGTCAGGGAAGGAGGTTCCCCACAGCCCAGGACCTGCTGGGGAGACTAAGCAGCAGGACCTCTTACCCGCAGTCCAGCGAGCTGGTAAGTCGGGGGCTGGGTTGGCAGGGACTAAGTGTGTGGGAGCGTCTTCTGCACGGATCTCAATGCACGTGTTCTCTGGAGCCTGCCCACAGCCCCACCATCTTTGCTGTCTGGTACCAGCACCTCCTGCAGGTACCAGGCTCAGCCCAAGGAGAGCTGAAAGGCGGCGACCCAGCACCACGGCGCTCACCAAGCAGACCGCCCCCAAAGCCACCGCCGGGCAGGGGCAGGCCCCCAGGAAGCCCCCAGTCACCAAAGCCCCAGTCAAGAGAGCGCCGCCTAGAGGAGGGATCAAGAAGCCTCACCGCTACAAGCCTGGCACCCTGGCGCTGCAGGAAATCAGAAAGTACCAGAAGTCCACGCAGCTGCTCCTGCACAAGCTGCCTTTCCAGCGCCTGGTGCACGAGATCGCTCAGGTCATCAGCCTGGACCTGTGCTTCCAGAGTGCGGCCATTGGGGCCCTGCAGGAAGCCAGCAAGGCCTACCTGGTGAACCTCTTTGAAGACACCAACCTGTGTGCCATCCATGCCAGGCGCGTCACAATTATGCCCGGAGACATGCAACTGGCCCGCCGCATCCGCGGAGAGGGTGCGTAAGAGCCCACGCTCCTGGGAAACGTTGCACTCTAGAGGACTTCTTTTCTGTTTGGTTGTGTTTCCTTTTTTCTCTTCCCCCTCGTAACTGGTAGTTCTGATGTGAGAAGTTTTGTTCCGTTTTGGTTTCTTTTCCCTCCTGGGGTCCAAAGGTAGCTAAGCATAGGATTGCCAGTGGAAACGTAGGCAGAAATCAGGTGGCGGTTGTGTCTGTGTGTGCTTCTGTTAGGAAAGGTCTCATCTACCTTGAGGCTCCCAAGGCACTAGTGTCAAGGGGAAATGTGTCTGTGAGCGAGTTTCAGTTCAGCTCTATAAGACTATAAAGAAATTTGTTTTTTTCTTTACTATGTCTGCATGTGGGTTCTGTAAACAAAATAAATTTCTTATTAATGAGAGCTAAAAGATGTTTATTGCATTTTATGAAACAGTAGATTCCAGATATACTTGGAGGTTTTATGTATGCAACTCTGTGTTTTCAATGTTCCCTGTCTCCTGTGATGTTTCCACTAGTTTGCTATGAAAATACATTAAACTTCATTGTCTACAATTTGAATAAACTCTCTATTTACAAATTACTGCACATTGTGGAAGCAGTGTGAGTAGAATCCAGTGAGGTATATCTGTGTGTTGAAGGGAGTCAGAGGCACCCATTGGGAGTCTGATGCAGTCCATCTCTGGTGGCCTATATCCCGGAGTGTGGTCATTGTCATGGTTGGAATGGTCAAGGCCTTGGTCAAGCAGGTTGTAGAAGAGGCTCTGGACATGTGTGAGAGTTGAAAAAGAGATGCCCCTGAGAAAGCTTGCCTGCACATTCAAGTTTAAGGGCCACATTTTTATCAAATACCAAAAAATTATGTGATTTTCAGCCCAAGACTAGAAAAGTAACCCTGTTCCTGAGGGAAGAAGTACTGGCTCCATCTTCCCATGACAGAAGACTGTATGCTGGAGCTTCCGCATCTCAGTCTATCCTGGACCCACCTCGATTTTAACACATGGTCTCACCTAGATCATGGAAGCAGCCTTTTTCATAATCACTTTGACTAAATATTTGTTCCTCCTTGAGTGAATTGAATCATTTTTCTACATCTTCCCAGTTGGAAGAAGAAAAGTGCATGGTGCCTGAGCACCTTTGGAATAGACGGCTGCTTTGAGAGAGAAACACCTCCCAAGAGACTGTGATGGTTTCACATTGAAGCCTGAAGTTGCTCTGCCTTAGGATTATTTCTGGGTTTTCTTTTCTTATCATAATCAGTTACTAGTTGATATTTTCTGTTGGATTTTTTAGAAAGGGCTTACTGATGAGATTATGACTTTCTCATTAAAAATACTACTTTGGTGAAAGTATATTAAAATTAACAATACTCGAATTTCTAATACTTACATATACAATAGTTGAACATGGCATGGTAGGTGAAAGTGAGAAGTAGAATTTGACAAACACCATTTTACCAAACATTAGTATGTTTCCTTGAATATGTGACTAAGAAAAACTAAGTAATTAGGGGGAAAAAAAGAAACACCTTATGTATCTCTTTTATAGATTCGTTCAGAAAAAAAAAATACTCTTTACAATCTCTTACTATGTCTTGATATTCCTAGACATGGCACTGACTTAAAATTTCATGAATCGTCTCTCTAATATTCATGTTACTTAAGAAACTATTATAAAAGATTTGACTACATTCATTTTATAAGAGCCCTGCCCTCTTCTCCCCTACATATGTATGTTAGCACTCTGCGTTGTACTCTCTTCCATAGAAAACACAGATCCATCAATTTATCATTTCAGCTTTTTTAGTTTGGGTACAACTTTTTGTGAGTTATACTTTTAAACTTTTTACTTTGTACTTTTAAAGACTAGACCCTAGATAATATGTGCTTCAGAATAGTGGAGCTAGATTGCTTAAACTTTATTTGGACATATGGTAAGTACTTTTGTAGGGCAAAGGCAGGCAATGAGGATATTAAGCTTATCCCACAATACTAAATTATTGAAAATAGTCAAGTACAGTCACTTTACTTATTAGGAGTTTCATCACCACCTTACCAGCACCAATCAGACACCACATTTTTCTAGGCAGTCTCCAAAGGCACATTATGAGATAGACATTAAGAATGGTAATGAAGTTCCATGAAAAACTTCATTGTCATTAACATGTAATACAACCAGCCATGAAAGATATCAAAGATTTCTCCTGGAAAGATATCACGTTCCACAGATTTCTTTCTTGAGAGCTGTGGCTATATGATATTATATATTGAGAAGATTTTGAATGTGTAGGGAAACTGAAACTTCCAGCTAATCCATTTTTCCTCATTGAGAAACAGCACTGTGTTCCTGCTCCTGAGCTGACCTCTGAGATCTTGATAGGAACTTGTTTCTGTCTTCAGCAGTTCAGCTTTACTCAGACCCCACTCAAAGCATTGAGTTCTATGGGGGGCCGGAAAAACGTTTTGAGCTCATGTGTCCAGTCACCACTGTCACTGCTCTCTGCAGTGGCTCATCCCACTTCAGGCTGCTTGGGCCAGGTTTTCTTTACACTAGTGTTAAGAGACTGCTTGGCCTGCCAGGTCTGCCAGAACACAGCTCCCAAGACTCCTCAATGCCATGGGAAAGGAATGAGCCGAGAGCAATCTAAAGACTGGGAGATATTGAGTCTCTTGGATCTTACTTCTTTTGGATGATCAAGCACTTTAATTCCTGAGAGAGCCCTCCCATCTCCATCAGTTCTTCCAAAGACCTGTACCTTCCTGTGTCTCTCTAAGACACACTGGTCTAACTTGTTATATGCCTCTACAAGGAAGTTGGTAAAATAAAAGGAAAGCTAAACAATGTCAGAATATGGAGGTATGAAACAGAATTTCCCCATGCTTGGTAAAGTTTAGAAATTTATGTAATGCTCAGCCAAAGATAGATTCTATGTACAATAAGTTCTATTTTAAGAGCAAAAGCAGAGTGTATGAGGAAATAAAACATTTTGTGGAGGTATCTTTGGCTTCAAGAAGAAAGAATAGATGTTATTCTCCACTCAATATGAGAGCTGAACTGTGGGGGCTTTTAGATCCTTCTTGCTTATGCTCTGTGATTCAGGGGGCACATGGCAAAGGTAAACAGATCCTGAAATAGCACCGTGGATATCTGGGAGCTGTGCTGGGAAGGTTCACAGTGATTCCATAATAAATCTCAGGTCTTTATTCTATGATGAAAAAGTAAAGGTAAAATAGAGGATGAACAAGCGGAGTGTGGAATAACTTTGTAACTCCTGATGAACCTACTTTTTCTGATATTTTAATAACTTCTTTTCCTCTGTTGCTGTACTCAGGTTTGATTTTCTGAACAGATCACTGGTAGAATGAATAAAATCAAGAATACTCTAGGCTGGGTACTGCGGCTCACACCTGTAATCCCAGCACTTTGGGAGGCCAAGGTGGGCGAATCATGAGGTCAGGAGATCGAGACTATCCTGGCTAACACAGTATAACCCCGTCTCTACTAAAAAATACAAAAAATTAGCCAGGCATAGTGGCAGGCACCTGTAGTCCCAGATACTCAGGAGGCTGAGGCAGGAGAATGGTGTGAACCCGGGAGGCAGAGCTTGCAGTGAGCCAAGATCGTGCCACTGCACTCCAGCCTGGGCGACAGAGTGAGACCCCATCTCAAAAACAAAGAATACTCTAAAGCAATGTTTTGAACTAAATTTGGGTACCTATGGAAGCACCACAGCAAACCTGAGCTATTAATGTGCTTTTCTGTGTTTTAAACAGCTTAGATGATCATTACAAATGGCTGTTTGCAGAAAGGTGGGTTTTGGATTCTGTTTCTGTCACTCTAGTCTTATAGGATGCTCCTATATTATGTTACTTTATAATAAAGTAAAGGATCACTAGCTGACATAAAGCACAGTAGGTAGGAATATGAGTCAAATGAGAGAAAAAAATGCTTTGTGATTTTATCTTTATTTCTGCAGGCTGGAAAACAGTTTACCTGTTTTTATGATGACTCACCAAAATCCATACCAGAAATTAAAATACATACAAGGACAACAATTCCAGTGCCCCTGCTCAGGCACAGCCTTCAGGACAGAATATCACAAGGGAAAAGTTTTTGGAGGCTTCACTTATTGAAACCCAGACATAAGCATAAAAGCTAAAACACAGCAACTCCAGGCTTCAGTATGAAACCATACAAGACTCTTGGAAGGGATTTCCCTCTCTGAAAGCAGCTATCTGTCTACAGAATGATCAAGGCCCATAGACCTTTCTTCTTCCAACTAGGAAGACACATAAAGATGACTCAATATGTCCTAGGCGGCCCAATTATTTACTCAAGGCGATTATGAAAGTGTCACAATTTGAAAAAGATGTTAAGATTGTGGCAAATCCAGGGTAGACAGATGCAGAAACTCCAGCAAACATAGTCCTATCACACCAAGACTGGATGCAGTACTTATTCCTGCACAAGCAGACTTTTCCCTCTGGCCTTCGGCCTAGAAGAACGTGATTTTTTTTTTGTAGTTGCTGTTGGGGAAGAGGCCCTTGGGCTTTAACCTGCGAACAGCCTCCCTTAGATACTTAGGCTGCAACCGGGATGTTTCTCCCCACATCTCACGCACGTCCAGGGCCTCTTCCACCACCTCTCCAACCAAGACCTTGGCTATTCCAGCCATGGCAATGGCCGTGTTCTCAGACACCGAGCTGCCACTGATAGACCGCATCAGACGTGCAATGCGTGCTCTCGGGAAAGCTGACCGGCGCCACACTTCATAGCGGGCCAGCTGCTCCTCAGACATGGCGGACAGCAGGGTGGTCATCCTCTGAGCCTCCTCTGCATCCACGGCGGGCTTCCTCTCCTTCTTTCCTTTGGTGTCTGTTTTCAGTCTTTTGCCTGCAGGAGGAACTGAGGCTGAGGCTTCATTGTCACCTTCTGTGAGGTCCGTGACATCCTGACACGTGAGCTTACCTTCCTGATCCCTGGGTTATTCCAAGTTCCCATCTAGGTCCTCAGGGATTCCATCCTTGTTGCTGCCCTTCAGACCTTGGGGCATGGCGAACATCTCAGCAGACACACGTGCTTGCCTGCCTGTCTCCATGGGTGGGATTCAGGTCTGCTCCAAGACAGTACTGTAGAGGCATAAGTTCCAGCTGGGATGGTTTGATTGTGGTATCTTCAATGAGAACCTTTCAAAGATTTTGGCTGCGGTGTTTCTGCTGAGCCATAGTTTAGCCACAACTGGACACAGAAAGTGTGTCCCTGCCTCCCGCTCCCACATGCACACACACACTGGTTTTTCCGACTTCCACAATGTGAAGAAACTTGTGTATGGAGAGTATACTAGTTTTAGATCAATGCATAATAAATTCTCACAAATTTTGGGTATTTAAATCAAACCCCAGCTCACAGATCAGAAGTGCCACTAGGCCAAGCGACTGCCTCCTGCTCACGGTCGCACAATGGACCTCTAGGGTGGGCCTGGCTGTGTGGACATTGCCTTGACCTGGAAACGGTCTGGCTGTGATCTGATTCAGGTTAGTTGGTGGAATTCGATGCCTTAGGGCTGTGAGACCCAGGCCCACCTGTCTGTTCTGCCTGCTGCTGTGAGGATGCTCTCAGCTCCCAAAGTTTCTCCCAGGTCTGGTCGGTCGTGGGGCTCCCTGGATTCGCAGAGCCCACACAGGAGAATCTCCCGCATGGGGGAAAGGGCAAATCTCCCTCAGGCTGGAGAGCCCTGTCATTTCAGGGGTTAGAAGCAGAAACAAATGGCAACTCAAAGAGGAGAAACCATCCAAAACTGGAAAATTAACCCCTGAAATAAAACAAATGGAGATACATAATCTGTCAATAAAAATCAACTCCTATATACAGTTATCTGTCATTATGATAGCTCAGATGATTGAATTAGACCCAGTATTTAATGTCCATTGTGCAGGGTATTCCTAACCTCATCAGGGATTTGTGGGCATGTTAATTTCATGGTTTCACCCACACTCAGGGAGGGGCAGATGCGGGACGTGCCTCTGAGGGACAGGAAATGCGTGGGACATTTCAGAATTCTGTCTGCCTCAGATATTCTGAATGTTTGCATTTCACAATAATGAAAAACGTATTTTCTGTGCAAATTTGACATGTTATGAAGCTGCATGTTAGACAACTTAAATGTCTGAGGAAAAATCCCCAACTGATTTGGCAACGAGTCATTTATCAGGTACTCTGAGGGTAAACTGGGCTGGTAAGGAGAATATGGAAATATTTATTTCAATTTTTACATTATATACGTATATGTATACATAGGTTGCAGAGAAGCACAGAAGAGATAGTTTTTCAAGCACAAAAATATGTATCACATTTGGAGAAAATTATGTTGGGTAAAAGGCATAAAATTAGTTCAGAAGATAAAGTAGACATTAAAATACCTGACTTTTAAAGAGCTTTCATATATTTTTAAATATTTGGTAGATGATATTAAATTACTATATTATTGCCTTTATGCTGAACATATTTAAAATAATGATCTAGTTATTTTATTTTTAAATAACAAAATTTGCAGTATGTCAAACATCTTTTGCAACTATTTAAACTTGTAATGAAAACTTAGATGTCTACATAAAATAAATGAGAAATATAAAATTTAAAACCTTTTAAAGATTGAAGACCAATGCCCCCCATACTTTATTTATGCCATTAATTATTAAATTGAGAATTACTCAACTTCTCAGTTCAATAAATTAATATAAATGTTAAACTTAGAATTACTCAAATTCTAAGCAATTTGCCTTCTCAACATTTCTTTCCTCATTCTGATTTTGCTGGTACAAAATCAGAGGTCCTAAAAGAATCTGAGAACTTGGCAGCACTTCACTGCATATGAAGATATTAGTCGGTACTTGAAACAAATACTTGAAGCATTCTTTTGATGGGTTTTCTTTATTTTTTATTGAGAAAATAAAAATAAATTTACATTTTATTATATTGGCCTCTAATTAACATCATACTAAGTATTAAAGAAACTAGATTTTAATACTTCAAAGTAAAAATTGGCCCACATTTGATATGGGCCCACATTTGACTTGTCTTCTGGTATTTTATTGAATGCCGAACATGATAGCAAGACCTGGAACTCATGTGACAGTGATATTGAATACAAGTTCACTTAATATTAACATTGTTGAAAATTTTTCCTTGCTATAACATTAAGAATAATCTAGGGGGGCGGAGCAAGATGGCCGAATAGGAACAGCTCCAGTCTCCAACTCCCAGCGCGAGCGACACAGAAGACCGGTGATTTCTNCAT
>NW_016821228.1:661840-688284 GCF_001698545.2 Rhinopithecus bieti | reverse complement strand
GGAAGGGGAACATCACACACTGGGGCCTATCGTGGGGAGGGGGGAGGGGGGAGGGATTGCATTGGGGAGTTATACATGATATAAATGATGAATTGATGGGTGCTGACGAGTTGATGGGTGCAGCACACCAACATGGCACAAATATACATACGTAACAAACCTGCACGTTATGCACATGTACCCTAGAACTTAAAGTATAATAAAAAAAAAAAAAAGAATAATCTAATCACTTGGATTATTGGTGCTTCAGGAATAAAATTAACAATGAGAATAACATAGTGATAGTCTTCAATAAATAGAGCTTAAACTGGAGTCTATGACAGTCAATGAAAAGAGTGACTCAAAGTTCTGAGACCTCATTATACCTTGATACTAAATAGCCAATTTTACTTAACTCAGCTGAGGGGACATGAATGTGGTACAAGAACACCGGTGAAAGTCATGCATAATCCGACACCTTCACTTCCGCATCTCAGCAACACATATTTACATCAAAGCCTTTCCAAGCCACCCAAGGCTTTCCCTTTTCAATATTTACCAGTACTAAAGGCATGATCAGTAGGTTATAAGCAGAAACAAATGGTAACTCAAAGAGGGAGAACCATCCAATACTTGAAAATTAACCCCCGAAATAAAACAAACACAGATACATAATCTGTTAATAAAAATCAACTACCGTATACAGTTATCTCTCATTATACTTTAAGGAGAGACTGAATGTATCTAAGCTTTCTATATCCCCCATTTCTCTCTTAAAGACTATGTGGTTCTTTACCTACAGGCTAGAGAAAGGCCTATATTTATGATTTTTAAAATGAAGTGGGGATGAAAAGGCTATATACCCCAAGAAATATGCAAGATAATTGAGGCATAAAGAAAAAATTAATGTCCATTTATGCTTATTTTTATCTAAAAAGCAAGAATTAAATTTCTAATATTTAATAGACAAAATATAGCACATAAATAAAGTTTATAAATAACAAGATATATGCTGGGTTATTCAAAAATATTTTACTGGCTCACACCTATAATCCCAGCACTTTGGGAGGCCAATGAGGGCAGATCACTTGAGCCCAGGATTTGGAGACCAACCTAGGCAAGATAGTGAAAACCTGTATTTATTGCAAAAACCTCAATTGTTTTTGCACCAAGTTAATACAAAAAATACTAAAATTGTCCAGGCGTGGTGGCCCGTGCCTGTGGTCCCAGATACTTGGGAGGCTGAGGTGGGAAGATGGCTTGAGCCTAGGAGGCAAAGGTTGCAGTGAGCGGAGATCGCACCACTGCACTCCAGCCTGCGTGACAGAGCAAGACTCAGTCTCAAAGAAAAAAAAAAAAAAAAAAAAAAAAAAAAAGTACATGATCTTCTGCACAGATTAGATAACCTTCCATGTAAACTATCACAGATCAGGGAGAACCAGCTCTTATTTTATAGTGCTCCAGAGAAAAATTACAGACACTTTCTAAGCATCAGTGTCAGGATAATTTTGAATTGCTTTTAAAAGGATAAAAGCACTTAAAATTTTTTCCACTAAAAGTGTCATCATTCTTCATCCCATTATGCTTATTTCAGAGCATTATTCTTGCTCTGAAATCCCTTGTAATGTTTTTAAAGCATTTCTTCCATTTCTATTCTATGGCCAATTAAATTTAAAAAAAAAAAAATATGTCAGAACTGCCATTGTTATTTTGCACAATGTTTGCAAAAGCATTCATGACAATCAGAGACTTTCTGGATACATCTATAAAGGTGCTGGCAGAGGAAACTGGTAAAACTGTTACTCCCCAAAACAGCGACGTGGCTCTGGTTTTCAAATTAAAATAAGAAAGAAACATACCAATTAGGTGGCTGTTTTCAGATCCTTTACAGGTTCTTTTAGACGTATCCTCTTTTTTGAATACATACTCAAAATACATTTTCAACAAATATCTATTGAACATTTTTCTACATGCTGTGTATTATGGAGGAAATGGTGTGAATATGTACAAAATTTAAACTTTTCCTTCCTAGACATGAAAGATCTGGTATTATAAAGTTTTGTATTTTTTTTTTAATTTTACCCTGGCAGGGGAATTTCTTAACTGTCATGGTCTTTCAGAAAACCAGTCAATGCTTTAGATGCCCTAAATCTACCAAGTATAGTTCCAGGCATTTATTTCCTACATGGTTTATCCCGTTGTAACTTCTTTAATTATTACACAGATACTGAATTTAAACGCATAATTGACAGTGTTTATGATATTCAGAGAGCATAAGTGTTTCATTTTATTGTCGCAAAATTTCTTGTTGGGTATCAAACAGGTACAACCAGAAGTGAGGTCCCTGATGACTCTAAAATGAATCTGAAGTTTACAAAAACCAACACGGTGCTTACAAGCTATTTTGGTGCTTCCTTTTTTAGCTGAACAATATAAGCAGGAACTGGAAAAGAAAGATGAGTTCCCTGCATGGTAGAACATAGAAGCTACATGGACTGGGAAGATTCATTCCAACTCTTCATCCTACCAGACCTGAATCGACTCTGCTCTCCCGTGGGTACCCCCATCCTTTAACTTCGGGGTATGGAAAGATCAAGACAGAAGAAAATAAAAGAAGAAGAAGAAAAGGGGCAAGGGAACAGAAAAGAAAGAGAGGCATGCTCTATAAGAACTGGCATTTCCTTAGAAGTGGAACAAGAAAATTCAAACCCAACTATGCCCCTCCGTCCCCTAACCCTTCCCTATCGAAGCAAGCCGGCTCCTCGGAACCACTGTACTGAGATCTCTAACAATGCTGTGCTAACTTTCCCCTGCCTTGTTCCTCTAACAGCTCTCCACCCATCCTTGAATAATGAGAATCAGCTGACAAACTCTAGGTCTTAGAGATTTATATGCTTCACTTGATTTTAGAATCGGGCATGAGATCCAAGGGGGTGACAATCTCAGAGCATAGTAAGAAACACGTATTTATTCCTAAAGACTTTCAGGTTGACTGTAGTGTGCATTTATCTTGAATGATTTGATTTCTGGGGTGTGTGTGTGCGTGTGAGCATGTATGTGTTGTGTAAGAATTGTATTACCACTAAAACTCTCCAGAATATAGTAAGACTAATATAGATTTAACACTTCGGTTAGTTGGTTGATTTTATTATTTTTTCTCCATAAAAACAAATGATTATTTTATTTTGTAATTTCTGTTTACGTACCATCACTGAGTGTTATTAAAAGGGAAAAAATGCAAGCTAAAAGAAAATAAAAGGGAGAAAAGGTGATTACCAACAAATTGTTCAGAATACATCTTTTTTTAACATTGCTTATTAACATTTATTCTGTAAGTATTTAGTGTTCACTGAAATTATAGCAATAGTCTGCTTCTCAGCAGACCACATCGTCACCTCCCTCAAAAAATTATATATATATGTATAATATATATAGTATTTATATCTTTATATATTACACTTATATATATTTTTATATATTGGTATGTATATCTATATGCCTATATAGATATATACACACCTATATATGTGTGTGTGTGTGTGTGTATAAAAGCACATATATATCAGATGGAAACGCATCAGTTCCTACCCGTAAAAGTACCTACATCTGTATCCAGATCAGATTTTTCAGATTTCTCCCTTCTCTTTCATCACAATGATGATTCCTCCCCCACCTGTAAATTATTCTCTGCCTGTGGTCTAAGTCCCACAGTAGCCTCTCTGAAAAGTTCCTTATTGATTTATTTCTGTCTTTCCTCTCTACTACCTTTATCCCAGAAGCAGTTAAATACTGTCAAACGTTTCCTGCCTTGAAAATAATTAACTTCGCTCTCCTCATCTACCCACTAGCTATTGGGTATTCTCCTCCCACCTAAGAACTGGGCTTCTTCTGAGAGTTGTTATCCGTCCTGTCTCCTCTTGGTCAACTTCTGTTGACTTCTCAAGTCTGGCTTCTGCCTTCATCATGCCACTGACACTCCTCTTATATGTCAAATGCAGGATTTGACAATGTTCACCACTCACTTCCTTTAAAAAAAATCCTCTTCCTGTGGCTTCTGGATTAGGTCCCCAAGCTATTCTAGGCTGATTTCCCAGTGTTGACATACTTCTTCTTTTTTTTTTTTTTTTTTTTTTTTTTGAGACAGAGTCTTGCCCAAGCTGGATGGAGTGCAATGGTGCGATCTTGGCTCACCGTAACCTCCACCTCCTGGGTTCAAGTGATTCTCCTGCCTCAGCCTCCTGAGTAGCTGGGATTACAGGCTCACACCACCATGCCCAGCTAATTTTTTGTATCTTTAGTAGAGACGGGGTTTCATCACGTTGGTATCGAACTCCTGACATTGTGATCCACCCGCCTCAGCCTCCCAAAGTGCTGGGATTACAGGCATGAGCACTACCCCAGGCCGACATACTTCTAAGTCTCCTACTGAGCTCATCTTTTCCTAGTTGCCTGAATGGTCATCAATTATCAGGGTCACTCTCTCAGTCTCTTGCTTTCCTCCTTTCTCTGGTCCTCCTGACAACCTCATCCATTCTTGCCTTTTACAACCATCTTTATGCTAATGAATGCACCTCCCACTTTCTCTCTTCATTTTCAGCTTATCAAAAATTGAAGAATTTCAAAAAT
Source organism: Rhinopithecus bieti (assembly GCF_001698545.2). Lineage (NCBI taxonomy): Eukaryota > Metazoa > Chordata > Mammalia > Primates > Cercopithecidae > Rhinopithecus > Rhinopithecus bieti. The sequence continues at coordinate 683,679 of NW_016821228.1, read as the reverse complement.
TGAAGAAACACAATGGAAAGAGGAATTAAAACATTTATTCCTTACACCGTAGGTCTGGCGCCAACTTTGAAGTTGTTTTATTTCCCCCAAATTTCGTAGCATTTATGCATCTAAACGTTGCATTACAGGCTTTGGTTGTGAAGGTCTTGATAAAAGCAGAATTCTTTGCACAGTATTTGTTTTTAAACTGGAGATTAAATTGTCAAAAAACTGCTTATTACATGTTTAGTAATATGACAGGGGGGTTAGATGATGTTAACTTTGAACTGAATTATTAAATGTTGAATCTGGGTAATGAGTGCATAGGGATACATTACCTAGCATATGTTTAAGTTTTCCATAATAAAAAGTTTCTTTTTAATTTCTTACCCTCATAGTGCTCACATGCTACTTTACAAAATACTCACAGAATTCTAAGTTCAAAGGAATTGAACCAAAAATTAACCTAATCCCATCACCTTTCAATGGGACTAGAGAAACTAAGTGACTTTTTCATGTTTCCTAGTTTCTTACACAAAGGTATTGTTGAAAATGACAGCATGTAGACCCATGTATTAAATATGAAATTTAACCAGAGCTGACTGTGTATTGAGCCCTTTCCAAGGGTCAAGAGAATTGAGATTAACCATTTGTGCAAAATTTATACTACAGCCTTTGAACCAGTGAACAAGCTAGAATAATGTAGAACATTTATGGCAGACATCTTTAAGGTTCACTATAAAAATTGCAAGAGAGGCCGGGCGGGGTGGCTCAAGCCTGTAATCCCAGCACTTTGGGAGGCCCTGAGGCGGGTGGATCACCGAGGTCAAGAGATCGAGGGACCATCCTGGGCTAAACATGGTTGGAAACCCCGTCTCTGGCTAAGAATACAAAAACTAGCCGGGGGGTGGCGGGCGCTGTAGTCCAGCTACTCGCGAGGCTGAGGTGGGAGAAGAACCCGGCGAGGCGAGCCTTGCAGTAACGAGGAATCGCGCCACTGCATACCGCATGGGCGACCCCAACAGCAAGACTCCGTCTTCAAACAAAAAAAAAAAAAAAATTCGCAGAGAAAGGAGCATACCACAAAAACCTTCCACTCCTGAAAACATGGATCTCTGAATCAGCTTTGAGAAGGGACAGCTTTGGGTTTTGTGCTTTGAGGAACTCCTAGTTTAAAAATGAAGGTGCCTTGCCTGTGCACTGAACACCTTCCCAAATGTTGCCATGTTGTCTGCTGGAATTTTTTGTTTGTTTGTTTGTTTTTGTTTTTGTGACGGAGTCTCGCTCTGTCACCCAGGCTGGAGTGTGATGGCGCCATCTCGGCTCATCACAACCTCTGCCTCCCAGGTTCAAGCGATTCTCCTGCCTCAGCCTCCCGAATAGCTGGCAGGTGCGCATCACCACGTAGGGTGCGCATCACTACTCCTGGCTAATTTTTGTATTTTTAGTAGAGACGGGGTTTCTTCATGTTGGTCAGGCTGGTCTCAAACTCCCGACCTCGGGTGATCTGCCCTGCTCGGCCTCCCAAAGTGCTGGGATTACAGGCATGAGCCACCGCACCCGTCCTCCTGTTTGAATATCTTAAGCATTCCTATCAACATACATGCCTGTAGTGGGCTGAATGGTGGCACCAAAAAAGATGCGCATCTAGTATCATCTGTCTGGGCTCTCAGTGCAATCACATGTTCTGGGCTCTCAATGCAACCACCTGTATCCTTTTAGGAAAGGGTCTGAGTCTGGGGACAGACACACAGAGGAGAGATACACATAAAAGTGATAGGTGACATGAAGATGGAGCACAGAGAGAGACAGCCACAAGCCAAGGGACAGCTGCAGCCACGAGAAGCTGGAAAAGGAAAGGATCACATTCATCCCTAGAGCCTCTGGGGAGTAAGGCTCTGCTGCCACCTTAATTTCAGACTTCTCCGGAATTGTGAGAAAAGTAATTTCTGTTGTTTTAAGCTACCTAGTGTGTGCCGATGTGTTACGACAGCCCTGGGAAACTAACGCAGTGCTACATTTCCTTCCTTCTGTTAAAGCTACTCAGCTATGCAACATGCTACTGGCTGCTACCTTAGAGTTGAAGAGAATTTGTGTCTCTAATAACATGATGACAGACTTTAAGAGGATTCCTTCGAGACCTTATTTGCATGAAGTAAAGATTCAGTCTTAGAGTTTTCAATATTCATCACATGCGGCTATGAGAAGGTCCCTTACTCTTCACTGCATGAGCCTCCGTGTGAGAGGAGGTGTGGAGTGAGTGCTTAACATCGGCAGATAGAGCAGCGTTCACTTAAACACGTACTGATCCGTATCATGAGCAAAGTGGTGTGCTGTCACTGCTACTGTAATGGGCACGGCTGAAGACTGGTCCTATGACTTTCTGCAGCTCAGAAGGATGCTTAATGGTGTTTAGAAACCGTATGGAGGAGGACTGCCTCCATAATTGGCAGGAACCTGTGAAAAATAAAAAGGTAGGGCTTCTTGTTCAAAAATTATCCAGAATATCAAAACAGCAGAGAATTAAGTACTGGGCTCTTCAGAGAATGGGAGCCTGTGCAACTGCGCAGATAAAATGTCTGTGAAACCAGCTGTGCTGGGACATATTCAGTTCAAGGAGAGCGTGTTGTCAGGGAAAAGCCTTCACAGATGACTCTCCTAGCAAAAAAAAAAAAAAACAAAAAACAAAAAACAAAAAAAAACGGGGGAACTGGAACAAGTTTCCCCTATACCTCAGTGTGGCAGAGACCCAGGGTCAGAATACCCTGGCTGGTGAAGACAGAACCTCTCAGAGCAGAATGAGAGGCAATGAGTCTCCCAAATAATTAGAGACAGTGATGGGAAATAAACTGCAGCTTAGCCTGGTGATGGCTATCAGAGGAAAGCAAGAGCACCTTAGCAACATAATTAACAAAGACTCTAGTCTAGCCTTGAGGAAGCATATTTATTAACAAGCTAAATATAGATAGATATTATTACACAGTAATAATATCAAACATATTAATATGTATATGCTAATATATTGAAATTTATGTACATGTACATGTATATCTTTTAGCCATTTTCTCCTTATTATCTTTATCCCATAGCATTTAAATACTGCCAAATACTATATATTACATGTGTATACTACAATTTCATGTATATTAGTATACAATACTATTTTATGTAATATATTTAATATTTTATAAAATTAGCATATATAAATTATCTTATATATAATTGTGTATGTAATACATGTGGGGATTTTTTTTTTTTTTGAGTCTTGCTCTGTCACCCAGGCTGCCGTGCAATGGCATGATCTCGGTTCACTGCAACCTCCACCTCCCAGGTTCAAGCAATTCTCCTGCCTCAGCCTCCCGAGTAGCTGGGACTACACGCACCCACCACCACACCTGGCTAATTTTTTGCATTTTAGTAGAGACGGGGTTTCACCATGTTGCCCAGGCTGGGCGAGAACTCTTGAGCTCAGGCAATCTGCCTGCCTCAGCTTCCCAAAGTGCTGGGATTACAGGCGCGAGCCACTGCGTCCAGCCAATACATGTGTATTTTACACCGTGGAGGGACCTCATAGGCACACTGAAGGAAGCATTTAGACCAATGCATTTTTTTAACCTTTATCTTAGGTTTGGGGGTACAAATGAAGGTTCGTTACACAGGTAAAAATGTGTTATGGGGGTTTGTTGTACGTATTATTTCATTACCTGGGTACAAAGCCCAGTACCCAGTAGTTATCTTTTCTGCTCCTCTTCCTCCTCCCACCGTCCACCTTCAGGTAGACCCCAGTGTCTGTTGTTTCCTTCTTTGTTTTTTGGTTTCTCTTTTTTATGAGACACAGTTTTACTCTGTCACACAGACTGGAGTGCAGTGGCGCAATCTCGGCTCACTGCTACCTCCACCTCCCAGGTTCAAGTGATTCTTGCACCTCAGTCTCCTGAATAGCTGGGATTACAGGCATGCACCACCAGCCTGACTAATTGTTGTATTTTTAGTAGAGATGGGGTTTCACACCATGTTGGCCAGGCTGGTCTCAAACTCCTGACCTCAAGTGATCCACCTGCTTTGGCCTCCCAAAGTGCTGGGATTACAGGAGTGAGCCGCCATACAAGGCCATTGTTTCTTTCTTTGTGTTTATAAATTCTCATTATTTAGCTCCCACTTGGTTTCCTGTTCCTATTTTAGTTTGCTTAAGACAATAGCCTCCAGCTCCACCCATGTTCTCTCAAAAGACATGATCTCATTTTTTATGGCTGCATAGTATTCCATGGTGTATATATACCATATTTTCTTTATTTAATCTGTCATTGATGGGCATTTAGGTTTATTTCCTGGCTTTGCTATTGTGAATAGTGCTGCAATGAACATTTGTGTGCATGTGTCTTTATGGTAGAATGACTTTTACCTCTCTGGGTATATACACAGTAATAGGATTGCTGGGTCAAATGGTAGTTCTGCTTTCAGCTCTTTGAGGAATCACCATACTGCTTTCACAATGGTTAAACTAATTTACACTCCCACCAACAGTGTATACGTGTTCCTTTTTCTCCACAACCTTGCCAGCATCTGTTATTTTTTGACTTTTTCATAATAGCCATTCTGACTGGTGTGGGATGGTGTCTCATTGTGGTTTTGATTTGCATTTCTTTGATGATCAGTGATATTGAACTTTTATTCATATGCTTGTTGGCTGCATGTATGTCTTCTTTTGAGAAGTGTACGTTCACGTCCTTTGCCCACTTTTTCATGGGGTTGTTAGTTTTTCTCTTGTGAATTTGCTTAAGTTCCTTATAGATGCTGGATATTAGACCTTCGTCAGATGCATAGTTTGCAAATATTTTCTCCCATTCTGAATTCAGCTGTGAATCTGCCTGGTCCTGGTCTTTTTTTTTTTTTTTTTTTTTTTTTTTTTCTTTCAGTTAGTAGGTTATTTATTACTGATTCAATTTCAGAGCCTGTTATTGATCTGTTCAGGGAATGAATTTCTTTCTGGCTCAGTCTTGAGAGGCTGTAAGTGTTTAGGAATTTATCCATCTCTTTTAAGTTTTCCAGTTTTTGTATTTTATATGGAACTCTGTATTATATGTATAGGATACTAAGGAGGGACCTGACAGAAACACTGAAGGAAGCATTCAAACCAACAAATTTCAAAAAAAAAAAAAAAAAAAAAAAAAAAAAATTTTGAGACAGGATCTCGCTCTGTCCCCCAGGATGACTGCAATGGTACAATCACAGCTCACTGCAGCCTCAACCTCCCTGTCTCAAGCAATCTTTCCACCTCAGCCTCCCAAGTAGCTAGGACTATAGGCATGTACCACCATGCCTGGCTAATTTTTTTTTTTTTTTTTTTGTAGAGGCCAGGATCTTGTTATGTTGCCCAGGCTGGTCTTGAACTCCTGAACTCAAGCAGTCCTCCCACCTTGGCCTCCCAAAGTGCTGGGATTACAAGCATGAGCTCTTGCACCTGGCTTAAAAATAATTTTTTATGTTTTATTTTTATGGGTCCATAGTAGCTATATATAGTTACAGGGTACATGAGATATTTTGACACAGGCATACAATGCATAATGATCACATCAGAGTAAATGGGGTATCCATCACCTCAAGCATTTATCCTTCCTCTGTGTTACAAACAATCCAAGTATACTTTTATTTTTAAATGTACAGTAAATTATTGCTGGCTGTAGTCACCCTATTCTGCCACCATTCCGTCTAATTCATTCTGTCTAATTATATTTTTGTACCCATTAACCATCCCCACTTCCCCCTAACCCCACCCCCACTACTCTTCCCAGCCTCTGGTAACATGCTTCTGTTCTCTATCTCCATGAATTCAATTGTTTCAAGTTTTAGCTCCCACAAATGAGTGAGAACATGCAAAGTTTGAGTACCTGGATTATTTCAGTTAACATAATAACCTCCAGTTCCATCCGTGTCCTTGCAAATGACAGGATCTCATTCTTTTTTATGGCTGAATAGCACTTCATTGTGTATATTACCAGATTTCCTCATCCACTCGTCTGTTGATGAACACTTAAGTTGCTTTCAAATCTGTGCTATTGTGAATAGTGCCTCAATGAACATGGGACTGTCAATCTCTCTCTAATATACTGATTTCCTTTCTTTTGGGTATACATCTAGCAGTGGTATTGCTGGATCATATGGTAGTTCTATTTTTAGTTTTTTGAGAAACCTCCAAACTGTTCACCATAGTGGTGGTACTGATTTACATTCCCACGAACAGTGTACAAGGGTTTTCTCCATACTCTTACCAACATTCATTATTGCCTGTCTTTTGGATAGAAGCCATTTTAACTGGGGTGATATCTCATTATACTTTTGATTTGCACTTCTCTGATGATCAGTAATATTGAGCAGGTTTTTATATACCTGCTTGCCATTTGTATGTCTTCTTTGGGAAATGTCTATTCAAATCTTTTGCCCATTTTTTAATTGGATTATTAGATTTTTTTCTCATTGAATTGTTTGAGCTCCTTGGGTATTCTAATTATTAATCCCTGGTCAGAGGAATAGTTTGCAATTATTTTCTTCCATTCTGTGGGTTGTCTCTTAACTTTGTTGTTTGTTTCCTTTTCTTTGCAGAAGGTTTTTAACTTGATATGACCTCATTTGTCCATTTTCACTTTGGTTGCCTGTGCTTGTGGGATATTACTCAAGAAATCTTTGCTCAGACCAATGCCCTGAAGAGTTTCCCCAATGGTTTTATTTTACTAGTTTCACAGTTTGAGGCCTTAGATTTAAGTCTTTAATACATTTTGATTTTATTTTTGTATATGGCAAGACATAGGGGTCTAGTTTCATTTTTCTGCATACAGATACCCAGTTTTCCCAACACCCCTTATTGAAGAAACAAGTCCTTTCCCCAGTGTGTGTTCTTGGCACATTTGTCGAAAATGACTTCACTACAGATGTATAGATTTGTTTCTGGGTTTTCTAGTCTTAAGCCAATGGATTTTATCATGGCTCAAAACAGAAACAATGAGAGAAATAAGTAGTAGAGACATACTTCCAAATAACTTGTAGAACACAAGAAGTGGATTCTAGGATAAATCTGAACAGAAATTTGTCTATATCTTATCCAACCAAGGGGCTTTCACTGATTTTTAATTAGAAGGCAAATGAGTTTATTATCATATGCAATAATATTTTAAGGTTTTATAGCAATTTAAGCTTCCATTAACTTCCTAGTAAAATGAATGTAGTTTATATTACATGGTATAATTCAGTCACACTCAATCAAACTTTTAGTCATCTCAAAATGCCATGAGATTTAAAAATATGTGTAATCACAGTTACAGAGAGTAATGTAGATCACTGTATAAATTCTGCCATCAAAGTCTAGCATTCCACAATAAGCAACTCCAGGAAACAAGAGTCCTTTACAGAATGTTATCACAACTGAAAGTGTATTTCTATCTTGGCACTGTATTTCACCAAGCACAGGGCAGGACAGAATGAAGAGTCAGACAAAGACCTTGCCTCAGAGAGCTTACACTCCAGGAAGCAAAACCAAAATAGATACTTCTATATCTATATATCAACCTGTATCTGTATCTATAAGAAAAGTGCTAAATTCTAATGAAGCCTGAAATTTAGAAGTTGGAATAATCTCAATACTTCTTGAAACACTCGAAATTGTCAATTTTCTCATTCCAATCCAAGTACTGTTAGTTGCCTGCATCCTTTTGTCTGTTCATACAGTGATATGTCTTCACGATGAGCCATCTCCTGGCTCACCAGGGCCCAGCTACATTTTCAACAATCGAAATCCTTTTGCCTCTCATTCTCTCAGAGGAAACCACCATCTTACTAATAGCTAACACTGATTGAGCACTCTCCTGATTCCTGGCATGAATTATCTCATTTAGTACTTATAAAAATGCACAAGAGAAGTACTTTAATGTTTGCATTTTACAATTTAATAAACTGAGGTTCAGGGAGTTTAGGAAATTTGCCCAGTATCATGGGTAATAGGTGGAGGAGTCAGCATTAGGGACTGTGCACAGCTTGGACTCTTATTCTGTCTCTTGTACTGCCTCTGGATTAGGGAGAGCAGCTGCACTCCCAGTAGGTGAAATATTGTAACACATGTGCCAGAGTGAGAATTACAGCTTAGAACTGGGTCCCAGGTACAGTAAATTATCAGAGCTTGCATTCTGGATACAGCTTCTTTCAGTGATTTCTTATCCTCCCTTTTATGTATCTTATGTAATTCCTGTCTCATACAACCTGGCCTCTATATTTAGATTGCCCCTTCACTGTGTTGTGGGGTTTTGTTTTATAGAAAATTTGTTACTGATTATGCACTTTCGCAAGGTTTATTCAAAGCATTGACTCTTTCCCAATGAAAGAATTGCTTCAGCTCATATGCTGTATTTTCCTGGGAGTGGACTGGGAATGAGAGTTCTATTCACACAATCCTGCACCTTCCTTATTCTTGGTAGAGTGCTTGGTTCTGACTACCTGCCTCTGAGGCTGCATCTCCTCCATTCCCCATGCCTCTCCCCCTTCCAGGTGCTACAAACCACCATTCTAAAAGTTTGAACCTTTGAACTCCTGTGGCAGGTAATCAAGAGAGGAACTACTCACGTAGTCCAAGCTGAAAATAAATTCCCCTATTCTGTAGAACATAAACAGGGTTACACCTATATCTCACCCTTAAATACTTCTGGTCTGAAGATTCCTGGAATTCATACTCTCTACTCGTGTTCCTCCCAACATCACCTATGCTACCTTTATCGTGTATATGTGTTCTTCTTGTTAAAATGAAGGTATATAAAAATGCTGCTTAAGTATAATCAACACACACACACACAAACACACACACTAAAGATTCCTTCCAGAATGCGTGTACTTATGCCAAGTAAGAGCAAAAAGAGAATAAAATGTGTAGAGTTCTGATATGTCAGAGGGCTTCTTCAAAGAATGGAATATGACCTCAAATTCCACCTGTAAGCTGGCAATCTTGATTTACAAACAAGAGAACAGGGTGATATACTCCCATAATTAACACTACCCAAAGACTGTAAAAAGTAAAGTAATATGTAATGTACCTAGTAAATCTATGAGTCAACAATCTTTGTCCTTTCATTGCACTGGTGTTCTTAACCATTGGTGTTTGGGAGTCTTAACCATTGAAACTTTTGGGGCCTCAATATTTCAAATATTCTGTCTAGAAAACCTTTACATAAACATATACTGTCATTCAGCTTGATCATTTTTTTTCTTAACTTTTTTTTTATTTTGACCTTCATTTTTGTTCATTCCTTTAAGTACTTCAAACTCATCTTACTGAGCGTACCCTCTCCCCTGACTCCACATCTCAAAGCAAATGAATACAGACAGATAGACAGACAGACACACACACACACACACACACTCATGCCAAGATGGCAAAGGATGAATCCAAATTCACAAGACCAATCAATAGCAAAACAGACACACTTAAGTACAAATATTTTTACATTCCAGTTCAGTCAGTGTTCTGCCCACTGAACCATGCTACTCCAGCAGAACGTCTAGTACATTGTTACTGATCAGCAATTGCCAAATGTTTAACTACCAGTAAAAACAGCTTTGTGTTCAATCTATGAATGATACCGAGGTCAAAGCCAAACGGCCTCCAACCACTGCATTATTATCCCATCTATTGTTCCCAATTCAATGCTGCAGCCAGCCAACGCAAATCAGCCTTTCCTGGTGGGTTTATTGCCTTTCTCTTACAGCCATACCTCCCCCAGCAAGAATAGGAACCATGACTAAAGCAAATCACAACGTCACCATTCTGGAAAGAGGGTCTTGAATGCAGGCAGCCACCAGTACCAGTATCTCCTGCCAGGTGGAAGCACAGCTCTGGGTCACAGGACTTCTCAACAAAGACACATTTAGTTACCTCCTGACACAGAGGGTCAGATGGGCTTTGTGAGCTATTCATTAAATTTTACCACAGTTCTTCATTTTCTCTGCCTACATCAAGCTTTCTCCATCTGGAATTTTATCAGATGAACTGAGCTTTTAGCAGCATCCACTCTACTTCCAAATCATCAGTTTATTACAGGATTTATTCACCAAAATAGGTGCAGTTAAAAACATATTCAAATGGTAGATTTTTTACTTTTGATATTTGCATAGATGCCTTATTCTAGTAACTGTTCACTGTCTTGAGAGAAAGCAGAGAAAGAGTATTTCAAGGAGGAAATAATTTGATAATTATAAAACATTGGAGCCGCAAGGGCCTCAATTCCAACTTCTGTCTTGGAATTGTCTCTTTACCTCAGTATAGAGAAGGTATGGAGAAGTTGAGGCACCTTCAGGTCACACTAGAAAACTAGGCTAATATCTCAAACTGAAACTGAGGCCTCCAGACTCTCTGTAGAAACTTTTCATCGCCCACAATGTGTTGCCCTTTATTGCACTATCAACATGAAGCAGCTGCTATCAGCAACCGGTCATTAAGTAACAGCTAGTGACTCACATGATGGGCTGGCTTTTATTCTCATTATTAGCTATTTTATTCATATTAAGTAACAAAGATAAAAAAGTAATCCAATAGGTCTTGTAAATTTTATTTCCTATTCTTATTCACAAAACAAGTGAACAAGGATAAAGCTCTTATTACATAATAAATACAAATAGTCACTACACTCATAAACGTTATCACTCATATATAGATGACAGCAACTGAAACCCTTAGCAATAGATTGGTTTTTTTAAACAACTAATTTGAGATACTCAAAAAGTCTTTCTTTCATTGTTAATCATTATGATATTAGAATAGTAACTATATAAAACATCTTTTATTCTGTAATTATTTAGAAAGAAAAAAATTAAATTAGCATCAACAGACCTAGTTACAGGATTTAGTGGGTATCATGGGAACATGGCATAGCACCATCATTCTCAGTCTCAGCTGCACATTTGAAACATCCGAGGAACTTTTAAAATCTCAATAGCCAAGTCATAGTTACAACTGGTTTTTTAAAAAAAAAATCTATAGAGTTGGGATCAAACCACCAGTACTTTCAAAACTCCCCAAGAAATTTCAATCTTCAGCCAAGTCTGATAATCACTGGCATAATTACAAGCTTTATATAAAATATATACAACATTGGGGCCTGGTGTGGTGGCTCATGCCTGTAATTCCAGCACTTTGGAAGGCTGAGGATGGCAGATCACAAGGTCAGCTGATCGAGACCTTCCTGGCTAACACAGTGAAACTCTGTCTCTACTAAAAATACAAAAAATTAGCCAGGCGTGGTGACGGTACCTGTAATCCCAGCTACTCAGGAGGCTGAGACAGGAGAATGGCGCTAACCCAGGAGGCAGAGCTTGCAGTGAGTGGAGATTGTGCCACTGCGCTACAGCCTGGGCAACACAGCAAGATTCCATCTCAAAAAAAAGAATATATATATATTTATATATATAACTATATATTAATATTTATTTTCTATAGTCTCTCATATACATAAATATATTTTATGACGTCCTACACCGCTGCGTAGCCAATTAAACCCTACTGTATTAGTTACTGGTTTTATAGTAAATATGATACCAAATATATTTATGAAAATATAAATGTATTTATATTTACATAAATAGCATTTATATAACTTTATAATAAAAATATAAATTATTATTTAATAATAAAATTATACAATAGTTAGTAGAATTATATACAAATAAATTATATAAAATATAATATAATTTATATAACAATATATACCCATACAAATACTATATTCTATACGCTAGCAAATCACTATAAATACATACCTATTATATCATAATATATAAGATATACTACTTATCAGTAAATATAAAATATCATAGTTTATATATAATATAGCGTAAATACTATATTTATAATAAATATATACCAATATCCTATTCTATATATAATCTATCAAACCTACTACCAGAATAAATATCAATTTAAAGTAAATTAAATAATTTAAAAATTTAAATAACAATTACTTTATTAAGAAAACTATTAATTATTAATAAATTTATTAATTTATTTGTTAAAATAAATAGTAATTTAAATAATTTGATAATTTAAGAAGATTAATAAATTTAACTATTTGATTACTTAATTAATTTGAATATGAATAACTATAAATACATAAAACATATATTCATATATAAAACATATATTTATATATATATATATACACACACATACACACACACACACAACATTGAATCCTGCATCTGTCCCTTACTTTGTAAACTTGGGCAAGTTTGTTATCACTCTGTGCCTCAGTTTCTTTTCAGTAATATGATCGTGATGATTGATGATGATGACAATGATACCTTGTACTGTTGTTTTATGGATCATTGCTAAGGTACATAAATCTCTCCCACAGCACATGACAAAGGAGTGGCAAGCAACTAATATTAGATATTAGTTTATGCAAAAATTCTGCTTCCATTTGTGGTAGAATAGCTTGTATCAGACTAAATCTCCTATAATAAGAATTATGAACTCCAGACAAATTTTCTTTAAACTGTTTGAAGGCACTGGTGTTCAATCCAAAGCAGGCAGAAACTGAAGGAGCACAGTAGATGAGCTCCGTAATTAGTTGGTTTTTCCCCTGATAACATATTCAGGCTCATGGCAGTACAAGGAGAAAATGAAAATCAACCAAGAAATGTCATCCTCTTGGGAAAAGGACAGGGAGACAAGTTCAGAGATTCTAGCAGAACATTAAAGTGGAAGAAAAATATTCAGAAAAAAGGAGGACACAGAGGGGATACTGCCAAATCTGCATACAAACTCTCCTCGAATCCTTGGCTTTTACCTAAACTATTTTCATGGTGAGAATCTAAACAATCCAGAAGAAAGCAGCACCTGAAAGGATGAATAACTAAGAAAATATATCAGCAGCTACCTTGTCTCTCCAGCTTACAGCTCAAGTCTGGCTAGGTTAGAGGACCTTGATAAACACCGTTGCTGTTCATTAAGACTCTACAAGGACCACACATTAGGAGTAAGAAACACATATCATGACTAAGGTCTATGGCACAGAACTAAGGGGAAAACTAAAACAGATGCTCATTCAAAAACTCTAAAACCAAGCCTCCAAAAGATCAAGAGAATGTGCTAGTAACTTAGTCACCATCCAAAGCAAAATTTAACACTCTATAAAAAGATAACAAAAGGTTTATCATCGTAACTGTTTATCACACAATCAAAATTACTAGGCCAACAAAACACATAGAAATAGGACCCACAGCTAACAGAAAAAAAAAAAAAATAGTAAATAGGAGCAGACCCTCACTGGTGATGTTGACGTGTTGACTTTGATGTTGCAATCAGCAAAGGCTTTAAAACAGTTAATAGAATTCTGACTAAAAATTTGGGGGAAAAGGTGGACAAAATAGATGAACAGATGTGGAATCTCAGCACAGATGTAGAAACTTAAAAGAAAAAAATCGTAAAAATTACGAAACTGAAAACACATCACCATAAATAAAAACTTTGTTAAATCAGTTTAATTGCAGGCCAGACTTACAGAAGAAAGAATAAGCAAATTAACTTAAAAACAGGAATATAGAAACAAAGAATAAATTCACACACAGGAACAGAGCATACAAGACCTCTGGGGCAATATTTTATCATCTAACATATGTAACTGAGGTCCCAGAAAGAGATTAGAATGAAACAGAATAAATACTTGAAGAGATAATGGCTAAAACCTAAAACCGATAAAAATACATCAACAGATCCAAAAAATTTGCAAACTGCAAGCAGGACAAACACAAAGATAAACCCATCTAGGAACCTTCCGACCAGCCTGGTTAAAACTAATGATTAAAATAAAATAAATTAAAAACAGTTAAAGAAAAAATTATGCATTATATTCAGGGTGATAGCAATAAATATGATGGTTGACTTCTCATGAGAAGAAAGATAGAAAATAATGAAATGATATCTTTAAAATGCTAAATGAAAAATGTTAACTGTTCATCTTCAAAAATGAAGGTAAATTAAAGCCATTTTCAGACAATGGCTTACAGAATTTTATTGTAAGCAAAACCTCACTACCAGAAATGTTTAAGTAAGTTCCTCAGGTTGAAGGAAATGACAATATATGAAAAGTCCAATCTGCAGAAAAGAATAAAAGAATGACTGGGTGCAGTGGCCCATACCTGTATGGGAGGCCGAGGTGGGCAGATCATTTGAGGCCAAGAGTTCGAGACCTGTCTAGCCAACACAGCAAAAACTCGTCTCTACTACAAATACAGAAGTCCGAGGGGCCAAGATGGCCGACTAGAAATAGCGGCATTGGGTGGCTCCCATAAAAAAAAAATAATAATAATAAATGTGTGACTCCTTCACTGGCAACCAAGGTATCCAGGTTCTCTCAACAGAACTGACTAGGAGGCTGGTGTGACCCTTGGAGAGGAGGAAGAACAGTGTGGCACTGCAGCCACGTGGGGCAGGGGAGCACTATCCCCCCAGCCAAAGGAGGCGGTGAGTGAGTGTGCTACCTCGCCAGGGAAACCGTGCTTTTTCCACAAAACTGTGCAACCTATGGATTGGAAGATCCCACTTGTGAACCCACGCCACCGGGGCCTAGTGTCCCAACCCCAGAACACACAGATTCTCAACAGCTGGAATCTGCTTAAACTCACTGAACCTCCTCCAGGAGGAGGGGCAACCAGCAACACAGCTGAGGCTGCCTGCTGTCTAAGCCATTTGAGCTCCTTGGAGGAGGGGCAGCAGCCAGCACTAGGACTTGCAACTGTCTAACATGCAAAGCTCCCTGGGTGGGGGAAGGGCGGCATCCATCTCTATAGCTCCAGGCTGCTCTTTTCCCCTGCTGGAGCCAAGGAGACCGAACAGCTTTCTCCCAAGACTTGTATCCACAGCCTAACACACCAGTTGTGGCAGTCAGCGGCCAGAGTGCCTCTTCAGGCCTGACCTGGACCCATCCTTCCTCACTGGGTGGGGGGCTTCCGTGCAGAACTCCAGTGACTCCAGCCAGAGGCTCAGGGAAATAAGCTGAATCTCCCTGGGCCTAGCCCCTAGGGAAAGGGGTGCCCACAGTCTCTGCGATCCTTTCCTCCCAGTAGTTCTGAGGAATCCGGGAAGCCTAGACGAGTGAGTGTCCCCCGAGAGAAGCACAGCCCCTCCACCAAGACACAAAGTGCTTTGTTAATGGGTCCTGCTCCCTGTGCCACCAAACTGGATGAAAGCCTCCAACAGGAGTTGTCAGATACCCTATACAGAAGCGGTCCTACTGGCATTAAGTTAGTGCCCCTCGAGGTCAGAGGTCCCAGAAAAAGGAGCAGGCACCCATCTTTGCTCTTCTCCAGCCTCCTTGAGTGACATCTCCAGGCACCGGAGTGAATCAGATAAATAGAGCCTGAAGTGAACCCCCAGCAAACTGCAGCAGCCCTACGGAAGGACCTGACCATTGAAAGAAAAGCAAACGAGCAAAAAACAACAACAACAGCATCAATAACAACAAAAGCCCCAAAAACCCCATCTGAGGGTCAGCAGCCTCAAAGACTGAAACTAGACACACTCACGAAGATGAGAAAGAATCAGTGAAGAAATGCTGAAAACCCAAAAAGCCAGAGTTCCTCTTCTCCAAATGATTACGAAGTCTCTCCATCAGAGGCACAGAACTAGACAGGGGATCAGATAAACGAATTGACAGAAGCAGGTTTCGGGAGATGGGTAATAAAAAACTACACTGAGCCGAAGGAGCATGTTCTAACCCAATGCAAAGAACCTAAGCACCTTGATAAAAGGTTAGAGGAATTGCTAACTAGAATAACCAGTCTACAGAGGAACATAAACAAACTAATGAAGCTGAAAAACACAGTGTGAGAATTTTGTAAAGCATACATAAGTATCAGTAGCCAAACCAACCAAGGAAAAGAAAGGATATCAGAGTTTGAGGACCACCTTGCTGAAATAAGACCTGCAGACAAGACTAGAGGAAAAAGAATGGAAAAGAATGAACAAAGCCTCCAAGAAAGATGGGACTTCATAAAAAGAGCGAACCTACAATTGATTAGAGTACCAGACGGAGACAGGGAGAATGAAAATAAGCTGGAAAACACACTTCAGGGTATTATCCAGGAGAAGTTTCCCACCCTAGCAAGACAGGCCAATATGCAAATTCAGGAAATACAAAGAACACCATTAAGATACTCCATGAGAAGATCAACCACAAGATACATAATCATCAGATTCGCCAAGGTCAAAATGAAGGAAAAACTGTTAAGGGCAGCCAGAGAGAAAGGCCAGGTCACCTACAAAGGGATGCCCTTCAGACTAACAGTGGATCTCTCAGCAGAAATCCTACAAGCCAGAGGAGATTGGGGGCCAATATTCGACATTCTTAAAGAAAAGAAATTGCAGCCCAAAATTTCATATCCAGCCAAACTAAGCTTCATAAGCGAAGGATAAATAAAATCCTTTCCAGACAAGCAAATGTTGAGGGACTTCATTACCACCAGGCCTGCCCTACAAGAACTTCTGAAAGACGCACTAAATATGGAAAGGATAAACTGGTACCAGCCACTGCAAAACACAACAAAATATAAAGACCAATAACACTATGAGAAAACTGCATCAACTAGTGTGCAAAATAACCAAATAGCATCATGAAGACAGGATCAAATTCACACATAACAATACTAACCTTAAATGTAAAAGGGTTAAATCCCCAATTAAAAGACAAAGACTGGCAAATTGGATAAAGAGTCAAGACCCATTGGTGCGTGGTATTCAGGAGACCCATCTCATGTGCAAAGACACACATAGGCTCAAAATAAAGGGATGGTGAAAATTTTACCAAGCAAATGGAAAGCAAAAAACTAAAAGCAGGGGTTGCAATCCTAGCCTCTGACAAAAGACTTTAAACCAACAAAGATCAATAAAGACAAAGAAGGGCATTACATAATGGTAAAGGGAACAATTCAACAAGAAGAGCTAACTATTATAAATAGATATGCAGCCAATACAGGAGCACCCAGATTCATAAAACAAGTTCTTAGAGACCTACAAAGAGACTTAGACTCCCACACCATAATAGTGGGAGACTTTAACACCCCACTGTCAGTATTAGATCAACAAGGCAGAAAATTAACAAGAATATTCAGGACTTGAACTCAGCTCTGGATCAAGTGGACTTAGTAGACATCTACAGAACTCTCTACCCCAAATCAACATAATATAGATTGTTCTCAGTGCCACGTGGAACTTATTCTAAAATCGACCACACAATTGTAAGTAAAACACTCCTCAGCAAATGCAAAAGAACTGAAATCATAAGAAACAATCTCTCAGAGCACAGTGCAGTCAAGTTAGAACTCAGGATTAAGAAACTCACTCAAAACCACATGATTACATGGAAATTGAACAAACTGCTCCTGAATGACTCCTGGGTAAATAATGAAATTAAGGCAGAAATCAGGAAGTTCTTTGAAACCAATGAGAACAAAGAGACAATGTACTAGAATCTCTGGGACACAGTGAAAACAGTGTTAAGAGGGAAATTATAGCACTAAGTGCCCACATCAGGAAGCTAGAAAGATCTCAAATCAACACCCTCACATCACATTTAAAAGAGCTACAGAGACAAGAGAAAACTAATCCAANGGGGGCCAATATTCGACATTCTTAAAGAAAAGAAATTGCAGCCCAAAATTTCATATCCAGCCAAACTAAGCTTCATAAGCGAAGGATAAATAAAATCCTTTCCAGACAAGCAAATGTTGAGGGACTTCATTACCACCAGGCCTGCCCTACAAGAACTTCTGAAAGACGCACTAAATATGGAAAGGATAAACTGGTACCAGCCACTGCAAAAACACAACAAAATATAAAGACCAATAACACTATGAGAAAACTGCATCAACTAGTGTGCAAAATAACCAAATAGCATCATGAAGACAGGATCAAATTCACACATAACAATACTAACCTTAAATGTAAAAGGGTTAAATCCCCCAATTAAAAGACAAAGACTGGCAAATTGGATAAAGAGTCAAGACCCATTGGTGCGTGGTATTCAGGAGACCCATCTCATGTGCAAAGACACACATAGGCTCAAAATAAAGGGATGGTGAAAATTTTACCAAGCAAATGGAAAGCAAAAAACTAAAAAGCAGGGGTTGCAATCCTAGCCTCTGACAAAAAGACTTTAAACCAACAAAGATCAATAAAGACAAAGAAGGGCATTACATAATGGTAAAGGGAACAATTCAACAAGAAGAGCTAACTATTATAAATAGATATGCAGCCAATACAGGAGCACCCAGATTCATAAAACAAGTTCTTAGAGACCTACAAAGAGACTTAGACTCCCACACCATAATAGTGGGAGACTTTAACACCCCACTGTCAGTATTAGATCAACAAGGCAGAAAATTAACAAGAATATTCAGGACTTGAACTCAGCTCTGGATCAAGTGGACTTAGTAGACATCTACAGAACTCTCTACCCCAAATCAACATAATATAGATTGTTCTCAGTGCCACGTGGAACTTATTCTAAAATCGACCACACAATTGTAAGTAAAACACTCCTCAGCAAATGCAAAAGAACTGAAATCATAAGAAACAATCTCTCAGAGCACAGTGCAGTCAAGTTAGAACTCAGGATTAAGAAACTCACTCAAAACCACATGATTACATGGAAATTGAACAAACTGCTCCTGAATGACTCCTGGGTAAATAATGAAATTAAGGCAGAAATCAGGAAGTTCTTTGAAACCAATGAGAACAAAGAGACAATGTACTAGAATCTCTGGGACACAGTGAAAACAGTGTTAAGAGGGAAATTATAGCACTAAGTGCCCACATCAGGAAGCTAGAAAGATCTCAAATCAACACCCTCACATCACATTTAAAAGAGCTACAGAGACAAGAGAAAACTAATCCAAAAACTAGCAGAAGACAAGAAATAACTAAGATCAGCGAAGAATTGAAGGAGGTAGAGACAGGAAAAACTTTCTAAAAAATCAATGAATTCAGGAGCTGGTTTTCTGAAAAAAATAACAAAATAGACAGACTGCTAGCCTGACTAATAAAAACGAAGAGAGAGAAGAATCAAATAGACACAATAAAAAAAAATGACGTAGGAGATATCACCACTGACCCCACAGAAATACAAACTACCATCAGAGAGTACTATAAAAACCTCTATGCAAATAAACTAGAAAATCCAGAAGAAATGGGTAAATTCCTGGACACATACACCCTCCCAAGACTAAACCAGGAAGAAGCTGAATCCCTGAATAGAAAATAACAAGTTCTGAAATTGAGGCAGTATTTAATACCCTACCAACAAAAACGAGCCCAGGACCAGATGGATTCACAGCTGAATTCTACCAGAAATGCAAATAGGAGCTGGTACTATTCCTTCTGAAACTATTCCAAACAATTGAAAAGGAGGAACTACTCCCTAACTCATTTCATGAAGTCGGCATCATCCTGATACCAAAACTAGGAAGAGGCACAACAAAAAAAGAAAACTTCAGGCCAATATCCCAGATTAACATGATCCAAAAATCCTCAATAAAATACCAGCAAACCAAATCCAGCAACACATCAAAAAATTTATCCACCATGATCAAGTCAGCTTAATCCCTGGGATGCAAGGCTGGCTCAACATACACAAATCAATAAACATAATCCATCACATAAACAGAACCAAGGACGAAAACCACATGATTATCTCAGTAGTTGCAGAAAAGGCCTTTAATAAAATTCAACATCCCTACATGTTAAAAACTCTCAACAAACTAGGTATTGATGGAACATACCTCAAAAACAAGAGCTATTTATGACAATCCCACAGCCAGTATCATATTGAATGGGCAAAGACTGGAATCATTCCCTTTGAAAATCACTACAAGACAAAGATGCCCTCTCTCACCACTCCTATTCAACCTAGTATTAGAAGTTCTGGCCAGGGCAATCAGGCAAGAGAAAGAAATAAAGGTATTCAAATAGGAAGAGAGAAAAACAAGTTGTCTCTGTTTGCAGATGACATAATTTTATACTTACAAAACCCCATCATCTCAGCCCAAAAGCTCCTTAAACTGATAAGCAACTTCAGCAGTCTCAGCATACAAAACCAATGTGCAAAAATCACAAGCATTCCTTTACACCAATAATATACATGCAGAGAGCCAAATCATGAATGAACACCCATTCACAATTGCTACAAAGAGAATAAAATACCTAGGAATACAGCTAACAAGGGATGTAAGGACCTCTTCAAGGAGAACTACAAACCAGTGCTCAAGGAAATAAAAGAGGACATAAACAAATGGAAAAACATTCCACCCTCATGGATAGGAGGGATCAATATCATTAAAATGGCCATACTGCCCAAAGTAATTTTTAGATTCAGTGCTATTCCCATCAAACTACTGTTGACATTCTTCACAGAATTAGAAAAAAAATCTATTTTAAAATTCATAGGGAATCAAGTAAGACCCTGCATAGCTAAGACAATCCTAAGCAAAAAGAACAAACCTGGAAGCATCACGCTACCCGACTTCAAACTACACTACAAGGCTACAGTAACCAAAACAGCATAATACTGGTACCAAAACAGACATATAGACCAATGGAGCAGAATGGAGACCTCAGAAATAACACCACACATCTACAACCATCTGATGTTCGACAAACCTGACAAAAATAAGCAATGGGGAAAGGATCTCCTATTCAGTAAATGGTGCTGGGAAAACTGGCTAGGCATATGCAGAAAACTGAAACTGGACCCCTTATTTATGCCTTATACAAAAATTAACTCAAGATGAATTAAAGATTTAAATGTAAAATCCCAAGCCATAAAAACCCTAGAAGAAAACCTAAGCAATATCATTCAGGACATAGGCATGGGCAAAGACTTCATGACAAAAATGTCAAAAGCAATTGCAACAAAAGCCAAAATTGAAAATTGGATCGAATTAAACTAAGGAGCTTCTGCACAGCAAAAGAAACTATCATCAGAGTGAATAGGAGAAAATTTTTTCCATCTACCCATCTGACAAAGGTCTAATATCCAGAATTTACAAGGAATGTAAACAAATTTACAAGAAAAAAAAACCCCATCAAAAAGTAGGCAAAGGATATGAACAGACACTTCTCAAAAGAAGACATTTACGTGGCCAACAAACATGAAAAAAAACTCATCATTACTGGTCATCACAGAAATCAAAACCACAGTGAGATACCATGTCATGCCCATCAAGAATGGTGATTATTAAAAAGTCAGGAAACAATAGATGCTGGTGAGGCTGTGGAGAAATAGGAATGCTTTTACACTGTTGGTGGGAATGTAAATTAGTTCAACCACTGGGAAAGTATGGCGATTCCTCAAGGATCTAGAACCAGAAATACAATTTGAACCAGCAATCCCATTACTGGGAATATACCCAAAGGAATATAAATCATTCTACTATAAAGACACATGCACATATATGTTTATTGCAGCACTATTTACAATAGCAAGGACATGGAACCAACCCAAATGCCCATCAATGATAGACTGGATAAACAAAATGTGGTACATATACACCTTGGAATACTATGTACCCATAAAAAAATAGTAAGATCGGCCGGGCGCGGTGGCTCAAGCCTGTAATCCCAGCACTTTAGGAGGCCGAGACGGGTAGATCACGAAGTCAGGAGATCGAGACCATCCTGGCTAACCCGGTGAAACCCCGTCTCTACCAAAAAATACAAAAAACTAGCCGGGTGAGGTGGTGGGCGCCTGTAGTCCCAGCTACTCGGGAGGCTGAGGCAGGAGAATGGCGAGAACCCAGGAGGCGGAGCTTGCAGTGAGCTGAGATCTGGCCACTGC